>NC_132898.1:27821607-28130357 GCF_030463535.1 Salminus brasiliensis
CCTGGTTACAGTATTATCTTGGGGCCGGCCTCACAAAGCACATACTTCTAAGTCTGGGTGTCCGACGTAGTTTCGGCTTGATAAAACATTAATGCAACAGCAATTAGCATGTTTCACAACAGTGGAGAACAGCTTTCTCTTTCAGCTCAGGTTCGAATGAATCAACATGACACATGGCAGTGTGAAGTTGATGGTGAACAGTAGGTTGTGTGAACATGGGGAGGAGTACAAGAATATGAAGATTGTAAATGGAAATATGATGAATATGAAGCAATTCTAACTACCATTGCAGCTACCAGAAAACATACTCTATTAGGAGTTTCAGAATTCATTTGTCATTTCATAAAGACAAAAATGTTCATATAGTTGGCTGATGCGGTGCTGGCCGTCTGCAGGCTGGTGCATTGGAGCCGGGTATTATGTGTGCAGCATGTGCTCTAAAAAAAAGAACACTGCCCTGGTGAAGTTTGCTCAAGACCACATGGATAAGCCAGAAGCTTAGTAAAAGAATGTTCTGTGGACAAAAATACTGCATTTCAGCATATAAACCAATCAGCCATAACATTAACACCACCTACTTGCACTGACCATTATATCAGCTCCACTTCCCATATAGGAGCACTGTGTAGTTCTATAAGTCCAGGCTGTAGTCCTTTTGTTTCTCTGCATACTCTGTTATCCTCCTTTTACCCGGCTCTTCAGTGGTCAGGACCTTACAGGACCACCACAGAGCAGGTATTATTTGCGTGGTGGGTTAGTCTCAGATTACATTGTCATTGTGGGACATGTAAGTGTGTGTTGCACTGGTACGAGTGGTTCAGACACATCACTGCTGGACTGAGAATAATCTGGAATTATAGAACAGAGTTCTCCTATATGATAAGAGAAGCTGAGATAATGAGGACAATGAGCGTAGATACAAGAAGGTGGTGTTAATGTTATGGTTGATTGGTATATGCCTCATGCCAAACATAAGGCATGGGAGTGGAGGATCATGCCCTGAGACCAGGTTAGGGAATCTACTGAAGTGGGTCATGCAGAAAGACAATGACCCACAAGTAAGTCCACAAAGAAATAGAAGCTATTGCTGCTCGAGTGGGTTGCACCAGTTTCTGAAAGCAAAGATTCACATACTTTTTCAGACAAGATGTTTAATGTTGGATTAGTTTTTTAGTAAAAAATGTAAAACCTCTAAAACATTGTCTTGTCTTGTCTTATAAAGCCATTGAATAACTAACACCTCCTATCTCTATTACAGGGGTCTTAACAAACAGGGCTACAAATGCAGACGTGAGTATTTGTCATTACTACTGAAATACAGGCACATGAACACACACTGGTCTGCAGTCAGTATCACTTTATCAATACAAGAGTCTGCTTTTAGCTTTATTAACACTTCTCAGTACAGGCCTGCTTTTCTGAAGGCAGATGAAGCCTAGTCCAAGGCTAAACATTATTTTACTGATCAGGTACATTTGGTGTGAGACCTTGCCTACCATAAACTCCGCCCTCTCTCTCTCTCTCTGTCTTTCCTAGAATGCAATGCGGCCATTCACAAAAAGTGCATTGATAAGATCATTGGAAGATGCACAGGAACTGCAGCCAACAGCCGAGATACTGTGGTGAGGACTGACTTCCTTTGTATCTGTAGGGTTAACACACTCACTCACTCACACACACACACACATACACAAGCGTGAACAATACATTAAGTCCCACCAGCTGCACAATGCATTGCACTTACTCTGATCAAGCCAGTGTTTAGTGTGTGTTTAGTCCCTTGACTATATACTGATATTCCAACACCCAGAGGTACTTTATGGTCTTTACAAGCAAAGAATATAAAAAAAATCTATTTGTGATCAAAACATGGTCAAATTTATACAAATATATAAATTGCTACTGAGACACCCTTAAACCTTATTTGCAGGCTCACACTTCACTCTCACAACTAACATTTCTGTCATAATAATAACTTAATAGGCCTAATATCAGAACCCTGTGGTACTCCACAAAATACCCAACCTAATCCGCTACTAAATAACTCCTGTGTTGTTCTGAAATCTGAAATCTATCCGTGTATCTGTGTACTAATGTACTTCACTATATAGGGCGTAAGGAGGTATTTGAGATTCAGCCAGTGAGATTTGAGATTCAGATGTCAGTGTTTTCTTTAATAAAGCTCAAAAATTGTGTTCGAAAATCTTCACCTTGGAGAGCTTTTTCAAAAAGCTTCATTTTCAGTGACCAAAAACAGCATTTTCATGTAGACCGGAGGCCAAAGAGCAGCCAGAAACCTCAGTTTAAAAAAAAAAAACTATCAGTATATGTGTGGACAAAATCTTAGTTATGATTGCCATATATATAAAGAAATTCATTAAAGGTGCACTAAGTACCATTTTCATACAATGTAGCTGGATGCGTTTTTAGTTCAAGCACTTGGATAGACAGCCTGTCCATTTTGCCCAGAGGTGGGTAAAGTAGCTTAAGCACGCACTGAAGTAAAGGGGCACCATTCATAAGGATACGTGACATTTATATAAGCCTTTCATGACAACTGACATAAATGTGCAAGGTGTCATAAAGGCAGCTCTTGTCAATTCACCCTTGAAAACATCAAGGCAGCTGGTGCTTGTTGAGCCTTTATAAATGTTTATGCAGGTTTAAGCCAGTTGTGATGGAAAGCATAAGGAGGTGTTATGTAGCCTCACGAATGTGTGGTTAGTCCTGAGTAACTACCTACAGCTCCTTAATTCAGTCAGAATCAATCAGTATAGGAACTGAGGTTTATGTTTGTTAGGCTCTGTTTTTTTGTTTTGGGCTCATTTAGGTCAAAAATGCTCCAAAGCAAGAGAAGCAACACAGTCCAGATGTTGTCATCCAACGTATCAGTGCTTAATTAAGCACAAAAAAGAAGTTAGGAGCTAAGTGTTAATGACTAAATTGTAACTGAGTGGAAGTCTCACCAGTATACTTCAGCATATAATCAAATTGTGATAAGATAGACATGCAAATCCATCAAAATAACTACATAGGTACCAATAAGTTCTTCTGATTAATGCCATTGTGTTTTAACAGTGTAAGTGTGAAAGGTCATTGCGTTCCAAAGTGCCAAACTGACCACTCACAACACTAGCAAAACATACCCAACAAGGATCAGAGTCTGCTGATCAATACTAGCCTGTAACCTCTTAAAAGTCCGTCCATGTGGCTCAGTAGCCTGGACCTGGTCAGGCGTCTGGTAGCGTCTTAAAATGTCTCTAAAAGACAACCGTAACCACCTTAGTTGTGAACTGAAGTCCACAGGACTGAGTTAGTAGTGGCTGGTAGCTAGAGATAGTGAAAAGGCTTATTTTGAAAAAAAATAAGGAGCTTCTGGTCTTCAGAACTGGGCACCATGCGGCAGGTTAGAGGCTGCCACCGTGCTCACCGACCGCAGGGTCTGCGATTGCGGGTAACCTATGGCTCCTTTGTGTGTATTCAGTTCCAGAAAGAGCGCTTCAAGATCGACATGCCGCATCGCTTCAAGACTCACAACTACATGAGTCCCACCTTCTGCGACCACTGCGGAAGTCTGCTCTGGGGAATGGTCAAGCAAGGCCTCAAGTGTGAAGGTGAGGTGTCCTCTGCTATGTCCTCACCCTCGTCTTCCCTCTTTGTACTACCTTGTCTCCAACCATGCTCCTGAAGAGCTGCCTTCCCCCAGGCGGTTCCAACCCTAATCGGTCACATCTGATCCAACTAAGTATAGTCTTCGATTAATTGAAGGGGGTGTGTGAGATTTGGGTTGAAAGGAGTTGAAACCTGCAGGTAGGTAGCTCTCCAGGAGGAGGTTGGAGACCACTGTTCTAGAGGGTCTAAAGGTGATCTAAGGGTCGGGGGTCATCTACTAAGATTTATAGTCAGTTGTATTCAGGTGGTTTTACCCATGTTGTTAAATCTGTCCCCCCTCCCCATACCACTCCACTGGTTGCTGAGTAACAGCACCACATCTAGATGATGTTGACTTTAGGCTGTTGATGGATTTTACATGAGAAAATCTCCCCATCACACAAGACCACCAGCAGTGGTAGAGTACAGGCTAGGGTAATGTGCTCTAACTGCCAATTCTGTAACGTCAACTAATAGACGGCCAATGTGTCAAAGTTCTGTTCTGTGTATATCTAGTACAAGGCCAAAAAAGCTAATTCCCCCATGTGTCTTTAAGATAGCCACAGGTTGGCAGCACTGTGGGAGGTCACTGACTGGAAAACTTTGAGACAGTATGACGGTATGAAAAAAGTGGATACAACCCACACTGAAAAGAAAAGGAGGGAAGGTTTTGTGCTCTATGTTGTACAGATGGACTGTCCATATTCAGTTCTTAAGCATAATGTTAAAAACAAAACCTAACTGGGTTATTGATCTCAGGGTTGTGGGTTCAATACCCCTGTCCACCAAGCTGCCACTGCTGAGGCTAAACCCTCTGTCCTCCAGGGGCACCGTGCCATGGCTGACCCTGCACCCTGGCTTTCTGAGCTGGATTATGTTTAGAGAAGAGAAGAATTTCATTATACTGTCTAAGTGTATAAGTATAATGGCAATAAAGACCCACATTATCTTTACGGTTTTCATTCAGACTGAATGCTCCATTTAGGAGAAAATGCTGGTCTTAATGGTCCTTTAGCCACTAATTGCTCTTGCTTAGGATCCAATTTGGAGGCTTGTTTTACTGGGATCTTAAGAAAATAAATAAAAATCAACCTCCAACATGGGAAATCTGAGTAACTGAGTATGTGAATCCATGAATGATTAGGGCTTCTGTGGTTAGCTTACATGCTGGCGGCATTAATCATTTTCTGTCTTTACAAAGCTGGACTGTTGCCTTGTTTTTGAGGAACTGGGGGAACTGGCAATATTAAAACCATACTTGAAGCCTGTATTGAGGTTTCTAAGCTTCACTATGGTTGTTTATTGGCCTAAAGTCAGAAGCATTTTGTCCCTTAATTTCTCTTTTAACTTTCTTTGTCTGCCTATTTTTTTATTTTTTGTCCTAATTCCATGTCCTTTCTCCGTTTAGACTGTGCGATGAACGTCCATCACAAATGCCAGACTAAAGTAGCCAACCTGTGCGGTATAAACCAGAAGCTCCTAGCTGAGGCTCTGACTCAAGTTAGCCTGGTAGGTGACTCACAACACTGCATGCAGTATCATCGGTCAATCATCTACTCTACAGCAGCAGCTTATAAAAGCAGTCTCAGTTCTACTGTGTTTGAGTGACAGCCTCTAAGATAAGGCTGAGTAGCCATTTCGGGATGTAGCGTAGTTCAATACTGCACCTTTCTCAGATCCAGAATGGCTTGATAGCACTAGAAAAAAACTACTGAAAAAAATAATCTACTAAACTTAATGCAACTCTTTTGTTTCTGTTCAGAAATCATCTACCAAGAGGCCTGATCCCACTCTGTCAGACATTGGCATCTATCAGGATATAGCCAAAAACACTCCAGCAGACCCTAGTGGTAAGCCTTCATTACTGCAGCACAGTGTTTACGCTCAGCTCAGTTGCAATGAACAGCAGTGACCATAGGAAGTGCCATTTATTTTGGTCTTAAACAAACATGATGGGAATGTGATGGAAGCCAGTAGATCCATCCCTTAAAACCAGTACAGTTTAGACATGAAAAGATTCTTGAAGTTGAACCATTAAAGGTTCTTAAACTACCTTTTATCTTCCTACTCGACATATAGTGCAAATATGGAGTGTTTTTATGTAGGACCGCGACAACTCAAAGAACACTTTGGATGCTTAAATGGTTCTTTGCTTGGTTAAAGGGTTCTTTACATTGGTGGAAAACCTTTTAAAAATTGTGCTATTTGTCTCCAAAAAGGCTTAAGAGTCAAAAAAACCCTTTCTCAGTACTACATAGAACCCTTTTATCTGGTTCTATATAAAACCCTTTGAAAAACGGTTCTTTTCAGTACCAAAAAGGGTTAAAATTTAAAGAACCCTTGTTTTTGTTCACTAAAAAGAGGCCAAGATACTTTTTAACTAGACCTTGAGCTCATATTAATTATTGGTGGTGTTCAAATCAACCAGAAATCAATAATCAATTTTTAAATACTTAAAATGACTCTTGTTTGGAAACTGTAGTACAGAGAGTACAAGCTCAGAATTATTATTTTCAGATGGGAAAAACAGATAGGGATGTAAGTGCACTGCTATGTAAGTGCCCACAGCAATAGTGCACGTGGCTACGGCTGTGTTCAGTACGTATCACAATACAGGGGTTACGATTTGATATGTTGCAATATATTGCGATACTGTAAGCAAGGCGATATATCACATATGTTTTATTCAATTTTAGGGAAAGTGTCATAGCATAAAAAACACACCATAATGTGCATAAAATCTGAGTCTGCTATCTAGCGCTCAGGGTTTAAACACAACATGAACCACTGTCTGCCACCAATATTTACATCTAAACTAATAAAATAAAAAATATAAATAATCTATTCTGTGTTTTTGAGATTTGATACAGTATTGAAAACCATAACACTATCAGAATACTTCAGTAAATCAAAAGTTTCTTATTCGTCTGTCTCATCCAGTGATTTAATGTTGGTCATTTGTATGTATATTAGCAGATAGCAATCAATATGGAAAGCTATGGGATGGTACTACTCCCACACCCTCCGCTCCACCCTCTGCCTCCACCATCTCCCATCAAACACGCGTCAACTTCGACAACTTTGTGTTCCACAAGGTTCTGGGCAAAGGCAGCTTTGGCAAGGTGAGTGTGACTGGAACTACTTTTACCTCAGCACAGTATGTGGTATCATTGCACACGTTGTAAAGCAAAGTAGCACTACAAAGTGGGACGTAATGTGGATGGTAATGTAGATCCACTTAGCTTAAATGTTTAAATAAGGTCTATCCATGCCGTTGCACCAGCATGTTTGTAACTCGTGGACATACCTTTCCAACAGATTTTTAAAACAGATACATTTGCCATCATTTACCCAGAATAAATTGGTGACCATGTAAATCTAGTGTTTGTTAGCTATGTTAGCCTAGCATTTCTCGTTGTAATAGAAAAAAGTACATGTCCGATATCAAGCATAACTTGGTTGAAAAAGTATGTTCATTAGATTTTTCACTGAACTACCCCTTTAATAACTGACCTGCATTACTTTAACTAAAATAATCAACAGGTGTCAGATGTTGTCAATAAAAAGAAAGACTTTAATACGTTAGAAATTGGACAGAATGCTTCTAACACAGAGTTAAAAACTGTAATTTGGCTCGTTGGCACATTACAATCCCTATCGCTAAGGCTAGTATTACAATACCAATTAACAGACAATATAGCTTAGCAGCCCTTTAGCTTTCACTAGGGTTTTGCTGGAAGTCTCAACTCAAGATTGGAATAAACACCCCCCCCCCCCTATATGACTTGTTGAATCAGATGCATTATAGATGGGAATTCAGGGGTAATCTAGGAACATTATGTGGGAACCGCTGGCTTGGTCGGTATCATGTACTGTCAGTAGGGTCCTCTTGATTTATCGGTGTGCCTCCTTGCATTAGGTGCTGCTGGCTGAGCTTAAAGGCCGTGGCGAGTACTTTGCAGTGAAGGCTCTGAAGAAGGACGTGGTACTGATGGACGATGACGTGGAGTGCACCATGGTGGAGAAGAGGGTGCTGTCATTAGCCTGGGAAAACCCCTTCCTCACACACCTTTACTGCACCTTCCAGAACAAGGTGAGTTGGCTGGTTTAGCGCCTCAGTTAGTGCTTAATAGAGGTGGACGTTAACTTTGGATTGTCATGATCAATAAAATAAAATGTTCTCTTAAAAAATTTTTTTTCTTAATTTTATTCTCTTTTTAACTATTTTCAGATACTTAAAATATGTTATTGTCTGAATATTATTAGATAGTTGTTCCTCTAGTCACATTTGTATATACAGGAAATACAGCTATTTATGACATAATCTGAATCTGGTTGTTGTTCTTTACATTGCGCCACAATTTCAAGATGAATGGACCAATAGAAACGCTCCAAAATGTCTTGGAATACAATCTTTTTACATTGACCTCCATTGAAAGTTAAAACAGTTTGGAAAGTTACAGTTTTGGAGATACTTTAAATACTTTCAAAACAGGTCTCTCTGAATTCTGCCGCATTAATTGACACGTTGCAGAAACAATTTTTGTAAAGCACAGAATTACTGCCTTAAGACTCACAACTCAATCATTTAGAGGTCATAGATGGACACCAGTAGTCTTACAGCTGCTACAGTTATATTGTTATTAGACTGTTTGCGTTTAGTTAGATGACTTGACTTGGCCGATATTGTGACCGTGACTGTGCAGAACGACTGCTCTAAGTCGCTTGACAAGGAAAAAGTTTCTGGTGTCGGGTATTTGAAGAGTCAGTGGGTTTTTCATTAGTCATTGTGAAGCGTGACAGTCTAGCACCTTGAGCTTTTTCAGAGATGATGAATATGTGTAGAGGAAAAAGTGGCTGAAGATAAAAAGTAACAATCTGGGTTTTAAGCCAGAGTTTCTTCCTCATTCCACCTTCTTTCAAATTTCCATGCAGTCAGGGATTTTTTTGTGTCGCTAAAATGAAGTGAAAACGTCAGCGACTCATGAAGATAATGCATAGTTTGCATTCTTCCCCAGAGGTGGACACACATTTACACGCACTGCTCGTCCACATTACTATAAATAAAGACTTATAATTGTAATTGTTAAATATAAATATACATATTGGCGAAGGACAGAAGTTTAAACTGGACTGATGTTTCAAACTGATGTTTGATGATGTGTTTATTAAACTCCTGATCAACAGAACATGCCAAAATAGCTTTCAATTGAAGTCCATAGAGGCTCCTGTAAAGTTGCTGTAGTAAAAACAGTAACATGTCACTGAGTGCCACTGTAAGACTAATCTTTGTAGACTTCGTAGGACCTCGTAGTCCAAGTTTCTACATTTTATAAATTGGTGTCATACATGAAAAAATGTCTGCTGTTGGCATCAGCCCTGAGGTCCCAGACTGGCCCATCCTTGTTTTCTCGTCTGTCTTCCTCCAGTGCTGTATGGTGAAAGATCTGAAAGGCTCTGCTTAGTTTGTTATTGTTGAGTTCAGTCCAGTTTTAGTCAAAACAAAACAAAAACAACAACCAGCAAAACCTTGTGCTGCTTATTGATAAGACAGGTGCTGATTTATTGAAAGTGCTGACTTGCGTATGTGTGTGTGCTTGTTTACAGGAGCACTTGTTTTTCGTGATGGAGTATCTCAATGGAGGTGATCTGATGTTCCACATTCAGGATAAGGGTCGTTTCGATCTATTCAGAGCCACGTGAGTCACACACTGATTTCTCCACACTGTTCTCCTGCAATTATATATATATATAGCCAGCCAAAATTATATTTGGACTTAATATTTGGCTGGCTTTGCATGTATTGGAGGACCTAACACGTCTCCTCTCATACATGCAAAGCCAGCCATATATATATATATATATATATATACTCTTAATATTTGTCTGGCTTTGCATGTATTGGAGGAGACGTGTTAGGTCCTTACCCTCTTATTGTCGGGAGCACTGCTGGTGCTAGGGGGAGCTACAAAGGAGTGGTTTAATTGGCAGCACCAAACTGGGCAAAAGACTAACTTTATAAGTGTCTTCTATAACCTGAATATCAGACAGAAGAACACTGTACACAGACAATCCCAGTGAGATTCGGGGCCAGTATTAAATATTATAGTTAATCCATTGATATTGTAATATTCCTGCTGTGATATATAAATATGCAAATAAGCAAACTGAGATTTGTAACTTTTCTTAGAAGCTACAGGATGAAAAGAAAAAGTCATAGGCTATGTTTATATATTCTATTTCTACTCTGTGAGACCACAATAAACTAATTACTGCAATTGAACTGGTCCTGTTCTATTAAAATGCTTTGAATGAAACCATGTAGAATAACATGAGTTATTGTTTAATGAGGAAAGGAAATATTTTACAGTAGTTTCAGTGTAAGGTTCCACTTGTTACAGTGTATTAAAAATGAGAATAGACTGTATAGATGCCGAAAACGTGGGATTAGCTAATGCTGTAGCTTCGTTCTTTTCCCCGTTCTTCTGCAGGTTCTACGCAGCGGAGATTATCTGCGGCCTGCAGTTCCTTCATACCAAAGGCATCATTTACAGGTGAGGTTTGTCTGTCAGGCTACTGTATGCCGGTATGTGATTGTCTGTGTTCTTTCCCGGCAGTCCCACACCCATAACTGCAAATCTTTATTCAGCAAATAGCTGGTTTTGAGTTTGCCAAGAATGAGTTGTCCCTCTGAAGCAGCAGACCTTAGTCACATGAAGATTGTTCGATGACATCATGCATTAATATTAATGCTTTTCTGTATGACTCCAGATTGCCTAATGGTCTGATCTCTATGGTCTCTGTGTGTATTTTTGTAGAGACTTGAAGCTGGATAATGTGATGCTGGACAGAGACGGCCACATTAAGATAGCAGACTTTGGCATGTGTAAGGAGAACATGTTCGGAGAGAACCGAGCCACAACTTTCTGTGGAACACCAGATTACATCGCGCCAGAGGTGTGTATGTGTGGCTGAAATGCAGTCTGACTTATTAAAAATGATCAAATGAGTGTCTGATACAAAGTCTAATGTGTGTATGTGTGTCATCAGATCTTACTGGGGCAGAAATACACATTCTCAGTGGACTGGTGGTCGTTCGGAGTGCTGGTTTATGAGATGTTGATCGGCCAGTCTCCGTTCCAAGGCGATGATGAGGATGAGCTGTTCGAGTCCATCAGGATGGACGTCCCTCACTACCCTCGCTGGATCACCAAGGAGTCTAAGGACCTGCTGGAGAAGGTACCACAGCTTTCCTACAGCAAACCAGAGTGTGATGAAAACTAAGAAATAAGGAAGGAAGGAACGATACGGAAATAAGGAAGACAAGGGGGAAATAAATACTATAGAGCTACAGTAGGATTGGGCATAATCACCATTGCTCTAACCTTGCACTAACCTCATAAAAATAAAGGGTTCTTTGAGCCATAGAACAACCACTTATAGTTCTATTAAGAAGCAACAGGATAAAACAGTGTGTGTAGTGATACATTGATGAGCTGCACACATTCCCTAGATGCAATACATCATATATAAAAATGATATCATAACAGATATAACTAATCTACTGCCGTATATGATGGTTTCAGACACCCAATCACATTACTTGGATGCATTTCCCTCAGCAATGAGAGAGTGTTTACAGTAGAAGCTCCAGATCTCATCAGAACAGATGCAGGTGAACATAAATCCAGTAAAAAGGAGAAACAAGAGCTTCTCATTCTGAAGAAAGTAGTGAGATCTTGTTTTTGAGCTAGTCTGAAGAACAGAGCTTGGTTCCTCCAGGTTTCTCCTGGACGCCCCCCCGTCCAGCCAGCACAGTATGGAGGATGTGTTCAACTCCATCATCATCATCATCAGCAGCAGCAGCAGCAGCAGCAGCAGCAGCAGCTCACCTGATTTACCATCATTAAGCCCTGATATACCACCAAACCAGGTGTTGATATGAGGAGAACTCTAAATAATACTAGACTCCATGAGGAGAACTTTGGAGATGTTCTAATGATGAACACAGTGATGGAGAACCAAAACTTTCTGGTTCTGTTATTAGTGTTTATTCTAATATGTAGTGTTTTAATGAGGATATAAACACTTACTGCCCAGATAAGCAGCTTTTTCATCCTCATTTTCACAGGCGCCTAAGACATCCGCTTAGTACTGTATATATAGAAAAATCCAACGTCTCAGTGCCCAGTGGTTTTACACCCGGGTTTCTGTCTCGCCAGTGATTTTTGATCTTTTGAGATGCATTGCTAAATGTTTAGTGAGGTTATATCTGTGCTTTCACTCTATAGTTGTTTGAGCGAGATCCAACCCGCCGGCTCGGCGTTGTGGGGAACATCCGAGGACACTCCTTCTTCAAGACGATCAACTGGCTTGCTCTAGAGAAGAGAGAGGTGTCTCCCCCCTTCAAGCCGAAAGTGGTACGTTCCTTAGATTTATTACACTGTCCAAAGTGAAGCCAATTCAGTGCCGCTGTCCACAGAATATTAGTCAAACACTGGTGATTAATATAAATTGTTTGATTATGTAATGAGTCACTACCGAGGAACGTGTTCAGCCTGTGTCACTCACAACTGAATACGGACAATTAAAGCAGACTGGAGCGAAATTATGAATCATACATTTCAAGCTGGAATGATGTCTAGCAGCATACTGACTGCGTGGGCGTTGCTGTTCTTGGTATAAAGGTTAAAGCAAGGGTATGACTAAAAACAAAGTCGAAGTCTGAGGTTCACTTCTTTAGTTTTTACTCAGTCAACCTTTATTTTCGCTCGCCACTTTCACATTTTGCCACGGCCATGCAAAAACCTTGTATGAGCAAAAAAGCAAGTTTACTGGAGAAGGGGAAAAAAATATCTTGGAACAATGGAAGTCAATGAAAATATTTTATACCATTTTGGAGCATTCCTATTGGTCCATTAATCATCACATTTTAAAACAATGCAAAAGAGATTAAATAAAAATAATATGTATGTAATACATATAATATGTAATAATATGAAATCAACTTAATTCAAGTAACAAATCAACAAAGGTAAATGAACTATATATATATATATATATATATATATATATATATATATATATATATATATATATATATATATATATATATATCACTAGTAAAAGAGGAGAAAATATGAAATAAAAACAAGGAAATAGAAATTAATCAACCAAAATAACATAAATAAAAATAAATATATAAATACAAGTCATTTAGGTGTGTAAAAAGTAGTAACATAGGTAAACATTTGAAAACATAAGTCAGCCTTTTTAAAAAATAAAATTAACTTTAAAATAAAAATAGTAAATAGTAACTATTTTTTAATGTAATAAAATGTAAACTAAAAGAAAAAATAATACATTAATAATAATAATAATTGTAATAATAATAATAATTAATAAAAGAGAAAAATAATAATAATAAGACAAATGATTGACTAAATAAATAAATACATACATACATTCATTTCCTGTAGTAAATTCCAGCTCGCTGGAGCACTGTGACATATACACCAGTTTACAGAGACGTGTTGAATTGTAAAAACTGTAAAAACAAACACTGACAGGAAATTGTGTGAAATCCTGGCTGGACACATTTTTTACAACCCAAAAAGAGGACATGCCCAGGAATACAAGGACCTACGGTCACCCTGATTACCTATTGTAGCTTGTAGCACCAGTGCAAAAGCATAGGAGTAAAGGTCTGACATACTAAACATGTCATAATACACTTGATCAGTGGAAAATGATGAGCTTTCTCTGAACCGGTGCTTTCAGTGTGTAGGGTCCAGTGGCCTACAGTGTGCTTTAGGTGCAGTTATAATAGTCATACATAGCCAGAACCCTCTATAGCTCTCATGAGCTAGGATCTGCTTGCTCTGTGAAAGCCTCACATAAACTCTCACTCGTGACTGACACTCGCTCTCCTCCAATCACAGAAAGCCCCCAATGACTGCAGCAACTTTGACCGCGAGTTCCTGAGCGAGAAGCCCCGCCTCTCGCATGCCGACAAGAACCTGATCGACTCAATGGACCAGACGGCCTTCGCTGGCTTCTCTTTTATCAACCCCTCCATGGAGACCATTCTAGAGAAGTGAAGTGGACCCCTCCAGCACTGTGACCAAGCCTCCGCCCTCCTTACCATTCCAGCCAGTTCATCAGCAGTGGGGTGCAACCAGTGTTAAAGGAATACTCCAGCATTGTTCAGCCTCTAATCTCTGTCTGAAGCAGTCAGGTTACCACGAGTCTTAGTTTTCCTTTACTTGGAAAAGAACACAGAACTTGCTGACTTGTAGTGAAAGTCTATGGAAAGTCTAAGTCTATCAGCTGGTGATTGGCTTCCATTATAGGTGTGTGTTGAGTCAACAGGTTTTCAGTTCTTCTAAGTACAGGAAAATGTGTGTAGAAATTATATGTGTCAAAAACCTTGTATCTCCAAAATGGCAAGTTTACAGGAGAAGGAAAGAACATCTTAACTTGATTGAAAGTCAATGTAAAATGATGTTATTCCATATCAATTTGAAGCATTTCTGTTGGTCCATTCATCATAAACCTTTGATACAAGGTAAAGAAGAACTGCCAGGGTCACTTTATGCCACAAAATGAAAAACCTTACATAAAAAATAAGATTTACTGTATTTTTACTGTATTGATCTTCTGTATTTACAAACATGACTGGAGAAACAACATATGCTGCAGTTAAAATGAGACATGATTTAAATACAAAAAATGTCTGAAAATAACCATAAACATGTATTTTAGCCCCCAAAATGATAATTTTATTAAATATGTATAATCAAAAATGACTACATTGATCATTTTTTATTTTATACTCAGTAATTAGCAATTACCTTATTTTACAAGGTGCAGTAAAGCTGTGCAAGATTTTTTCTTTTTTAACATTTACGTCAAAAAGTGAAAATGGAGATACAAGATTTTGTTCCACAAATTACAGAAGATTAAGAGATTAGGTTTGTGAAATGCTGGAATGTCCCTTTAAATACATGCTCTATTACACAGGGTCTAAACCACGTGCTCAGTCCATCCTTGGGCCAGTGCTTGTGGCCCTCTGGGGCAGGACCTGAGTACCACTGGTCTGTGGACTGAGCTTGGTCAGATGGGGCCGTACTGTCTACAGATATTTCGGTTCTGCAAAACACTACAGCATCTAATAGCACTGATTTGGGCTTCTTTATTGTTTAAGCTCAATATGGAAAGCAACTGGCAGTGAGTGTGCTGGGTCCAAACAAATGCCTGCAGACACTGCGCCCCCTAGTGACCAAGTTAAGTCCTAACAATAGCTGTGTGTGTATTATGTCTCTCTTCATGATCAAAGCTTGGAATCAAATGAAGTTTATACGATGTACTGTATTTGTTGTATTATAGGACAGATGTGCAGATGCACACATTACCTTTGCAGAAATTGACCCTTGTGACCACACACATACTTACAATCAGTGCTGTGGGAATATGAACGGCCCACAATTAAAAATAAAGATGCCTCAAATGGTCCTTTGAGCCGTGCCCTAGAGGAACCACTTTTGGTCCTATGAAGTAGAACCTTACCTTCTATTGAGTGTAGATAGATCTGTAGATCCTTCATACGTCTCTATCAAACTTTTTTATGGAACCAAAAGTGGTTCTTCAATGGTATCACTCCAAGAACCATTGGTAGCACATTCCTATTTAATAGTGTGGCCTTCCAGACAATAATGACCTAATGCTGCCAGCCCAGTACTACCTGACTCACTAGTACACATAATGTAGAACACACACTGTCCCTTATGACAACAGACTGAGAATCTTACAGCGCTAATCTGGGTTTCAGTGTTTCTGTTTCCTACTTTTCTGTGGTTTGCTTGCTGGTCAGCGACTTACTGTTGCCTTTAATTTTGCTCTTTTTCTCTGATCGTAGACCCACAGGTCTTTAAATTGCAACTGAAAGGATTAGAAGAATGGTAGGTAGTACTGAGTCAGGCTAATTAGCCTTAAAGAGCTAATTCAGAATTTTTCAACCTGATCACTATTTCTTGCATCTGTACCATGATGTCAGTTACCACAAACAATGGTTGGCTTACGTTTTCCTGTACTTAGAAAACAACGACAAATCTGGTAACTCAATACACAGTTACAATAGAAGCCAATGGGCAGTTGCTTCAGATGCCGTAGATTAGGTTGTAAAAAACAAACAAACACTGGAGTATTCCTTCCTAAGCAGTTGAATCAGGTTGTATGTAACAGTCCTTGGTCTTAGATCTGCACATAAAATAGACTTTCCACAGCAAGCATCAAAAGTGCTAAAGCTAGTCTGAGTTAACTTGTTCCTGGACGGGTTTGTAGTTATGGTACTAGGTTCTCCTTACAGAATAAATAACGGGTGGAGGTTTAGCGTCAGCAGAAATTAATTATAGATCTATAGTATGTGTAACGTTATTTGAATGTGTAGGTATTTTTAAAAAGAATTAAGACTGTGTATATAAACAAATGTATGTATATTGTTCTGAGCTGTTGTTGTTATTATTATTGGGATGCTGAGGATGTTCTTTTTTTTTTACTGTTATTATACTTCACAATTAAATAAAAGGCGTCTTTATCTCCGAAAGCTTGAGTTAAGTGTTCATTTCGTATGTTCTAGTAGTTTCTGTCCTCACTGGTATTCTTATTTAAATGTAGTGTGTGAGCTTTATTAGCAGAAACAGAATAAACCAGATTGGTATGATTATTCCCTGGCCTTCAACAAGTGTAAACAAAGTATATCATGAATTAAAATGATTACTATCATGAATGTAGTGCTACAGAATTACGAGTAGAGGAACGACTACTGTTTTTTACACAAGTTTACACATATTTTTTACAAATAAAATCGAACGTTGCAATTGCAATTTGCCCTATAGGTAGGGTTAACGGGCTGAGGAGGGTAGTTGTAACAGTGTCAAGCTCAAAACTGGCTCAAACACATCAAGTCGTTTAGCACAAACTCAATGAGATGAGCTTTCCAACCTAAATACCTCATTGCACATTAGGTTTCTTAGCCAAATGTACATACTTTCATTGATTGATTGCAACAAACCAATCAAGATCAAGAAACCAATTCAACCCCCTCATAACAGCTGTCTGTAGTATTTAGTAAAGAAACCTTTACCAAATATGACCTGTTGCAAACTTCTGTGACGTGAACCTTGTAGCAGGACATTAAGAGGACTCTTAGTGGCCTATAGTTCACTAATATTGTTGGGTTTGCATGCTTTGGACCCTTCAACAGGACAATGATCCCAAGCATACCTTAAAGTCCACCAAGACTTGGTTTCAGAAGAAGCCCTGGAAGATTCTGGCCTCTGACTTGAACCCCATAGAAAATCTTTGGCAGCAAACCCAAGAATATTAGTGAACTGGAGGCCGCTGCCCATGAGGAATGGGCTAAGATTCTTCAGGAACGCTGCCAGAGGCTGGTGTCTGGCTAGGCTGTGCTAATAAGCATCTCTTCTCTTTTGAGATGAATATCTTTGGTGTTTCTACTGTAACAAAATGTAACAAAGTTACAAAAAAAAGACAAAAGAAACATTACTTTTATGGTAGAAAAACTTGAGACTTGAGCCTGGACATTTTGAGAAGATGACCAAATGCATGTTTAAGTACATAAGGTGCATTTTGCCCCATGTAATGTTGTGCCAAGCCCTCCCCAGTACTTTTAATTGACTATGTCTGTTCAGCTGGGCTCCAACCAGCTCCAACCAGAATTCAACCTTAATCCAGGACAACCCCAACAATCCTGATCAGCTGGACCAAGCATGTTGAACAAAGATTGGAACAAAAGCTTGAGTGATGACAAATGTCCAGAAACAGGGTTGGGGTTGGGCATGCCTGCACAAAACACTTACAATCAAATACAATCATCTGTAATTATTCATCAAATTATAATGACCTGTTATGAATCATCAGCGTTGAGCCTGTGTTCCGCCGCTGCCACATCCACCACCCATACTGGTTTAATAAGAGCACTGCTACTAATCATTCAGCATTTCACTGTGTGAGGTATAGCATGTACCAAATATATATATAATTATAATATATATAATCATATATATGATGCTTTTAAAATATGTATTAATACCCATAAACAATACACAATTAAAAGCACTAGCCTTTTATAATCCATGTCTATAAGGTGACACTTTACTTCCTATGCAAAATGGCTTTATGCTTACCATTAGAAACCACTGTTTCCTTGTACAGAACCCTTAAAATGGTCAGGAATCAGTTTGAGTTCACCGGTTGAACCATTAGTGCCCTGCACATGCTGATAAAAAAAAAAACACAGGACAAAAACATCAACAAAATACCATGAATTAATTAATTAATTAATTTCTGCTTAATTAAAGATATTGTGATCCCTGGTTGCTATCACCACCACTGTAAATAAGTCTGAGTCTCCACAATTAACCATTTCACACCAAACCACTGACTGCCTGTGTTTACATCTCAACAATAAGCTAATATGTAGAAATGTAGAAAGATCAGAGGTATTCCTCTTTAATGTGGTAGACTATCATTATATCATCAAATATTAAAAACCTACAAATAATACAAGTAATTATATATACACACACTTTTGATCTTATTTATATTAAACAGTATCTGAGATTTTTGGACTAACCAGTTCAGAGGGATGGCGGTGACGGGTGGAAATTGATGACTCTACCGCCACCATGTGTCAAGGATGTGAAATTGCAGGATTAGGGTTTATTTTCGCCCTTCTTTAGTTGACCTGTAAATCCAGGGCATGCAGTGGCAACACCCTGTGCTGTAGAAGAGGAAACCTGCTCAAAACAAACTAAAGAGACACATTAGCCCAGTAGTAAGGAGTAGAAAGGAGCAGATAAGCTTGCTATTTAAGAACACTGTAACTATAACTGCAGCAGCAGCAAGCAGTGTGCGTGACACTACCACAGTATATCCTAATAAAGGCCCAGTGAACTGCTAGGAGCTCTGTGCTTAGCCTTGGGGAGGCATAGGAATATCCACAGTGTTTCCAATGCTTTGGGTTTTGCATTTGCAGTCTTTGAGCCAATACATTTGTATAAGTACATTTATTTACTGCTGTAAGTGCAAAGCTTTGTACTATGCAAATATAAATCTGAGATAAATTTGATAAAAGAAAGTTTTTTAAATACATAGTAAATAATATGATATATATAATATTTTATAAAAAATATTTACATATAAAAAATTATATATATACATACACAAATATGTATTTACATATATATACATTGTATAAGTAAATAAAAATTAAAAAAAATTATAAAATATTATATATATCCTATTATTTACTATGTATTTAAAAAACTTTCTTTTATCAAATTTATCTCAGATTTATATTTGCATAGTATTATATATATATATATATATATATGTGTGTGTGTGTGTGTGTGTGTGTGTGTGTGTGCCTGTGTTTACATGTGAGGCACTCTCATGCACTCTGAAGCCTCGCAAATTTTGCATTTTCATTTCAAATTTAGCTTTCATTTCTGCACTGATATTGTTGGTGTTGTTGGTGATGTGAATGGGGTTTATATATATATATGTGTGTGTGTGTGTGTGTGTGTGTGTGTGTATTTACATATATATACATTGTATAAGTAAATAATATTTATAAAATATTATATATCATATTATTTACTATGTATTTAAAAAACGCTTTATTTTATCTCTATATATTTATATATATATATATATATATAGAGAGAGAGAGAGAGAGAGAGATATCACATCACATCACCAACAACACTAACAATATATATCTATAAGTATATATATATATATATATATATATATATATATATATATATATATATAGTTAGATAGCTAGATAGTCAAATGAGCACAGACAAAGGGTGTGAATGAATGGCTGCGTCCAAAACCACATATACTATATACACTACATACTACACTACACTAATGGTGTTTGGTACTATTTTGTGTGCATGCTATTTAGCATGCCATGTTTTTTTTAGCCAGTCAATGACCCTTTCCACTAAGTGCTCGCAGTATAAAGCAATGTCAGCTGTTTCTGAAGCAACTTGCAGTTTGTGCGTGCAATTTCAAACAACTGCGAAGCCGAGGCGAGCTCATGGCAGGCGGGCAGGCAGGCAGGCAGGCAGGCAGGCAGGCGTATGCAATGCAATGTTGCGCCCCACTATTGGTCACTCTTTTGTGGCTTATTTAAAGCAAAAGCGTCCCTGGCTGTGCAAAAAACACGACAGCCGTCTCGTAGTGTGTGCTTGTGCTGAGTTAAAAATGTCAACGC
The DNA here is from genome assembly GCF_030463535.1 of Salminus brasiliensis. Taxonomy (NCBI): domain Eukaryota; kingdom Metazoa; phylum Chordata; class Actinopteri; order Characiformes; family Bryconidae; genus Salminus; species Salminus brasiliensis. The sequence goes on from NC_132898.1 coordinate 27,841,568, forward strand.
TCCTCTGGTTGGGTGTTTTATTCGCTTAAAAAGAGCCGAGCACAACGTGGATGGGGAGGTTAGGCGGCGGCGCATGCGCACTGGCACTTTGTGCCATATTGGAATGAGGTCGTGAACGACTAAGGCGGAAAAAAAGATACGGCATCTAAAACCGACTTGGAAAAAAACTCCTCACCGGTAAGAAACGATTCGAGACTTTATATTTGCACATTTAAAAGCTCACTGCATCGCACCGGGCCGTCGAGAAGCGAATCTGCGGCGTCCTCGCCGTTTTTCCCGTCTCTAAAAAATAAAAAAATATACATGACTTGAGCTCTATTGCTTAAGCTGCGTGACGTTTCAGTAACTTGACTTGGTTACGGGCGTTTTTAGCATGTGCCCAATCAGCCCATCTACTCTCAGTAGCGGGCTTAAAAACCCCTCGCAGTGCGATGTCTGCCCGCAGATAATCGCCTCACTTTGGAGCCGATGCAGAAATCTGCGATCTTGCCGAATGAAAGTTGTCCTAAATGTGTTAAAATGCTGCTGCCAGGAGCCAGCGTTAGCCTCGGACTGCGCTCGGCCGCGGCTTTCTCGAGTTTCCTCCAAATAAAAGCAGCTCAGACGGATCAAACCGAGCCGAATCGCTCCTCCGCTCCTGTCTGCTGTTATTCTCTGTTTCTTTTGCTGAGAGCAGAAGAAAAGCGGGCTGTTTCGGCCGGGTGGTTGCATAAGAGCCTGATGCATGCAGTTCCTATGTTCTTCTTTGACCACTGCGTTTGGTTCACCTTCAAATGGAAGTTGCCATATCGAAAGCAAAAATGGTCAGAAAGTGGTGGTGCTGGGGTGAGTTTGGGAGGTTTGAGAGGGTTGAAGTTGGCAGGGCTGTAAAAGCCATTGTTTGACTGACTGCACTCTGAAGCCTCGCAAGTTTTGCGTCAGTGCCACTAGCTTTCATTTCTGCACTGATAGTGTTGGTGATGTGAATGGAGTTTATATATATATATATATATATATAACCTTACATCTCCATTTTTTATATAACTTTAATCTGACAGTGGTCTTTTGCATGACATGATGAATTGACCAACAGATACATTACATTATTTATATATATATATATATATATACACACACATATACATATACATATATATATATATATATATATATATATATATATATATATATATATATACTATGCTATGTATATAATGTAATTCATCATGTAATGTAAAAGACAACAGTCAGATTAAAGTTATAAAAAAAATGGAGATGCAAGGTTTTTGTGTTCTTGCAAACTCTTTATATCTCCATTTTTGTCATTCTTTCCTTTGTTTTTACATAATTTAAGTCTAGCAGTTGTTTTTATATATATATAAACCTTGCATCTCCATGTTTTATATAACTTTAATCTGACAGTGGTCTTTTACATGACATGATGAATTGACCAACAGATGCATTACATTATTTATATATATATATGTATATATGTTAGTCTTGTTGGTGATATATATACACACACACACACACACATATATATATATATGTTAGTCTTGTTGGTGATATATACACACACACACACATATATATATATATATATATATATATGTAATGCATCTGTTGGTCAATTCATCATGTCATGTAAAAGACCACTGTCAGATTAAAGTTATATAAAAAAAAATGGAGATGCAAGGTTTTTGTGTTCTTGCAAACTCCTTATATCTCATTTTTTGTCATTCTTTCCTTTGTTTTCACATAATTTAAGTCTAGCAGTTGTTGTTTGTATTTTTTTTATTGTGTTAAAATTTGCTCCAAAATGACATTTACGTTGACTTCCTCTGAAAGTTAGGGAGGTTTTCCTTCACCTGTGAAGTTGCCATTTCGGAGATGCTACGTTTTGCCAATGTAAACACAATCCATTTCTCACCTTTGGGCCATTCATCATGAAGCTTTGACACAATAATTGATATCAAAATTAGAAAAATGTCAAAAATGGAGATACAAGGCTTTTGTGCGGTTGCGACAATTCTTATACACACAGCAACTTTATGAGGGGAGATAACACGGGTTGTAAAATGCATGGATCAGTTATATCATTGCATTTGATGGCACTTCAGAACTATATACTGGTGTGTAATGGAAACCCTGTGTAATGAGTAAAATTCCCAAATGATGCCTGCCTGACTGCAGGAAATACACCTTGGTCTCGGTGCTAGATAAGCTTTTAACTCTGGGTGCTCATGTCTTGCCCAGATGCCATCATTTCTCACTAAAGTCTCAGTTTAGGATCACAACACGGCTAGCGAAGAGACTGAGCTATCTCCTGTCCTGTACCTGTGGAGTGGGGGGCGAAATTGATCAGATCAAATCAGATTTCTTTTTTCATTCAATTTTTTAAAGCTGTATTTGTTAGCATTACGAAAAATGCAATGTCAGGCTACTGGGACACTGCTGTTTTATGGAGTAGATTGTTATTGTTGATAAATTCTGAATATCTTTTTTTTTTTTTTTAACCGTTTCATGAAGAATGGACCAATAGAAATCCTCTTTTTACACTCCCATTAAAAGTTAAGAATGTTTTCTCCTATTCCTGTGAAGCTGACATTTTTTGGAGATACAGGTTTTTTGTTTGTTTACCAGTAGGCTAAAACATTGTCTGTATTTGCCAGTTTTCTATGATACGGGCCTGTTAAATGATAAAACACAGCCTTAATGATGTTTTCAGGGTTCAGTGTAAAAGATTCTGTGACATTAAATAAGGTAGACCCACGTTTATCTAGTGTTGGTGTGTTATCAGCACAGCTGTGAAGGTTTCTAATAGCTTTGCCAAGGTTTACCACATAGAGGTGGAAAAAGGGAATGGGCCTAAGATGGATCCCTGTGGAACTTCAAGTGATTCCAGTTTTATTTGATGTGATTTTCTGAGCTAACAAAACACCTATGTGAAATATTTGCACCAGTGCTTGAATTGCATGCATATCTCTTCAGCGAGTTATGAAGGATTCTGCCTTGTACAGATCTTTAAGTGTTTTTGAATAATTACATTATTCTGTTCTCCTAGAATAAATTGTGACCATGTCAAAATACTGAACGTATAACTGACCCTCTGCATAACACACCCTGAAATGGCTCGTTTATAGTTTCAAGAAACTAAATTGCGTGACATTAAGATAAAGCCGGCCTATCAGTCAGGTCAGGACTCTCTGACATCAGTAGCAGCCTTGTAGATCACAGCCACTGTTGCGTCACTCACTGTGTTGTTTAGTGTGTGGCCAGTGATAACACCAGGGTTAGAATTGACAGGATGGGGTACACCCCCCCAACACCCAACACCCCAGGCCACAACTATTTAACAACTGCCTATATGTTGTGTGTGTGTGTGTGTGTGTGGGTGAGAGAGAGACGGCTTGTATCAATCGCGGGAAGAATTGGCTTTCCTGCCGTCTCTTGTTGAGTTTGGTGATGGGATGGCAGTTAGTGCTCTGGAATGTGCTGAGAATTCACAGCAGAAACAACAGATTCCAACCCCACGTAGGCCAAGACCCGCCTCCATCGCTTAACTAAGAGTAGATGTTTCCATCCCAATCCATCTGACAGGAATTTGTAATTTACTGTTTCTAATAATCTAACAAAATGCTATAATAAATACAAAAATAAATAATGATTAATACATATATAATGATTACACAGGCAGTCAAAAAAGTTTACTCCTACAGAGTCATTCACTGATACTGAGCATCTGTTAGAGATGAGTATGAAGAGATCGCCGCCCTTTTTTTTTATTTTCTTTTTTGATGGATAGCCACAATAAATGACATCATAAACCCACAGGACAAAGCAAACTGCCATTTCACTCATCAAGTAATTTGAGTGGGTTGAGGAGTGAGGCTGGGAAGTTCAGGAGATGTTCTAGCCAACACAGTCATTAGATTTAAACACCCTTGAGCGCTTTCAGAACTGTGTTGGGAAATGCATGGAAGAAAATGTCAAACCACTGTAGGAAGCAGTTCATTTAGATCAGTTAAAAACATCATGAAGGTCATGCAGGCCAGAGGAAGATACAGAACATGGATAAAAACTCTTAGTTGTCTGATGTTTTTTAACAGTATATCAGTGAAAATGACATTATTTGACCAGTAGATAAGACCAGCCCTATATATATATATATATATATATATATATATATATATATATATATATATATATATATATATATATATATATATATAATGATTATTTTGAGGGGCCAAAGCACACACTGCTAGAATCCCACTGTTTTTTCTTTTAGTCGTTATTGTTATTCATAGTTAAAATTCTTACATTTTATTATATTATATTTAATAATTGTAGTGTTTTATATCAGATTTCAAATAAAACCCCCTTTAGGTCTTGTGCTATGCGCCATGCTTTTGATGCGCAGGTTTAACAGTAAATATAAACCCCCCTCTTGTAAATAAAAAGGCTCATGATTATGACTTGTACACGATCAGCCCTAACATTAGCACTACTGACATTCATTATCATTATCTTCAGTCAGCTCTGGAAGGTGAAGTTAAAATCAGGAAAGATGGGCGAGCATAAAGATCTGAGCCACTTTGACAAGGGCCAATTTGTGATGGCTAGACGACGGGGTCAGAGCATCTCCAAAGCACCAGGCAGGTCTAGTGGGGGGTTTTCTGGTATGCAGAGGGCAGTACCTACCTAAAGTGGTCCAAAAAAGGACAACCAGTGAACCGCCGACATGGTGATGGGTGCCCGAGGCTCATTGATGTGATCCATGAAGGCCTCGCCCACCTCAGCTCTTTCAGGACTGCTTACAGGATCTGCTGCTAGTGTCACAGGACACCTTCAGAGGTTTTGTGAAGTCCACGCCTCCAATGGTCGTATCTGTTGTGGTGACATAAGTGGGATCTAGTCAGTATTAGGGAGGTAGTGCTAAAGTTATGGCTGATTGGTGTGTGCATATAGGTTATATATATATTATATTTTCACTTTTTTACACACTATTTTGCTAATCAGTGTACTTGGAGGTGATATGTAAAGCATGTCTCCACACCTAATGATTTTAAAGTTATTAACCAGTATGGATTTTCATGTCACTGCCAATATGATCAATTTAGGAGGGTAAACCATGTAATTATAAATGTAAGTTCATAATTTTCAGGCAGAGTTTGCAAAAAAAAAACAATTAGTTAAAATTAGTCAGTAAATTTTTAATTTATGACTGCCAATAGGATTTTTTTTTATTATTATTAATATGATTATTATGAGGGGTCCAAGCACACTGTGCTAGAATTCCACACTTTTTATTAGCTGTTAATGTTAATAATAGGTTATTAATTATTATATTTAATAATACTGGTATTAAATCAAATTTCTAATACTAATCTGCATGCCTTTGAGGCCTAGGTTTAACAAAATGCAGTAAATACACCTTGCTTAATGAAGCACAGTAGTCAGTAGTACAGTAGCGTCTGCATTTTCATAACTGTGCATGGTTCAGAGGTTGTGTTTCTATCTTTAGCCAACCATTGTTACAGCAGAACATTAACAGAGCCGTGGCTCATTGAGTCAATGACTGTATCCACAGTTTGGTCAAAATCATACTGGTAAAATCCATTTGCTTTTATACCAGCAGACATCTTGTGTGCTTTAGGCCTCCTTTTAGAGTCCCACTGTTTCCCCTTTCATCAGTAACATCATGTCGTTCTCTCAAGTACTGGAAACGTTTGTTCTGGACAGTGTCGTAACCAGGAACTGGCAGCTCCAGAACATTCAGTAAAACAAACCAAATGTTCTGGAACAGGATGTTCTCTAAATGTTTTACTTCACCTAGGAAATCATTTCAGAACATCCTCTAAACGTCTGGCATGTAAGTGGAAAAAGAATGGTCTGCTCTGAGGCAGGGCTTTGTAGCTGGCCTTAGCTGCTCTTTTCTTTCACTCAACCATTGGAGACCACTGTGACAATTCCTAGCACTCCCCCTCCCGAACCACCCCCCCAACCTCCACCCCCTACGCCGGCTCCCAGCACAATGCGTCTGTGGCAGCGCCGTGCTCCGGGGGCCCTATCGCCTAGCGGTCGGGGTAGGGGGATGGGGTGGTGGGCCGGAGGTGGTGCCGCTGGGGTCGTGGAGTTGATCCTGTCGGAGCGGGCGGGTCGCGGTCAGCTAACGGCCTTCAGAGAGAGCCTGTCGGACTCTCGTCTCTCCCTTTAATAGAGATGTCAAGCTTCACAAAGACGGCTTGACAGCTCCGGTTGAATGGAGCTCTGGAGTTAATGTGACTTTGTTTTAGCCGTTTTTCTCCAAGCTTTTAAGCTCTCCCTTTTCTCTCAGTCTCTTGGAGTTAAGCTTCAAATGGTTATTACATTTTTAGACTTTTGGAGTCTTTTTGGACTGTTTTAGCCAGTTTCATTCAGCATTTAGTGTAAACTGAGGTAAGTTTTAAATGGTTTACGTAAAGTTTTGGATTCTTAACATTAGAAGTAGAATTAACTGGTTTCTTCTTGTTTTCAAGAAGAATTGTGTCTCAGAATTGTTTTTTTATTGTGTTTGAGAGTATTTGGCATGTTTTTTTACTGTAAAATAATAGTTTCTACAAGTTTTGCTCTGGCAGCCAGTTTTGAGCTGCAAGGTATTAATAAAACGTCAACAACTTCTAGTAAAGAACCACTAGATTGGTTGATTTTCAGTTTTTGTTTATGGCCCATTATACATTTTTGGGTACATTTACAACTAAGGAATAAATTAAACATTTGAACCAATAAAACAGTGAAAATTTCCACAATGTTGTGCCTCATCTGCATGTGCTAACCTCAAACTAGATTCCACACAGCACGTCTAAAAACACAAGTCTATGGATTTTCAACACATTATAATTTATTAGAAATATAATAAGAGATTTATTTTATTTTATTTAATTTTATACAAAATAATGAGAGCATAAGTTTGACAAATGGCAGGTTATCTGATCTTTCCTATGCAGGAAGCTTCCAAAAAAGCAGCTCAATCATTTAGCTGATGTTGTGTAGTGGGATCTACAGGGATCATCAGGTGTTTTGATCTATTTTTGACATCTGAATAGAGTTTGCCACATGAGTTGTGTAAATTGATAAGAGTGAGATAAAGATCACACAAGAAATGACCTGCAACATGCTGGTTTGTTGAGTAGCCTGAGGCAAGATGTACTGCTGGCTTGTTGGCCAAGCTGCCTGTTGAAAGGGGAATTCCACCTTTCCACTTAATAACGTTTATAACATCCTATATTTACCTCTTTTAACTCGTTCAGTTCTTGAATGTTTAGATATGCAGGTGCTCAGTGGAAGTAGGGATGCACAGTGTTGACAGATAATTACTTTAAGGTTTAGGTTTGTGTAGATTTGACAGATATTTTAAAAGGTGATTTTAATAGAAAACTAAATTATAAGGTTATTCTAGGTCGTGGTACTAAAATATCAGCTTTTTGTTTGTTTTTCTTTCATTTGAACCATACAGAAATAAAAAAATATGCTGTAAAATGGATATTTTAGCTTTAAAAAGTTAGAATCTGGCCCTAAAGAATAAAATAAATAAATAAAAATATCCGGTATTGTTAATCCTGATAGATTTACAATCTTAAAAAAAGTTTTCCACAATGAATTTTTTTTCTTTAAGTGGTTCTTTAAGAAACAAAAAGGACCCTTTTTCAGTAATATGTAGAACTCTTGCTTAGAGTGTATTGTTTTGTTTCCACTTAAATATAAATGTTTATGTATCAGCAGATGAAAAATAGCCTACGTGAAAAATATCAGATTTCAGCATCAGCCCACAGTTCCAGAATATCCATGGAACCCAAAACGAAAGCCCTGTTCATTTCTTAGGAATGTCTGTTTATGATCCAGAGCAAAGTCAGGCATTATGAGCAACATCTCAGTTTTATCGAGCACTGGAATGCCTTTTACAAAAGTGTAAAGAAGGGAAGGACCTTTTCTGACAAAAAAGGAAAGAAAAGAAAACAATAACTAGATATTTTTTTATAAAGAGGAATTCTCCTTTAGCATTAGCACATCAATAGGGTGTGTCAAGCATGTGCAAGTCATGCCTTATGTGTCAGTTGTGGGAAAAGGCCACTCATGGGGCCATGGGGATTTGAAGCAGAGCTAGTGTTGCCATGAATAATCTCTTCGTTTTCAACAGATGTTTGTAGAATTAAGTTTGTACGTATATGTTCAAATAAAAAAGTGTTATTTCAGTTAATCACTTTTATTGATCCTTTGAGAATAAAATAGAAACAGGAAAGAAATCAATGAATAGAGCTGCAAGGTTTTGATAGAACGTCAACAACTTCTAGTAAAGAACCACTAGATCGGTTGATTTTCAGTTTTCGTTTATGGCCTATTATAAAATTTTGGGTACATTTACAAGTAAGAAATTAATTAAACATTTGAACCAATAAAACAGTTGATTTTCCACAATGTTGTGCCTCAACTGCATGTGCTAACCTCAAACTAGATTCCACACAGCACGCCTAAAAACACAATTTCATGGATTTTCAACATGTCATCATTTATTAGATATTTAATAAGAGATTTATTTAATTTGTTTTATACAAAGTAATGAGAGCATAAGTTTGACAAATGTCGCTGCTTGACAGTGTTTTCCTGCCAGAGGAAGTGACATCACTGAGTGATTAAATGCGTTTCTTTTTTTTAACGGTAACATGTTCGACCAGAACAAATATATATTTTTTATGACTTTTCTACAGAATATTCTACAGAAAATTGATTATCTGTTAATTTGAGTGTATAACTGTTAATAAAGTAAGGGAATTTACTTAAATTGTAATGTATCTGAATCAGAATGTGAATGCAGTTAATAAAGTGTGGGCTGGAAGTCATTGAGTTTATTTTTTGTGTATAAATTGTGACTAAAATACATATCAAGCATTTTTAATGGTACAACGGGATTTGTTTTACTTTACAAAACTAAGCAAAATAAGCAAATTCTGTCCTCTTATCCTCTGTCTGTACTGTGTTGTGTGTCTGTCCGCACTTGTTTGTTTGTGTTGCACTTGTGTTTTGTATGCACTGTGTCTATGTTGCACCATGGTCCTGGAGGAACGTTGTTTCGTTTCACTGTGTACTCTGTATGTAGTTGAAATGACAATAAACCCACTTGACTTGACTTGACTTGACTTGACAAATTCATGAGTTTGTAGTTATTGAAAAACTTGTATAGTTAATAAATACTTCTATATATTATAATATTCATAATAAATAAATAACCTATGTATATTTTGTTTTGTCTATAGTGGAGTTAATTGGAGTCTTTGAATTGTGCATTTATGTGCATAGTTTTAAGACCTGCAATAGATATTAATTTTCTCTATTCATTGATTTACGGATGTATTAAAAGTATATAGAGCAGCAGTTTGTCAAAAAAAAACAAACAAGCAGACTAAACCAAATAGACTTAAGTTGTTAACTTGCTGTTGGGTATCACAGTCGAACCTGTTTGGAAGCGGCAGCATGTCTCAAAAAAAAAAAAACCACACACTCTAGATTTCCCCTCCCACACACTCGCAGACACTCTGCATGTTAAATGTGGCTTTTCTGCGCCTGCTTATCTCTTATTTTCCTTTCTCTGTTTCTCTCTCTCTCTCTCATTCTCTCTCTCTCTCTCTCTTCCTCTCTCGCCATTTCTTTCTCACACTCTGTCAGTTGAGCTGCTAAACACTTTCACAGCTTATGGTCTTTAAAGCAGTTTGCATCTCGTAATTTTTTGTTTCGCTTCCTTTCATTTCTCCGACAGAGGCCGTGAGCTCGACTTTCAGAATGAGCGGAGAAGCACTGGAGTCCGGTAAGCAGAACCGGTTGCGATTATGTATGCACATTTGATGCAACAATGTCAAGCAAATGCTCAAGCTTTGTGCCTCACGTTTAAGCCTAAAGCCGGAGAGTTCGAGTCAGACAGTATATTGAACAGTGGTGGGGATAGGAACCAGACGTCTACAAAGTTTCAAGCCTCAAAACTCAACAAACAGATGCCTGAGATGTTGTTTTGTGAAACTTTGAGTACATGTTTTGTTCCTAAAATCTATTTGTTTTATTTGTTCTTGGTGTTTTTTTGATTTTCCACTATTTTCACATCATCAGCGTTGCAGTGACCCCTGGCTCCTATCACCACCAATGTAAAAAAATCTGAGTGTGGCTGATTTTCTCAATAATGAACCATTTCACATAAAAAGTCTTGACAGGACTTTGTTTACATTGCTGTGATGGGATTTTTCAGACATTTCGAAAAATTTGGTGCAATTCCCCTTTAACCCCCTTAAAGCTTAATACACACTTAGGTGTATTACTCAGTAACTACAGGGACGTCTGTAGAAACTGGTGGGGTGGTAGAAGTTTGTAATAACACTTTAGGCTGTTCATGGGGTTAGTCTAATGTAATTGGACTGGATTAAGCTGAATTAAGTCCTGTTGAAAGGGTTGTTGACCCTTATATTACTTTTCGTTCTAACAAGACCTCATATCTCCCAAATTACAGCTTTAAAGAAGAAGTTAGAGGCAATATTAAAGCTAATTTACATAAATATAAAGAGATTTATTTTAGATGACTAAATAACTGGTTTACACTTTCAATAAAGGAGATTTAATGCAGTGTGTATATATTTATGTGTGTGTACTCATAATTAGCTATACTTCCACAGTGATTATGTAGTTATATATGTACATAATAACAGAGGAATTGTTTAGGGGGAGCTGATAATGTGCCACTAGTGTGGTTACAGGTGTTTGTGTGGGTTAAGTGTTGTGAACCATGTGGTTTCAGATGCGGACTCTGGTCAGGACATGTCTGAGTTCAACTGGGATGATTATCTGGAGGAGACGGGCGCACTGTCCGTGCCCCACCATGCCTTCAAACATGTGAGTGAGCAGCCCAGATGTTTCTAAGCCTCTTTTGATTAATGCTCCTCTCTCAGTTCCTGCTGGAGCTGCCCTGACATGCTGACGTTAGCTTGATTTGAGGCACGCACTCGGCCTCTGTAATTAGGGATACGCACACACCTCTGTAATGTCATTTCGGAACCGTTGGCCTAATTGCTGCGATGTCTGCTAATTTTAGCTCAGCTGTTCAGCATCACCTGAGTTCTGGTTTCATTTCCATCATGAATTAACATGTAGTTACATGATCATGCAAACGCTCCCTCAGCGGTCGATGAATGGGACTTACATGAGCTCATTGACCCCGTGCTTGTTTGGTGGTGGGCTGGATCAGGTGAACTGTTTTAAAACACTGAAAGGTTCTTAAGAAGATTCTCCCAGAACTTCTTCTGGAGAAAAGCTATACTCAGATATCAGATATTCTCCTGAGAGAGGCTGCAAGGTTCCTCACCTGTAGCCTCTGTGGAGTCTGGGACGTTTTAGAGGCTAGCAGAGACTGCGCTAGCATTAGCTGCTAAGCTTTGTGAGTTTAGTTTGTTTACTGACCAAAATAAAGACCTAAATGTCTGCAGAACTGAGAGCAGTTGGCAGGCGTTTATTACAGAGCGGGAGAAAAGTGCAGCTTTGTTAGCTAGCACGCTAACTTACTCACCTGTTTTAGCAGCTTCTGAATGAACTTCAGTTGCAATGTTAATTAAATTATGACTAAAAGTTACAGTTTTAGAGGCAAACTTCTTAAAGTGTAAGAAAAATTTGATGCTTGAGAAAATCTTTAACATGTATTCATTGACGGTCATAAAACTTAAAAAAGGAGGGGAGTCTTACTTACTCTATTAACAGTTATTAGTAAGTCAATGTAATGAAAAGTGTACTATATATATATATATATATATATATATATATATATATATATATATATGTTACCTTTTATTTAAAAAACTCACTCTGTCATTTCCTCTGGCGGGAAACCCTGACCAGCACTGGCATTACTTAGGCCATTTATTTGAGAATTTAAAAACTGTTTATTTATCCTTGACATTTTATATACAAAATAATGAGAGCGTACGTTACGTACGCTCTCACTATTTTGTATATAAAATGTTGAGGATAAATAAACAGTATCTAAATTTTGATGGAATATCCTAGAAAAAAAATTGGGATTTGATGAACCACATTTGATATGACAAGGACATGAATTGAATGTGTTTAACAAGGTTAGCTTCAACAAGCTTTGACTTCATTTTATTTTTAACTTACTTTCTTTAGTCTGAAGTTTGAAAAAGAAATTGTGAATCCAGTCCCAGTACATCTGGGCAAGTCCTGGTTCTAGCGTGGCCTGTTCTCTGTTTGCTGCCAGATGGATCAGGGGCTGCAGACCGGTCTGGCTCCAGGTATGAAGCTGGAGGTGCCAGTGCGCAGCGAGGGTGATGATGCCTACTGGGTCTCCACCATCATCACCACATGTGGGCAACTGCTGCTGCTACGCTACGAGGGTTACCAGGACGACCGGCGCGCAGATTTCTGGTGTGACATCATGACGGCCGACCTACACCCCATCGGGTGGAGTAGACAGCAGGGTCGAGCAATGAAACCGCCCGAAGGTGAGATGGGAGATAGGAACGGGAACAGAAAGGATATTGATCTATTAAAAGTCTCCTATTTTGAAAAACTTTTTTTTTCTTGATTTTTTTGATTACGTTTTTGATGAAGTGTGATGTGAGTGATTGACATACCACTCGCTCCCCAGTTCATACATGGAAACTTGCTGTGAATTCAATGTTTTTGTAATGCCATGTATGTGCATACTAGGCATTTTAGCCCCTCCCATTTACATTGAAGCCATAAGGAGTGTTTCAGCCTGAACGGCTTCTTGCATTAGGCACAATGCAGGGCAGCCAATCAGAACGGAGCTCATTTGCATATCGGTCATATAAAGGCGCAGTGACAAAACAGGATTTTTTAATTCCAGGATTTTTAGCTGTTTTTGATACCTAAACCCACCCTTGTGAATATGTAGAATGACCTTTATATATGTCTAGTGAAATATTGCCCTTGCACCTACTGACCTCCTGTTTTCGCTTATCTGGGGTGACTCCCATACGCTTCAGCATTTTGGAAAGTGCCCGATCTGTTCATTCAGAACTCATTCAGTTGTTCTACTTGGTGATTTTTCTTTTACTTCAACCACTGACCTTTTAAACAGGGGTCAGTGTTTTCCAATGCCTTGTTGTAACCTGACCCAGGGGCATGCATATTCAGTTCTAAATAGTCATAGCTCTGCACACTTTGGTCATTTCCCCCCACCACAGCACCTGGTTCAACTCAGCTAATTATCTGCTGACAGCTCAGCGCTGCAAGGATAAAAAGACAAAGAAAAATGCACTATTTCATTTATAACTCAAGCATGAAAACATTGCTTTTAATTAAACAATCTACTGTATTCTTTTCTTTGAGGCAAACATTTGCCATTTACATAGAATTCTCAAAACATTCATTAAAAATACAATAAAAATTAAATCAATGTCACTTTTGAACCTAGTTTGTTTGCTTTTAGTTTTATGGTGCATGTAAGACATCAGCTCTGTCTGAGCTGGTAAATGACTAAGCTGTTCAGTTCTGTGAGCGTCTGTTGTTGCATATGGATGCCAGTGTACTGTAAAGTATATTAAAACAGGCTTAATAGGACAGATTTATACAACCTTTCTTCATTCTAATAGTGCGTAATTGTTTTAGGATGCAGTTTACCACAACATCAGGGCTTCTCACAATGGAAATTGAACATGCAAAGCTCAGAAATGGAATAAGAACATCGATCTGTTTATTCTGAGCTGAATCAGTGTTTTAATGTGTTTCAACCCCAGTGTTAACCATAACGATCCCAAACCTAATTCAATTTTTAATGAAATTTAAAATGTGATAAATTCAGCTTCTTTTATGCAAGCTAGCCTAATATATCATACTATTCTAAAACATATTACCATTAAAAGGTTTGAACCTTGCAGTTGTGTTTTGTAATGATGGGGACGCACAAGCTATAGAATTGTACTTTTATATCTGTTAATTACTCTCTCTTTCCGTTTAAGTACTCAATTACGCAATTAGCAAACTAGCCAGATATTACGGCTGTGATTAGATCTAAGGAAAATTATAATAATAAGCTTTTAGCTACACAGAATGACAACTAAGAAATGTCTCTAGCTACTGTTTTACTTTCTTAAAATAGCACTTTGAAAGCACTTGCATATAATGATAAGACCCATGTTTATTATCAAAAGGTTCAGAACTCCCTCTTTAATAAGACCCCTGTTACCTAAAGCACTGAGTGAGGAGATATTCTGACCCCCCAAAAAAACAAGGGAAATCCGATTTTCCGATTGTCCTTGTGAAAACAACTCTTTACTCATGTGGACAAATTGTTTTGGTGCCTAAAATGGATTTCCCAAAGTCTTAGCTTCACACAAATCCACCAGTTACAGATGGTAATTACAGAGGCAGATGACAGACACATCAATCCACAACTAGGACACAGCAAGAGGCAGAAGACGGGTTTGTGAGTGCCAATTAGTCTGTTTCACACAAAACATAGACAGACTCACAAATCCACCAATTACAGACGAGAGGCAGATGACAGACACTCGAATCCACCAGTTAGACACAAGTTGCTCGACCCTAGTCTCGTAACTATGAATGTGAGTCGACTCTACACATTCATGAAATGTTTGAACTTTGTCTTTGATATTAATGGAAACATTGAATTTCATGCCCGTTCGCCAATCCCAGAGGATTCAAAGTTTTCAGACACATTTTTATTCCTGGCAAAAGTTCCAGTTTTGTCTTTCGTTTCTCAAACCAGTTTGGTTTGATGGAAAGTTTTGAATCCATGCTGTGATCATTCCCACAGTCCTTAAATTTCACTAGATTTGACTGTCCAAACCTCCAAAAACTGCATGTGTACGGTGTCCTCATTGTTTTCTTCATATTAGCCAACTCTGCTGTCTTAAACTTTCTTAAAAATGTACAGCCAAAGTGCTAAGCATCTATTTGGCCTTTAGCTTAAAAGACTGAAGTTGTACTGAGCCTATCCTCAACTAAACTGATGCCTGCCCTAGTTGGGCCTGTGCATCTCTGCATTGTGTCTTGTGTCATGAGTCATGTAGTTCGACTGCTCTTATTGCTAGCAGCATTGTGCTAAATCCTGTAAGTGGTTGTTCACACTTGATTTGTTGGCCGCATTAAGGAAGTGGGGGAGGGGACGGGCTGCGTCGTGGGTTGTATGTGCTCTATTTTGTGCTCAATATTACACACAGAATGTTTCTTTTGAGTAGCTATCACCTGCCTGTTTTCAGATCCTGCACATTAGCGTTGTTTTTAAGATTGTGAGCATGGTTAGCGTCTTGTATTAGTCATGCTAACTGTTTACTGCTGTATTTCTCGCATATCTGCGTGGAGTATTCTTTTAAGGCAATGAAAGGACACTTTTCTTTGCAGTGATAACCCCTGCAGTACATTGTGAAAGCAAAGCTAGCATAGATGAATTTGCGTCATTATTGCTTTGAGGCCTGGATGAGGGGTGTGGGGTGGTGGCCATCCAACATCCCGGCCTCCTTAATGCTCTTGTTGCTGAATATAATCAAATCCTCACAGCAATGCTTCTCCGAAAGCTAGTGAAAAGCCTTCTTCCCTGGGCATTAGAGACAGTTCCTCCAACAAGAGCAGATTCTTAGTTTCAACAAGAGAATTCTTAGTTTTAATTCCCTTAGAAGAAACAATGTATGATCAGGTGTCCCAAAACTTTTGTCCATATAGTTTATTACCTAACTATATAATTATTTGTTTATTATTGATATATAATTATAACTAGCTTGATCATCTCTGAATTGTCTCATCTCTGTGTTTAGGGGTGCGAGAGAAGCATCAGGACTGGGAGACCCTGCTGGAGAAAGCCTTGTCCCTGTCAGAGTCCTGCAGTGCACCAGCCAGTCTGCTGGAGGGGGTGAGATGTCCTTGTGTCTCAATGAGAGGGAGATATGATTGTGAATGTAACTGCTGTGGATTGGCAGTAGTAGATGAGAATGATAGGGCGGAGGTGCTGACCTCAATACTGTGAGATTTCTGCTAAAAGAAAATAATATACTAAATCAGCCAGAACTTGTTTGGTGGAGCACCATGCATGCGACATGCTGATTGTTGACCTATAAGCTACCAGTGCTTGTTGGCTACACTTTACACCTTGTAGCTCCAGTGCAAAACTCAAGTTTGGACACATGCTTTGGTTGATTTGCTACATTTAGGTGTGTTTTGTGTCTCCTGGTTGCATGAACGTAGGCCCAGCGTGGCTGTAACCCTGTAGACCTGCTTAGTCCAGGCCTGAGTGTGGAGCTGGTGGATAACCAGGATGCAACAGTGGCTTGGTCTGCACTGATCGAAGATAACGTTGGAGGGCGACTCCGTCTCCGCTACACCGGCACTGAGGGGCTTCCTGATGCCCAATCCATCATCTGGGTCTTCTACTTGAACCCCTTGCTACACTTGCCCGGCTGGGCCAAAGAACATGACCTTACCTTCAGACCGCCATCAGGTGAGCTTTGCTCTTTAACTTATGAACGAACACGAACAAACATCAGTGCTGGGTTGGTGGACCACAGTTGTTTGTTTAGAAATGTTTGGTCCAGTTTGACATGTTGAATTTGTGTTTAATAATGCTCGGGCAGTTGACTGTGACTTCCGACAGACTTTCCACACTCAACTGTGCATCCACTGAAAGTCCATAGCAACCAGCTTACTGATTCAAGTGATTCACTTATACACTGTTTAAGTCATTTTTGCTAAGCTAACAGCGATAAAGGCATTGCTTTGGGTGGAGAGGACTTCATTATTGCCAGAACACTCAAAGTACACTTCAAATGCTATCCAGGGAAGATGCAGTCCTATTATTGGTGTTTTGATTCGGAAAGTTTTTAATACCCAATGGAGGAGCTCTGATACAGGCGATCGGAGACTAAATACGGTGCCCAGCCAAACACCCTTTTTTCCGACATGAGGTCTGTCTGTAAAAATACGATCTAAATCTGGACGGGTTTAGAATTGATATACCATTGTCAAGTTTAGTAACACTTGGAGGGTGAGGACTTAATAGCTCTCCTCTAAAACATGCAAAGCCACTCACTGCCTCTCTTCAAACTGCTGCAATGTGGCATCGCCGGGCAGACGGCATGCTCGGAAGAATGCGCCGGGTCCCGATGTCAGCCATTGTTGCAGTAAGGGGGGCTGACAGGCATCCCACTCTGGGGAAAAAGAAATTTAAATAGCATAAAAGAAAAGTTCATTTTAACTTTTTGGAGAAACTAATAAATAACAACTAATAAATAAAAAAGTCAAAAAAATTAACGGTAGAAAAATAGTCATTAATGGTATTCCTAGTTAGAAAACCAAAATAGAAACCGAAGATTACACCAAATGGTTGAAGTTTATTAAAAGGTTCCTCCATGTAACACCTTGAAACAAGCTACACTGAAATGTACAGTGACATCCAAAACCAATGTAAAAACCATTAAACATTTGTTCAGACCTGTCAGCTCCTGGTCCACAAGCCTGCAGTTATGGCCGTGGGCCTCTATGTCTGGGGATAAATCATTACAATGGAATTTTATATAATGAATCAAATCAGCTGTGTTTATTTGATTCGTTATATGAAAGTATTTAAGGCCGCTCTGGCAAGGCCATGATGACTGTAGCGTGGAGCTCCAGCACACGGATTGAGAATCAAATTAGTTCTCATTTATTACCGTGTTGTAAAAGTCTAGTAGAGCTTTCTTTTTTTTCAGCTGACAGCTTTTCGCTTTGGTTTAAGCGGACAGGCACAGCTTAGCTGATCAATAGGATGGGGGATGGGGAATTAAGCCTAGCTGAGCATGGATCAGAGTCCACTAGCTTGTAGTAGTTAAACATTGTTGTGCGTTTGTTTAGGTCGACTGAGGTGGTGCTTATGTAAGCTGACTTTGGTTGATTTGTGTGTGTAGCTCTGCTCCCATTGCGTACTGAGGAAGAATGGGAGGAAGTGAGGCAGGCCATTTCCAACCAGACACAGGACTCCAGCATCAGTGAGGAATTCTACAAGGTGAAGAAATTTCTGAAAGTTCAACTTCTGCTACTCATTCCAGCCTGCATTCATTTTCTATCTAGTTCAATGTATACATTTTGTAGGCCTCCACAATGAAACCATTGCTCTAATGAAAAGTATTGAATTCAAATTCATTATTAATATATAATAAGTATAAAAATATATAACTAATATATTTCATATATTTGCATATTAATTGAAATGATCTAATAACAGAAAAATGTGATGCTAATTCAGAATCCGCGCATCTGTACATTTTTCTAGCTTGTTAGAATCATAGGGGGGAAAAAACAATAGAAAAATAAAACTAGAAAAAACACATTTGTAATTAAAAGGATTGCATTGAAATTGGTTTTATTTATTTATTTATATATGTTTAATTATTTTATTGTTATTTTTCCTGTGATGCTCACATAATGCAGTGGTGCCAAATTAACATCACATGTCTGTTATTAGATCATTTAAAGTAATATGTAAATAAACTGCTTCTTCAATATATTCAAATCATTATTTTGATTAGGGATTACTTGATATGTAACTTGTGGGCTTCTGCTGACAACAGTACCTAATTGGCAAATTGCCAAAAAAAATGGCAGGAAATGAATTGGCATTTCTTAGAAATATAACAAATATTTCTGTAGGGCTGCAAGTGCCATAACATTCAGATGTTTTTAGTGCGGTAGTCCAGCATTATAATTATTAAAAAAATATTTAGTTATTTACTGCCTTTTGTGGAAATCACTGTTGCTCAAA
Organism: Salminus brasiliensis; assembly: GCF_030463535.1. Classification (NCBI taxonomy): domain Eukaryota; kingdom Metazoa; phylum Chordata; class Actinopteri; order Characiformes; family Bryconidae; genus Salminus; species Salminus brasiliensis. The sequence goes on from NC_132898.1 coordinate 27,860,349, forward strand.
ATATGTAGTTATCAGAGTAAACTGAGTTTGGTGGTGCAGAGGTCTTATTCATGTATCCATGCTCAAATGATTGGACTTTTATACTGAAGCCATTAAGACTTTCCAGGGGTTCTGATCTAAGGAGTGGAATTTGTTAAGAGGGCTGACAGGGTAGAAATATAAGAACATATTATTTAATTTATAATATATATTAAAACTGACAGTCACACTTTACCTAAAAATATGTGTATCATTACACTCTTACAAGCTAGCAGGTGTTTAAATTATGGGGTGTGAAGAAAAACTGTGAACTCGAGGGGAAACTGCAGAATTAGGATAGAAAAGGTCACACCTGTGCAAAAGTAAGTGGTTAAGTTTAATTAAAGCAGATGTAATGCTGAACAATACACAAAATACAGGATAAGCCTTAGATGGTTTGGAAAACTATTAATTCATCTGTTAATTGTCCATTTCACCCTGACTCCTACAGTCTAACAGCAAAGCTTCACTGACCTTGGATTGCTTGTTAGGTTTTTTTTTTTTCAATAGCCATGCTAATGGTCTGTGTGAATGTGTTTAGGATCGGCCAGCCATCGCTACGCACAGCTTTGCTGAGGGGATGAAGCTGGAGGCAGTAGATCCAACTGCACCTTTCACCATCAGTCCTGCTTCTGTTGCCAAGGTAACATACTCTGACCTGCTGCTTTCAGCTGCAGTGTTATAGTACGGGTACCACCTGTCCTGCATTAATGGGACAAATGTTCCTGTTGTAGTTTTATTTTTCTTTAGTGCTGTGTTTGTTTTGGATTTGCCTTTATTGTATATTATGTTGTGCATTTACAATATAATAGAACGCCAATGGACACAAGACATGAGTTTTAGTAGTTTTAGTCAGTACAAATAAAGATAAAACCGACAACCACAGCACCACACTCTCGTTTCAGCCAGAAATGCTGCTCACACTCTTTCCAGCTTCAAATCATACACTGACTTAACAGCCCTTGGAAAAAGCCTCCAGGCTGTTACGCAGCAGACTGAGGCAAATTCACTCATAAACATTGCTTTATTAAGATGGCTTGACTTTGCTGTGTCATTGTAACCCAGTTGTGAATAATATGCATCCTTAGTCTTTACATTTTTGGTTGACATAAGCTGCCTTATGAATTATGCATGGCTCACTTTCTAATTTACAGGAAATGGATCTATTCAGCTTCAGAGATTCAGTTCCTTCTTTTCATGGTGTTGGTAGAAGTTTCCCTTTTACTCTGATGTATGAGAGCAGTTGTTTTTAGCTGTTCTTTTCAGTGAGGTTGAGAGTAGGAGTGAATAGAATAGAAAAGCCATATACACATATACACGGAGCAGTTTGCCTAAGCATGACCGTAAAACACTGCCATTATTGTTTACAGATAAAAGCTGGCAAAGTTTTAATTACAGAGGCAACTGATTCTAGATCTGTACTTTCTCTTTTCCACATTAAAGCTCAGGTGCTTATTTATATGTTTGTGTGTGCTTGTTATGATCCATTTTTGGGACAAAAATGAAATTTTTTGCAAATTTGAGAGTGCAAGTTTTCCTCCTCTGCTGATACAGTATGTTATATGTTGTAGGTTTCAAGTTCTACATTTTATTTTACAATTATAACTTTAAAGTCAAGAATTCCATGTAATTTGACCAGGGGTGCTTAAAGTTTTGCATGTAGTGTGTGTGTGTGTGTGTGTGTGTGTGTGTGTGTGTGTGTATATATATTATTTAATGTATGTTATTGCTTGTACATATGTACGCCCCCAGATCTAGTCATTGTATAGAAATTGACATTGTATGTGTGTGTTTTCATGATCACAGGTGTTTGGGGATCAGTTCTTCCTGGTGCAGATGGATGATATGAGAGAGGAAGAGCAGAGAGAGGGAAGTCGTCGAGCGTTCCTGTGTCACCGGGACAGTCCTGGAATCTTCCCCGCCCAGTGGAGCCTGAAGAATGGAGTCAAACTCAACCCTCCACCAGGTATGATAGATTTAGTCTGCTTTTTAAAGCAACACTATGTACAATGATTACCTTACAATAGCAGCTTCAGACTCTCCAGGTTGATGCTCCACTGCCCTGTAATAGGCAGAACAGCATCCCTGTCGTTGCTACTCCAGGCTCAGCACGCCGCTAACTGCAGTATGTTACTTTGAAGAGGCAGGCAGAAAAAGGCATGCTAGAACAGCGTAACACTTGACATCCCGAGTCATGTTTGTGTAAAATCCAGTAATATTACTCATCCTCCTGAGTCCACATGCATCTTTGCATGTGTTCTGTCACATATCTCTTGGCTTGTCCAGAAAAGCATGTTCCTTAGGGGTAGCCTAAAGTGCAAAATACACACCCTGACTGTAGGTGGAGCCCCAGAGCAAGAAATTCCAATTTAATGTAGAGTTGCTTTGGAGGTCTTCATTCTAATTAATTCTGTTGTTCAGCTTCCCATTATTTAACCTCTCAAACAGCCTATGGATCGCCGGCAGGCCAATGGTATTATTACAAACTTCTATTACCAGTGAATAGACCCTGCAGTTACTGAGTAATACACCTGTAGTTAGTGTGTAATACACTTTTCTGCTATAAAGCATCTCTGTTCCAATTGTCAGCCTTGTATTGTGCTCATCCAAAAAGCAGTCCGGGTTGAAACGCTCTTTATAACTTCAGTGTGAATGGGTGGGGCTGTAGGCTGGGCTATGTGGATATACGTTTACCTATAGGGTTTGTGACCTAGGGCTGGGCGATATGGTAAAAATACTAGATCACAATATTTAAAAACATTTCCTTGATACACAATATTTATCACAATACATGTAATCATAGACTAAATATATCAGTAGCAACAGATTCTTATAAACTACTATTCAGATCCTCTCTCCTACTGAATACAGTGACTTTTATTTAACATCTGCTGCTCTTCATCTCATTAAACTAAAAGTCTAATTATACTCTTAGTAATGAAACCTGAAACCTTTATTAAGCACTAATAGTGTCCTCAATATACTTAGAAAAGCATACTGTTATCACGATAACAACATTTATCACAATATGGTAAAATATTGTCATATTGCCCAGCTCTAGTGTGACCTCATGACAACAAGTTCATTCAAAGCAGCCATGGTTTTCGTAGTATCATCACTGTCAGATTTAAACCTTGTATGTTCAAAATAGCAACTTTTAATGGCTGTCAAAGTAAAAGATTTTATTCCAAGTCTTTTTGGTCTATTGGTCGATATTTTGATACAATGTAAAGAACAATTGCCAGATTCCCATTAGGGCAAAAATAAAAAAAGGGACACACAAGGACAGCTATAATATATGGGCTATTTGGTCTGGAATATTATCTGGAAACTTCAGCAATGTTTACATAGTAGTCATTTCTCCACAATATGGGCCTTTTAAATTATTAATTGCGACTGAGTTTGTCTTTGAGTTCATTATAAAACAAACATACAGTGTGTATATACAAACCACCCTAGGCAAAATCTAAAGCTTCATGCACATTTCATGCTTTGTTATGAATGTATAATTTGTTGTGTGTGTGTGAATGTTGTGGGTGGTGTTTCCTATTCTCAGATATATCATTTTTTCAACCTTTGAACACTCGAATAGCTCTCTGGGTTTAGCCACAGGCGTAATATGCAGAGACCAACAAGTGAATGATGTAAATGATGGCAATGCTGTTAATAGTTTTCATTGTGAGACAGCTCTGTAATCACTGCCTGTAAAATGATGTTGTATCTCTACTGTGTGTGTGTGTAGGGTACCAAGGACAGGACTTTGACTGGGCTGACTATCTGAAACAGTGTGAGGCAGAAGCAGCACCGCAGCACTGCTTTCCCTCTGTGAGTGTCGTTTCATTTCACACAGTCAGAACAATTCAGCTGTGAAATGGCTTGTAGCTCACTGTAAGATATGCAGTGATGCATCGTTTATTTGCTAACATGTAGCCGTTTATTTTGAATGAACTAATATGATTAGAGTTGTTCTGCTCTGTGTAACAAAATGAGATACTTGATAAGTGACTGAAGGCATTGTATTTACTTCCTAAATAAGCCTTTTCTTTCCCCCCTTTTTTTTAGGACCCTTCTGATCAGTGCTTTAAGGAGTCCATGATGCTGGAGGCCGTTAACCCTCTTAGTCCAGAAAACATTCACGTGGCAACAGTAACCAAGGTCAAAGGCCAGCATGTCTGGATTCGTTTGGAAGGTGTGGCTTTATTTGTGCAACATTACCATATTACTGCTTTTACCCTTAAAATAGCAGCTTCAGAAAATCCTTTTGATGCTCCACTGACTGTAACAGGGAGAATGGGATCTCTGTCATTGCCATCTTTCACCATCTTTGGTGGGGCTGCACGAGACCACTCGCCAGAACTGCATAGAGCTGCCCAAGTTTGTTTAAAATCATGTAAATACTTAACATTCAAATCTACCGCCTCGGCCCACAGTCTTCTTTCACCTCAGATGCCGCTTCTGTATCTCTCAGATGGTCAACAAATGTACATTCATAGCTGTCCATGAGGCGGCGCTCAAAGCAAGATTTGGATTTATGGCAGTGGATTAAAAGTGAATTGCACTCCACTAACTGTAGGGGGAGCCCAGGAGCAGAAATACTTGCATTACTTGCATTATTTTCCAGCTGTTGCAGATTTATATACCGTGCTACTAAAAATGAGTCAGGGTAGTATCCATACAAATCAATCATAGTGAGATTTAGATATACGCTATTTGGACAAAAGTATTGGGACACCTGCTCATTCATTGTTTCTTCTGAAATCAAGGGTATTAAAAAAGAGCTTTCCAGCTTTTGTTGGATGAACTGTCTTCACTGTCCAGGGAGGGCTTCCTAGTAAATTTTGATTATAGCTGTGGTGATTTAGTGAAGTCAGGACGTTGAATGATCACCACCCCACCTCACCTCACCTCATCCCCCAACTCTCAAATTTATCTCAAACGTATTGAATGAAGCACCAACCGTCATTCCAGAGAGCATAGCAGTTCCACATCACCACAGCTCAGTGGGGGGCTTTGTACCCCTCTAGCCCACGCTGACTTTAATTCTAGGTCTGCAAAAATCTGCCTGAGCTTGCTTTCTGTTTTTGTTTTGGCTGTTGAGTTAAAAAAGAACATTATGGAGCCAGTATTGTTAACCAGTAAAGGGACACTCTCCAGCTGGACAGGATAGTCTCAGTGAAATTGTGTTCAGCAATGTGCAGAAAGTGTTTAAATCTTAACTCTCCCATGTTATCTCCAGGAGTGAAGCAACCTGTTCCAGAGATCATAGTTCATATGGACTCCATGGACATTTTCCCTGTCAGTTGGTGTGAAACTAATGGTTACCCTCTCCAGTACCCCTACAAGCCCAAAGGTCAGTGTTTCCAACTCCTATGTTAGCACATGCACACACACCCTAGCCACATGCCACCAATTTAGAGCTGGATCTATAGTGCTGTGTCCGTCTCCTCACCAGTAGTCTATAATAGACTATTATTTGCTTTCTAAGTAAAATGCCTGTTCTGGTCAGCTTCCTGTCGCAGGACACGCCGTGCAATGCAGTTCTGCTTTATTGATTGTGTATATCTGTGTGTTTTCTAATTGCAGTTGAAAAGCAGAAGAAAATTGCAGTAGTTCAACCAGAGAGACAGTGAGTAAAGTAGAGCAATAGAACAAATAACCTTGTCCTTTTGCTAATTATGCACTAATGCCTTTCTTTCCTACACCCATAGCAGAGCCCTGTCTAAAGACTCCTCCCCTGATGCCCTCAAACAGCCTCTCAACAGCCAAACAGAGATGAGTGAGTGCTTATACTTCACTGGCCAAATACACCCACTTGCATGCTGTCACAGAAACACACACGTTTAGAAGCACACTATACACAAACGCTGTTGCTTGCTCACTTGATTTAAGGCACACACACATTCAAACTTACTGATACACAATACAATAATAAGCCCTTCTTCAGTCTATGTATTTCAACACTCCGAATCAGAACTTAGAAATTGCAGAAAACTTGCCAACATGCTAATGCTAGCTTAATTTAACAATATCAGTGACTATATAAAGTCTCTACTAATCGTCTCTCTATTCTAAAAGTCTACACCAGAGCCCCAGGCCCTGTTCCATTCAGACTTGGGGCATTACTTTTGTAGCCTTTACATAACCCAGTACGTACGTTTCGCAACCCAGAAGACTCACAGACCAATCACATGCATTGTATATATCATCAACATGACACTACCCAGCCAGTATATACAGGATATAGCACTGAATCATAATCATAATTTAGACATATGATTGACACGTTGGCTTGAGGAAATTTATCTGAACCTTACTGAAATTTAATTAACTACCTCAGGTCTATACTACAGCGCCGGAAAAAATAAGAGACCACCCTACATGATCAGTTTCTCTGGTTTTACTGTTTATAGGCAGTGTGTTGAAGGAAATTAACATGTGTGTTGTATTTCATAAACCATAGACAATATTTCCCCTAAATTCCAAATGAAAATATTTGCTATTTACAGCATGTATTTGCAGAAATGACAACTGCTCAAAAAGTGCAAAGAAATTATTATAATCAAGAAGTTAAACAACACAGTACTAATATTTGAACTTTGCGTGCATTCAAAAATCACTATGGTAAAATAACATTGACAGCCAATCACAGCTTTTCTGTCTTGGCAGGCTCTTCACTAGTCTTTCACATTGCTGTTGGGTGACTTTATGCCATTCATAGAATGCAAATTCAGCTAACTCTGCTTTGTTTGGTGAAATGCCTGGAATAAAATGGCTGCCAAACAACATAGAGATGCAAATTTGAGGGAGAAAAGTATAAAGAGCAGTATAATATAATCTTCACTAATATAATCCTACATAAAAATAAGCATCATTGAAGTTAATACTGCTCTCTAAAGTTTATCATTTTTCATTGACTTATTAGGTTGAACAGATTTTTGCTAACCCTTTGCTGAAGAGCAGTATTTGTAAGGCTACATAGCACCTATATAAGCCATAACACCTATATAAACATACATAAACAAGTAGGTGTAAATTTATGAATGTTGTCCTTCAGTAAAGTGTTACTGGAATGTTGTTTTAGGGATGTAACAAGAGCAATACTATATTATAACAATACAGTGCACTGCCATACAATTCAGTGCAGTTTTGTGTTTTTAAACCTTTGTTATGCTGGACTTGCAGCCCAGGCCAATGGAAAGTACTGCTGCCCCAAGATTTACTTCAACCACAGATGTTTTTCTGGGCCATACCTCAACAAGGGTCGCATTGCAGAGCTCCCGCAGTGTGTGGGTCCGGGGAACTGCGTTCTGGTGCTGAAAGAGGTCAGCATTTATTTATTTTTGTCCTCAGAAAGAGACTTGAAGATGTTGGTGATGTGGGACATTTGACATTGCCTTTCTGTAACACTCCCATGTGACCTACAGGTCCTGACCCTGCTCATAAACTCTGCCTACAAGCCCAGCCGCGTGCTCCGTGAGTTGCAGCTGGACCAGGAGGGCCGGTGGCAGGGCCATGGAGAGACACTCAAAGCCAAGTGAGCATACTGACTGATTTTTGCATCTCTTAGTTGCTTAGTCAGTCTTTTTGTGAATATCTTGCTTGCTGTATCTTTGCTGGAATGTAAGAACTACACTATATGGACAAAAGTTTTGGGACACCTATATTTGACATCCCATTCTAAATCTATAGGCATTAATATAGGAAAGGTCCCCCTTTGCAGCTCTAACAGCAGGTTTTAAGTCGGCAGAGCGCCTCAGCACTCTTGTAAACTTGTCATTCCTAAACGCTTCCACTGTTTTTAGTAATACCACTCACAGTTGATAGTGGAAGATCTAGGAGGGAGGAAAATTTCACCAGCTTACTTGTTGTTGCAGCGGAGGTACCTATTACAGAACCACGCTGGCATTTAGAGCTCTTTAGAACCACCCATTGTGTGTAAAGGGAGATTGCATGGCTAGATGCTTGATTTTATGCACCTTAACCTGATCAAGAGGTGTGTCCCAATACTTTTGTCCATTTAGTGTATAATAAAGGAGTAGTTCAGGCCGTGAGTACTTGACTATATTGTGTATGGTTATTAAAATGTAGATACAAAGGAAAGAGCTACAGAGCGACTGTGGAGATTGTTCGGACCGCGGACCGCGTGGCCGAGTTCTGTAGGAAGACCTGCATCAAGCTGGAGTGCTGTCCCAACCTGTTTGGACCACGCATGGTCCTGGAGCGCTGTTCAGAGAACTGCTCCGTCCTCACCAAAACTAAATACAGTGAGTGCTCTTTAAGTTCTGCCTTCCCTGGCGAGATATTGGCTTTGAATGAGTTTGCACCTTCACTCCTTATTAAGGCTAATGAAGAAAGAAAGCTAGTGAGACCAGTGCACATGTACCTAAGGTAGCTGGCTTTAGATGAATGATCTCTTGCTGAAATCAGCTTCTCCAGCTTCCTTTATTCACTGTTAGCAGCGATTACGATCACATTTAATTTATGGCACTTGGCAAACATGTTTATCTAGGGCTACTGAACTTTAATTAATTTTATCGAGGTAGTCGAGGATAAGTTTAAGGTCCAAACGCTTGTTTGTTTTTAATGATGGTGTGCACACTAGAGCCAACACCTGCCGCTTACTGACTTCCTGCACACTCTGTGTGACTATACTTGGCACTTTTGAAGCAAAGTATTTCTAATGATCCACGATGAATTTAATTCCAGTATCTTTAATTAATAAAACCAATGGAAGCGGTGTGGCCAGTCAACTGGAAGGTTTTGCATTGTGGCTGCAGTACAAAAAAAACGTAGTTCTCCCAAATAGCAATGATGCAGCGTTTGCTGCGAGGCCATAGCACTTTACACATAGGGATTTACCCAGTTCAGCAGCAGCAACCCTGTGGTCATCGATACCTGAAACGAAGTCTTTCTTAGTGATCTTCTATCTTAGTGATCTTTTAACAGCTCAGTCATATCTGAACCCTTTTAGCTGTCATTCACTGCTCTTCTTTGGACCACATGAGATGCTAACTGCTACTCCTGGGTGACAAAATGTGCAATTGTGGCGACGAAGATTATGCGGCAATGGAAGTTCGCATATCCCATGTTACAGCTATCGTACCTGTTTTCTGCACCGATTCCATGACTTTAGTTTTGGTCTGATTGTAGAGTGTGGGCATCGCTGTGTCAGGAAAATATATTAGAGACGGGGCGCTGCTGTATCTCCGCTTTAAAGTGTGCAACATACAACACAGATGTGAATCCTTGGCAATAAAAGTTACAATAGTTTGGAGTTTGGAGAATTCGCTTCACCCTTTCTGAATTTGGTGGAAGCTTTGACATCGCTTGCTCAAGGGTCCTCTTGTTGACCGGTACGAAAAACAGTTGTAGCCGGTGCCGGCCAGAGCCAAAGTGCCTCCATCCATCCTGCCGTTTAATGCAGAGGGTGCTGTTTGAGTTTCTCGCTCATCCTTTCTGTCTCTGTTATGTGCACACCACAGACTGTCCGGCACTGCACTTCCACACTTCTGAGTTCTGCATTTTGCATTCCCTCAGTGTGATCAGATTTCCCCCGTCCCCTAATAACTTTATATCCAGATCAAGACCACACACCGCCATAGCAGACATGTGGTAGCTTTATCGTATTACATGTAGAATGCGACTTCAATGGCAGTTACATTTTTCAAATTATTTTCTAAAAGACATTTCTTCAGTTTTATTGGTTAATTCTCTCCATCTCCCAATATTATTTAAGTTCAGATCAAATGTACACACTTTTATCACAAGTATATTTAATTATATAATGGGGATTTCATTGGGTGCCTTTCCAGCTGTGTACCAGGTCTATGTATGTCTGTGCGCTGACTTCATGCATTTCCCTGTAGCCTATTACTATGGGAAGAAAAAGAGTCGCCGCGTGGGTCGTCCCCCGGGAGGCCACTCCAACCTGGAGGGGGGTGTGAAGAAAAGAGGCAGGAGGAGGAAGAGGAGGAAGCAGCTCTTTGTCCACAAAAAGAGACGCTCCTCTGCCTCAGTGGACAACACACCTGCAGGGTCTCCTCAAGTAAGTCCTTGAGTGCTGTGTTGGTGACAACGGCGTGCTCTAGCCTTTTGGGCTATTGTGCCCTGGGGAGGGTGTGTGTGTGTGTGTGTGTGTGTGTGTCTGTCATTTTCCAGCTTTACTGGATTGGATCAGAATATCATTGGTATTCATGTATTGTTGTTATTTCTTCAGGGAAGTGGTGATGAGGAAGACCTGGATGAAGATGATTCATTGAGTGAGGACACAGGCTCTGAGCTGCAGGATGAGTTGATGGATGACTCTGAATACTCTGAAAAAAAGTCGCAGCCTCCGACACCCTCACCTTCTCCCCCCGAGACTCCTCGGCCCACCCGCCGACGCCGCAAAGCTCGATCTCCTTCGTACTCGGATGATGAGAACAGACCTCCCTCACCCAAGGTAATCGCACCACACATGCAGGCACTGTATCTACAAGGCACAGTGTACATTGGCTTATGATGCACAGTTGGTGCCCTGTGTGAGGACCTAATCTTCAGCCTGTTCTGATACTGCTGTTCATCTTGACCTTAAGCCCTAAACATTAGAGAGTGATGAGTGCAGGTTTAGCGAATATATATTAGTGTGGTAATAACATGGTATCATTTTTGATAGAGTGTGAATAACTGCTTGGAGTGAGTTGGAAACTGGGTCTGATAAGGTGTTTATTTGTGTCATGCAGAGTCCATTTAGCGAGGCTCCTCAGAAGCTGTGCTTAGACAGCAGTCCATTAGAGTGGAGCGTTACGGATGTGGTGCGTTTCATCAGGACCACTGACTGTGCTCCACTGGCACGCATCTTCATGGACCAGGTGATTATTCTTGACACCTCACACACACATGCGCTTGTGTTTGTGGTTAGGTAGTAATGACTTCCTTTTTAATTCAAACAGCTCAGTCACGCTGCACTGACTGCACACTGACTTTTTCACCCCACTCACCTTGTCACCATTAGTATATTTGAACAGTTTTTATAGGTCAAGTTCCTGTATGTAAATAGCAGGGTGTAATATCTGTATATTTCATAGATTATATATTAGTAGCATTCGCTACTAAGAGTTTCCACTTACAAAAAATGTACCCAGATAAAGTGTTCCCAAATAGAGGTTATCTTCACTGCAGCACTGTATGTGTAAACAACACCTCTGGTTTTGCATGTTGGGCACTTCTATGACCGTATTGCAAGGATTTTGGTGCAATACAGATTAATGAGCCATATATTGTCCACCATACATATTTCAGTGTCTTATTCATCTTTTACATAAACAATATGTGTGATTTAGTAGATCAATGGATACTTGAGTAGTAAATAGCTAAAAAGATAAAAGATAAAGTTATAAAGTGAGTTAAAAGATAAAAAGGTAATACAACTTTATATACAACTTTAATAATAACTTTACTATTATTATTATTATTACTATTATTATTAAAAAACAAAAATGGTCTGTCACATTTAACTGTTAAATCCCTTAACTTAAAAAAAAATAAATTCTGTTGTGTTGAAAATGTGCAATAATGAAGATTTTATTGTAATTTAAAAGAAACAATTTTTCATCAGGTTTACTTTGACTTATTAAATCAGGGATTATTGTTTGTATGTGCAAAAAAAATTATTTAGTCATTTTAATTTAAAATAATTTTAATTAAAATTTTTGTTATTTTAATTTTAAAGGATATTTTGCCATTTTCATTTTATTTTAGAAGAATTTTTTCATCATTTTAATTTTTTTTTATTTTTTTTATTTTATTTTTTTAATGATTGTTTCTTGTTAATATACACACACATGAAAGCTCTCTATAAATCCTGGCCTTGTTTCACCTTTTATCTTCCCTTTCTTTGTTTTTTCTTTTTTTTCCCTCTTCAGGAAATTGATGGCCAGGCCCTGCTCCTGCTGAATCTACCCACGGTGCAGGAGTGTATGGACCTGAAACTAGGTCCCGCCATTAAACTGTGCCACCATATCGAGAGGGTCAAACTAGCGTTTTACCAGCAGTTTGCTAGCTGAGGGTGACATTAGACCTGTAGGCAGGAGAAGAGAGGGGGAGGATGTTTTAGGGGTGGGAGGGGGTGAGATTTTATTTTCCATTGTTTTCTTCACCAGGCTGTCCTGATGCTGAATGCAAGGCATCAAAGCTTTTCTTTTTTCCTTTGAGATTCGCTAGTTTGTGTGATGGAGATATGCTACTGAAGGGGAATTATTTGTGTGTGTGTGTGTGTGTGTGTGTGTGTGTCTTTAACAGGAGAACTTGAGGTGTTTCTCGCAATGCTTTGTCTGTGATCAGACCGAACCTTTTCGCACAGTATAGATCAGTTTCCTGGAAGTTCTCCCTCAGCAGATCTTCTGGTTCCATGTTAAACTCAGCCATAGACAGTAGTCCCATCTGTTTCCATAAGACTCAGCCAAGCTCCTCGTTTCTTGAAACCTTTAATAATTGTACACTCTTAAAAATAAAGGTGCTACAAAGGATTCGTTGAGTGATGCCATAGAAGAACCCTTATTGGTTCCATATAGAACCCTTATTGTAAAGAAGCTGTGAGTGAAGAACACTTTCATCGACTTCTTTAAACCGTCAATCCTCGTTTTTTTTTCCTGTGGCATTGCTCTTTGAATCCTTTTAGCACCTTTACAGTTAAGAGTGTAGAGCGGATGACAATGCAAGAATCTTAAGCACAAAGACCAATTGCCCATGTACTGTAAGCGGTATGCAAAAGTGTACATAGTAGAGATTGTCTGTACATATGTAAATAGCAGATATTCCTTTTAGCGGGGCTAAATGTCCCGATTTCTGTTTGGTTTTCTACAGAGTTTGAGGATTACACTGTAAGTAAACAAGAACATTATTTTTCAGGCATCTTTTGCCTGGTGTTTGGTATTGCTGTGGGATTTTGTATAGATGCCAATAGCACTGTTCCTTCTGTTTGACGGTCACGTGTTCAAACAGAGACATGTTGCTGAGAAAAAAATAAAATAAGTCTAATATGTAATATAGTGGATAATAATGTAACCGTGATTGTTGTTGTGGTTAGGATTCAAGCACATGAAGGTTCCAGGTTATTGTAGTCATGGAAGTACCGATGGTCCAGATTCCAGGGACTGCCCAAATTCCCCAAAAATCTAAGTATGTAAGTCTGTAATTCATCATAAATGGGCCTTTCATATGAAGAGTGCTTTCAAGAGGAAAAGAAGACCCCGTGTTTTAATTTAGCATCCATTTCCATCTTTCTTTCTAAAAAAAAAATAATAACACATTTGTGCTGAAATGGTGAGCGTAGTTTCTGTAAGCATATTCTGTCTTCTTGCCATGTTCAGTTAGATTTTTGTTCGCTCCCATATTTGCCAATATTTTGGTCAAAGAACGTTTGAATTAATGTTAATTAATTTTACCTTTAAATGTATATGTTTGTGAAATGTTATTTAAAAGAAAATAAACTAAACCAGATCTAATGCCTTGTCTCTTTCAGGAGTGTAAATAAAATCACAGTTAAATTCAGAGTGTTTGAGCTGATTTTTGTATTCTGTTAAGGAGCATCTGCATATCGCCACTGTCACGCAAAAACCTCCCGTCTCCATTTTTGCATGTCTTCCACCTGGTCTTCTACTGTAAAGTTACTATTTTAACCATGCATGTTTATGCGTGTCAGCAAAGATACTAATTCTGCAGCCTGAGTCATTCTGTGAAACGGCTGCCATTTCCACTTTGCAATTTTCAAAATGTTTGAAATTTTTTTAAAAACCGAAACATTTAATTTTTTATGTTTTTATATACATATAAATCTACAACAGCAAGATATGACCATCCCCCAAACAAGTTTCATATGAAGTGTATTGAGAGTGCTTTCAAGTGGAAAAGAAGTGGAGAGCGCTGTAAAATAGTAAAGTTACTATTTTAACATTTCATTTTTAAATGTGACTAGGTGGTAAATTTCATCCTAAAATTGCTACAGTTCATCATGTGGACAGGTTCACGACCTAGCACACATACCACTCAGTTAAATATAATTTTCTTTGCATTTATAGTGTAAACATTTTAATAAAAACATTTGTGTGACTGGGTGGTAGGGTTGAGTTTGAACCTGACCGATATAAGTAATGTTTATATTATATTTATTAAAGTCATATCATAAATTGGCCTTTCATATGAACTGTATTGAGAGTGCAAGTGGGAAAATTTATTTAATTTAGCATCCATTTCCATCTTTCTTTCTGAAAGCATTTGTGCTGAAATGGTATAAAATAGTAAAGTTACTATTTAAATTTTTTAACTTATATATATATATATCCACAACATCAATATATATATATATATATATATATATATATATATATATATACAAAATTCTATACTAATATATATAATTATATCTCCTATTTTTCCACCTCAGGCAAAACTCCTTATTACTAATATCATTTTTATTCAGATCTGAGGGCTGTAGTCATAGTGAAGTGTGACTGGGTGGTAAATGTTATCCTAAAATGTCTGCAGTTCTTCATATGGACAACCTCCCGACCTAGCCCGCATGCCACTCAATTTGAAATTTCATTTATAGTGTAAAAAAAATGTATTAAAAATAAAACTATTTTATGTGATGGGGTGGTAGGGTTGAGCTTGAGACCCTGTCTAACATAAAAAATAGGAACACATAATATAAAAAAATGTCCAAACTTAAAAAAATTATACTTTGATATGAACTATATTGAGAGTGCTTTCAATTGGGAAATGTGATTTAATGTTGCTTCCATTTCCATCTTTCTTTCTGAAAGCATTTGTGGTGAAATGGAGAGTCTGTAAAAAAGTTACTATTTTAACAATGTGTGACAGCAAAGATACACTAATTCTGCAGTCTGAGTCATTCTGTGAAACGGGTGCCATTTCCACTTTGCATTTTTATCATATATATTATCATCCTTTTCATTTTCCCACCTTCTTATTCAGATGTGAGGGCTGTAGTCATAGTAAAATGTTACTGGGTGGTAAATTCCTTCCTAAAATTGCCACAGTTCTTTATGTGGACAAGTGTCCGACCTCGCACACATGCCACTCAATTTAAAATGTCATTTTCTTTGCATTTATAGTGAAACAATTTTTTTTTTTGAATAAACAGTTACAAAACATTTCTATGTGACGGGGTGGTAGGGTTGAGCTTGAAATACCCTGTCTAATATATATTTAAAAAAATTAATAATAATCTAAAGAAATGTGTTCTTTTGGTGTGTGTGTGTACTGGATGCGACCTTGGCCGAGTACTGTGTGCCTTTTGTATGTGTGTGTGTGTGTGTGTGTGTGTGTGTGTGTGTGTGTGTGTGTATCAGCAATGATTTTCTGGCAGCTGGGCAGTGTGTGAGCTTAGGGGTATCTCTGGCTAAGTAATGGTATTTCTAAATGAACAGCAAAGTAGCTCTGGAGTAGAGAATCTGCTGAATGTCATAAATGCAAAATAAATATACTGTTTTCCTACAAATATAAGCAAGTGTGTATCCAGGGGGGGAACAGATGTGCCCCAGTTCTCAGTAGCTGTACTACAAATCCCAGCATCCTGTACTCTCCCCCACACACGTCATGTGAAGTCTCCACATACTGAGAGGTAAATGAAGTTGCTGGAAATACGGGGGTCCAGGGATCTAGCCAGCATACATGATCTACACGTCTTTATTTTAACAGGTGATGGTGGAGTGGGGGGTCTCAGACAAGTGCCCTGGTTCCAGACCTGCGTTACGAGGACTGAGCTGGGAGGGGAACAGCCGGCAGGGGCTCCAACCAAGCTTCGTCGTAGTGGCGTTTTAAAGAGAAGTCCTTACATTCCTTCGACAACAAGCCTTTGTTGAATTTAAGCAGTGGTTAACTTTTTAAAGTTAACTCTAAATTATACAGCCCTGCTATTTGTGCTTTTGACATATATGCGCTGTAGGCTGTGCTCTGCTAGCCCAGCTGCGGGGACTCCAGCGTCGGAGCTAGCTAGCCCTAGCTAGCCGGTGTTGTAGCTAGCTAGCATAGCTAAAACCTCCCGGAGCTCCGAATTAGTTTCTTATCACAAACAGAAAGAGCAAAGGCACCAATAAACAACTGTAGCTATATTTATAAAATATATGCTGTTAAAGTTATGGCTATAAATACCAGTAGCGTCAATAGTACTTCAAATACAACGGTACCTAGCTAGCATAGCATAGCTTAGCTTAGCATAGCATAGCTAGCTGGCTGGCTAACTAGCTATAGCTACTTAACCACTAGCGGTTAATTAGGATGTTGACCCAAGACTTTCTAACCGATGTTAGGTAGCTGGCTGGCTAGCTTACAAATGAGCTTTACATGACAAATGCAAGAATATGTCTATGTTTATGGGCGCTGTGTTACAACATCCATCGCTGTCGGGGATCCTTTAGCAGGATGGGAATGCAAGAGGGGGGGAAATCCATTAGCTGGTGTTTCCCATAAGCGAGGCATCCATGGATCGATTGGACACCATTAGTGTGTAGTTTCGTTAGCTAGCTAGCTAGTTGTTCACAGAACTGAGGAGGTCTTTATTAAAAAAAAAAAACAACAACAACAACAGTAGTCAACATTGCTCCAGTATGGCTAGTGCCGGAGTCAGTGTGTTGTCCAGAGCCGGAGAAGGGGAAGGCGCCGCCGCCGCCGCACCGGCTCAGAGTCTGTCCGCTCTGGCCCCCTCCAACTCCTCACAGCCGGGCTCTGACATCAAGGGCTGCGCCAACGGCGACCTGATGGACTCCTTCGGCATCTTCCTGCAAGGCCTTCTAGGAGTGGTGGCCTTCAGCACCCTTATGTGTAAGTAAATTGACTCGTGTTGTATTCAGACACCCCTTGATTTCTTACTTGTTGCTCTTTGCACCCTCAGAGGTCCTGATCCAGGTCCAGGTTGGCAGCTGTCAGGTGCAGGCTTGGTTCTGCCAGTGTGGGCTGAAGCCTTCAGAGACCTCCACCAGATTTTGCACAGATTTGTCTTTTGAGATGTAGACAGGCATTCAGAGGGGTCTGATTTTAGATGATCGACTGAAGAGCTGAATGTTACTGGAGGGTGGTTGTGTTACCCACTACACCAACCACTGTGCAGTGGAAGTGGTGGCACTGGAAGGGGCACGGTGCAGGCTCTCGGGCTTCACATCGCCCTGCTTGCTTGCGTGTCTGGCTGAAAAGAAGTTTCTTGATCAAACCGTTCTGAATAACCTTCTTTACATCTTAACCAATCGGATGTGTTATGCCATGTGATGTTATTAGACTGATATTGTCTGATTTATGATATAATGCCCCTAAAGATGTAGTTATGTCCAGTGGCCAGATGTGGCCAACCTTGACTTCATAGAGATTCTTCACTCTTACACATCTAAAGGTAAAGGTATTTGTCACTGTACAGTGAAATGTGTCATCCACATTTGGCCCATCTGTGGTAGTGAACACGAACACGCACACACACACACACACACACACACACACACTAGTGAATTAGGGGCAGTGAGTACACACACAACTCAGCCAGTTCCAGCGTTTGAGGCGCAGAGAGGGTAAAGGGCCTTGCTCAAGGGCCCAGCAGTGGCAGCTTGCTGAGCCCGGCAATCGAACCCACAACCCTGTTATCGATAGCCCGGCGCTCTAACCCCTGAGCCACTAAAATGGTTCTTAATGGAACCAAAAATGGTTCTTCCATGGCATCGCTCAAAGAACCCTTCGTAGCAGCCTTTTTTTTTTTTTTTAGGAGTGTAGATGAAGACTTTCCATGACTGCTTTTCAGTTTCAGTTCTAGTTTTTCGAAAACAGCAAGTTTTCAGGAGGATGCATGATGACAAACAATTAGTTAACAGGATCCTGAAGCTTTGGCTGAATGTGTTTATGCTGTGGTCAAGTTGGAGAACCCACTGGAATCCAGAGCGCCACTGCCCACTAATTATAGTTAGCATGGGCTTTGCTATTGCTATTGTTAACTACAGCTTATGATGATTTGGAAGAAGTCTATAAGAGAGGAGGGATTTTGAGTTGCTTTGTGGTAGGAAGCCAGAGCCAAGCCCCTCTGTGATATGTAGAACCAGGAACGATGGATGACTGGGTTTAAAGGAAGGTGACAGGGTGGTGGTGGAGGGTTGCACAGACTTGTCGTAAACACGTAAACAAGGTGCAGATGGAATTTTTAGGATGTTAAATTGAAGTTATTATTTTGTAACTCCACTTAATTGTACTTTTGGTCACTCGTGAAGACCTGAGAAGAGTTCAGTGGCACTACAGAGGTCTATCACAGTCTGTAGAGTTAATATATCAGCGCTAGCGTTTGTTTAAGCGTGTGTGCGCTTGCATAACTCACACTTGTGCGTGCCTTAGTCGCACAGGAAAGACTAGTTCAGCAGTTTCCAAGGCCGGGCAAATTGGAGTCCCTTGTGTAGCTGATGTCTGTTTTGGTTTTTTTCCTGCATGGGTCTGGATGCAGATTATTGCCAGATTATTTATGTCTCTTGAGATTTTATTAGTCAGATAATAACTTAAAAACCTTGCTGGTTGTATGGATACAGTTCTTGTAGCAGTTTGAGTATCTGTTGCACACAAGTTGGGCATGACGGCACAATCAGAATGTTATGCAAACTAAAAATGGTAAGATTGGATCTCTCTTGCTTGGTGGGTAAACGGGAGCATAGGCCAGTTGTTGAACGTAGGCTATTGGCCACTGTCACCAGCAGCGCAACAACAAGCCACCATTGTCAGAAACAGCGGGAGCTTTATTTTTATAGGGGATGCAGTCACTCACTGTCTCTGATCAATAGGCTGGTTCTAGCTGCTGCAGTGTAGGCAGAGAGAAAGTAAGTGAGGAACATGTGCAGCTGCAGTGGAGAACATCACTGCTACACCACAAAGCCCGCTGTACCCATTTCCCTTGTTTTACATAAAAGCACAGCTAAGTGAAGCCCGGAAAAGCCTAATTCTGCACCACGCTGCTGATGCTCGCAGTGTTACATTTACAGCCTTTGGCTGATGCTCTTATCCAGAGCGACTTACAAGGTAACTAGTATTACATAGGTGGACCAGGGTAGTGTTAGGAGTCTTGCCAAAGGACGCTTATTGGTGTAGCGCAGCATAGTCACCCAGACTGGGAATTGAACTCTAGTCTCCCAGTTATCTGTTGCCCCACACCAACCACAGTCTTCATTCAGTATTAATCCATGTGGCTCAGCAGTTGTGGGCAGGTTTTCAGTGTTAAGCTTGAAGTCTTGGGTTTTTGCTGCTTGCTGCAAGTGCCGTGCATCACAGCAAACCTTAAAATGGAAAATGTACAAGAGAAAAGGGGGGAAACCTTTTTAACATTTAACGTTAATGGAAGCCAAAGTCATTTTGGAGCATTTCTATTTGTCCATTCTTTATGAAATGGACAACTGCACTAGTCAAAATGGCAAAAATAGTGATTAAAGCTATTGCATCGAACCCCAGTATGCTCTTATAAGCTATATCAACAACTGGCAGTATCAGCCAGCTTGAACGTGCCTTATCTGTAGGAGTCTCTGTAGGTTCATCCCTAATAAAGGGCACTTTAAGCAGCCATATTGTACATTTTCCCTGTATTTCTTTCTTTCCCTGAGACCCTCTTGTGACATTTGTTTGAGTTTGGGTCCTAAACACAGTCACAAATGACTTTTCCATAATGAAGTCCAACCTCTCTTAATCCCTTCGAAAATGCAAAGGCTGTTGCTGTCTCTTTTAAGACTGACAAATAGCTTCCATCCCTGTTTTGTGCCTCATGCTAAAAAGCAGCCTAGACTTAAACACTGAAATACTACATCAAAACCCCTTATTTTAAAAAAACATGTCGTTTTAATAAGCTCTGTTTCTGTATGGCAAGTCCCTTTAGTGGAACTAGGCTCACTCCTAGTAGTGTTGTGGCACAACGCTAATTTCTCCTAGCACCTCCGTGAGTTGAGTCAGGGGACCATATATAGTAGCACAGCACTCTCTCGGTAGCAGTTATTGATCCGCTCTGTTTGTTTCAAGCGCTTCTTTCTGCCCCTTCTTCCCACAGTGAAACGCTTCAGAGAACCCAAGCACGAAAGAAGACCCTGGAGAATCTGGTAAACAATCCCCCATCGTTGGAGATGCTCTTATTTTTCCTGCAATATGAACCGCAGTGTTAAAGTGATACTGTACCGTGTTTCAGTGTGGGGTTCTATCAATAGTTCTACTGAAGCTGAACGTCTTTTGCTTCTCTGTAATGTCCCTTCAGACTCCTGGCCTCCTTTATATTGAGCAACAAAAGCACAGATGAATGGGAATAAAATAGTTTTACAGTCTAAAAACTCACAGTTTAGTGACAGTTTTTATATGCTTAGTTAAATTCAGCTGTTTTGAAGAGTCCTAGAACCAGTCATTGCCATGAAGCAGCAGGAGAGCTAGCGATTATCTGATTATTTGAATGCTGGCAATATTTCATTTCCAGTTTCCACAAAGAAAATGCATGTTTTAGGTCTTTCCTGGTCCTGGCCAGTGTTGTGAAAACAGTGAAAAGTGATTCCTTCGTATTATTCAGTTACACTAATTAGCCATAACATTAAACCCTACCTGCCTAATATTGAGTAGGTCTCACATCAGCTCTGACCATTTGAAACATGGACTACACAAGACCCCTGAAGGTGTCCTGTGATATCCGGCACCAAGACCTTTGCAGCAGATCGCTTAAGTCTCGTAAGTTCTGAGGTGGAGCCTCCATGGTCACATCAATGAGCCTTAGGTATCCATGACCCTGTCGCTGGTTCACCTACCACTGTTGGCAGGTACTGACCACCCCTGCATACCAGGGGGGGAAAAAAAATCTCAAGACCTGCCTGATGTTTTGTACATGATCTGGTCCAGTCATTAAGTCCTCCTGGTTTGGTTCTTGTCAAAGCGGCTAATTTTCCTTGCTTTTAACACGAACATCACCTTCAAGAACTGGCTTGAAGTCAGTGTTTTTGTCAGTGGTGTTAATGTTATGGCTGATCACTCTAAGTGTTCACTTATTAAATGCATTCTTTGGATAGTCAGTTCATTCATTCATTCATTTATTTGGCAGAGACCCTGTCAACAAATATTGCATACAGATAAAACGTACGGAGACTAATACCCAAACAACAATATAGTGGATAGATATAAATGAAGTGTGCCAAATAATGTTGGAATCCACTTTAAAGAAGTCTTGAAACTTCTTTAGTGGGTTTGATAAGTGTGTGATGACTTCGGCAAGCAGTTAGCACTATGCTAAGGGATAGCTATAGCCATGGTCCTGGTATATAGGATCATATACAGTCACAAAATCATAAGCGTAGTCCCGCACAGCTGTTGCACACCAGCTTTTAATACAGTAACTTAGCAATTTAGACCTTTTAATGGTTGGGATTCTCTTGGGCCATGGATAGTGATGGGCGTATTTTCACTCCACCATAGAAAAAGGCACTTTAAACACAGTATAGTGTTTCTTTAACACTGAACACAACACTTTGTGCTTGTGACTGTACCTGGCTGATCTGTCTAAAGCTGGCGGTATACTTCAGACAGTGTAGGAACTGAGGGAAATCTACGGTCTGCTGTTGGTACACTTAAAAGTACCGTATTAAAGAGCTCTGACATTCAGCCCTGCTATAGCCTGTGAGATAGGCAGCCATTTGGTATGGACCAATTGACCCTAAAGTGTGTGAGGTCTTGGAGGTCTTGAAAAAAACAAATTGCATTAATTTGGGGGTTTGTTTCGCAGATGGAGCACACCATAGCATACAAACTCCACCCACCGCATCATCCCGTCGTCTAATTTGAAGTATACCGCCACCTTAACAGCCCTTTCAGCTCCAGCTGCTCAAAAAAAAAGGTCGTTTGTGGCCTGGTGAGAGCTAACCAGGTCTCCTCCCTTTCACTGTCCCCACCCACCCCTCCACCTCCCTCAGGTTTCTGGACACCTCCAAACAGGCCATTGGGATGCTGTTCATTCACTTTGCCAATGTCTACCTGTCTGACCTCACAGAGGAGGACCCATGTTCACTGTGAGTCTGCGTCGTAGGTGTTGTCACTGTCGTCTTCGTTCTTGTCGTCTTCGTGATGTGTTAACCTGTTGCCTGTGGTCCTGTATGGTTCTCTAAGTGTGCTTATGTTTGTGTGAATCCTTTGTGATGAGTGCGTTTTCTGGATCATGCCCCCAGATACCTCATAAACTTTCTGTTGGATGCTACGTTGGGTATGTTGGTGATCTATGGCGGTGTGAGGGCCGTTAGCGCTGTGGTCGAGTGGAGGCAGTGGGATTCGCTACGCTTTGGAGAGTACGGTAAGTTAGGCCACTGTTCACATTTGCCTGAATTATCCGGATAACTGAGAAATCCTACTTGTCAATATTAAGGCCACAGTGTACAGCTTCAGGTCGGAGTTGACTCATTACACTGATTACCGTTTTTTTTCCCATTTCCTGGGTTGCTAAATCAGGACCAGAAGGTGCACAGCGTCTCGTTATAGTTTAGTTTCGCTCTTTATTTTTTCATTGCAGCTACAAAGCTAACTGATTCACAAAAGCCATTATTCATCTGTTAGCATTGTGTAATGCATGGCTGTCCCAAACCACGTCAAGGCTAACATTTTATAGATGAAGTGTGACACATAATGTTGGACTCAACTTGAAGTCTGTGTGAAACTTGCGTTATTAGGTTTGAAGGTGTGTGACAACTTGGGCATGCATTTAGCCCTATGTTAACAGATAGCTATAGCCATGGTCGTGGCATAAAAGATAATGTACATTCACAAAATCATAAACATAGTCCAGCACAGCTGTTACACACCAGCTTTTAAAACAAGAAACCCTGCAATTCGCTTTCAATTTTGGGGATTTGTAATGGTAATGCTAGTTTCCACTAAGTGAGCTGGCCTGCGCAACTGCCACGCTATCGAAATTGGATGGACCTGGCGGCTGGGCCGTGCTAATGCTGTGCTGGTGATGTTGAATGAGGCCCGTAGCAGACCGTAGATCCAAGCTTTACAATTTTTTGGAACTGGAAATATTAAGATCCAGAATCTTGCAGCACAAAGGTGAATTTCAGCAAATATCATTGGATCCCTGAGCCATTAAGCCCTCCCCTGTTCCATGCCAAGCCGTGTCCATGTAGAAAAGTTACCAGAACGGCTACCCTCCCTTCTTAGAACTTCTCAGAGCCAACAAATTCAGGAGGACCAATAGAAATCTTATTACACTGACTTCCAAGTTTTTTCCTTGTCCTGTGAAGTTGTCATTTTGGAGATACAAGGATTTTTCATGACAGTGACAATATACTTCAGCATGTATGTTTTTGAGTCATGGGTCTTTCTATTCTTTAATTTGTCCACCATATTGTTCATACAGTTTTACTACTACTGGGGTGGGATGCTAATTGTTCTAGGTCATTTCCAGTTATTAATCTCCTCTGGTGGAGCTGTCAGTTTTAGTAACCGCAACAACAACAAAAAAGCCTTGCTGTGCCCATTTTAAAAGCTTGTTATCAGACCTGCTGTGGAAATTGTTATCCGCTCCAGTGCACCGGCAGTATTGGGCTAATAGCATGCAAATGTCATCCATTCAGCTGCTCTTCTGAACAGTGTCATTGTAGTTGAATTGAGGGCCAGAGAAATGATGCTCTCCTCATTTACGTATCGCTTGACTCCTGTGTAAACAGTCTTGTTTTGTACCCATTTGAGCAAACACGTTTTTGTTGTTTGTAATTTGGAAAATTAGCTCTGCTTGGTAAGCACAGTGAGACTCTCTCTGATACTTTGTCTGTTAGAGTTCCTGCATATTAACTTGAGGAACTAGACTCATTTTGTATGTGTTTTGTGTCTGTGTGTGTGTTTGTAGGAGAGCCAGTGCAGTGCACTGCCTGGGCAGGCCAGTGTGCGCTCTATATCCTCATCATGATGTTTGAGAAGGTGGTCATCATCCTGGTTCTGCTCATCCCGCAGTGGAAGAAGGTCAGTCACACATCACGTGGACAATCAGTGTTTTTTTTATGGTGTTGCTCAGTCAGGCTTCACAGTATATCTCTTGTAAATGGTTAACCTGACAGCAACCTACACAGAAGATTGCGAGTGATGGCCTTCCACAGAAGATTGCAATATGCAAATAAGGCTCAGACCATCACCAATTGTTTTGTAGCCTAGTGTAGGTGACTTTCAGTGGGAGTTTGCATGAATTAGGTTGTCATTCTGGTTTTTAACTAGGCTACAGTAGGCTAAGGTTTGCCAGTGTGTTTGTAGGCACGTATCAGAATGAAATTTACTCTGGATCGGAGGCAGATCCAGGTTTTTTTTTTTTTAAAGGGATGAGTATCTGCTTTTAAGCTTCTGAGCCACTTTCAGGTCCTTAAAGTGGCATCCATCCATTAATAGACATGATTCTGAGCTGCTGCAGACGCACTTCTCTTTTTTTGGAAAACTGCCTAGATAGAGAGATGAGCAAAACAAGAACAGAGCTGTATTTGAACTGATAAGTGCAGTGACTCTACCAGTTAGCAGCCAAAACAAAAGCAAAAATTGGCTTCTAATGCTAACTCTCCATTCTACCTTAAATAGTACGTAGACCTGGTTAATAACCAAACTATGGTGGAAATGCTCTGGACATGCTGTATGGGCAATTTCACCAGTGTGTTATCTCTTTATTGCTCGTGTATCCTGCTGTTGAAGAACATTCACAAAAATCATAAACATAGTCCAGCACAGCTGTTACACACCAGCTTTTAATACAGAAACCCTGCATTTCGCTTTCAATTTTGGGGATTTGTGATGGTAATGCTAGTTTCCACTAAGCAAGCTTTAGATATTTTTAATGTCATGTGATGTTTTGCAATGTTGAACTCTGTCTGTGTCTGTCTTCCACAGCTTGCCATGTTGAACCCTATTACAAACCCACATCTGGAGCTGGCTATTGTCATGTTAATCGTACCCTTCTTTGTAAACGTAAGTGATTATAGTTAATTTGCTTATCTTAAACAGGGTTACTGACCTCCAAATTTCCCTGTTCTCCTAAAGCCGGGGATGCACTACTCTACCCCCATTTTAACCCAGATTTTAACGCCTGATGGGCAGTCTGGCTGAGTCTGTGCTGATTGTCTCTAGTCTGCAGAGTATATTATTTTATGACCTTACTCTGAGCATAATCTAATGATGTATACTGGTCAGTAACTCCTTCTGAATGGGTCTCAATGGTAACTGGGCAGGAAAAGTGCAGTTTATAGGCCGTTTCTTATTTTAATTTACATTCCACCTTAAATGATGCAGCACCTACAATCTGGCGCTAGTAGCTGCATGTCCTTCACTGCAGCACCGTTTAAGGTGAAACAGAAATTCATGCAAGAAGCCAGCATCTGCCTTGTACTTAAGGTAGCCTCCAGTATGTGCTGTGCTACTCCCCTCCAACTCCCTCTGCATCCTGTGCAGACTATGCTAATTCCGACTTCCCACCCACTACCTCACCCAACCCGGAGGCCGGAGTGTAGCCAAGAGAGCTTAACTCTATGTCCAGACTTACTCTTAAGTCCGTTCCGTTCTGATGTTTTTGGGGCAAATTTTATTTATTTTTTATTTTTATTTTATTAATTAGAATAAATAATTGAGCTCTTTCTCAATCTGTGTGTGGATGCTTGTCCAGGCTCTGATGTTCTGGGTAGTAGATAACTTCCTGATGAAAAAAGGAAGGACAAAAGCCAAACTGGAGGAAAGAGAGGTAGGAGACGACTCTCGCGGCAGCAGCAAAGTGCGCTACAGACGGGCAATGTCTCACGATGACTCAGAGTCTGAGGTAAGCTTTCTTATATATATTTATATATATATATATATATATATATATATATATATATATATATATATATTTATACACACACACACACCAAAACTTGACCTCAGAAAACTCTTTCAGCTCTTCCCAGTCCCAGTTACCTTTTTAACGCCTTCAGTCATGTTACCATATTACTAGATAACATGTACAGTGTAGTGGCAGTTACAAAGAAGAACATTTATATTATGTGTAATAACTAAATAATAAGCCTGCAACTAGATTGAGGCTAATTATTAGTCTTATGTAGGGATTACATTTGGCCAGCTGATGTAGGTGTCATTGAGTGTGATGTTGACAATATTATAGCCATTGGAGGAAATGCTGCCTTTGGCAAAATAGACAAATAAATCAACCTAAGTAGTTTAGTTTAAAAAGTCATTTAACATTTTACCAGGCCATTACATAATGTGATGTCACCCAATAACTCAGCCTTCCTGTTCTCAGACTAGTCGTTCTTTCTCTGGCTACCTCTTCTTCTTTTTGTTTTTTTTATTATTATTATTATTATTTATAAGCCCTTTCCTGTAGCTGTTGGAGTTGGTCTTACCATTAGTCAGTCCTTTTACAGGCCTGTGATGCAGGTGTGTCTGAGGACGTGAATCGCCCCATAGCCTTTAGACAGTACCTTCTCTTCTCAGGTCAACACATAATCATTACCTTTGGGGAAATCTCGGTTGGAAGAGGAATGGCATTCAGAGTGTAAAGGGTTCATGTAAACAGTTCCGGATCACTTGGCATGGTCGAGTCATTGCTTGAAGATTAATTATTGCATAGGCCATTTGTGTTCACTCCAAGTGTACCCTTCCCAACCTCTTGTTTGTTTATTGGGTTTCTAAGCATCTTGCCCTTGTATTACATTTTACTTTTCCGCTGTGGCGTCCTAGCCTCTGCAGGCAGTTGTGGATCTGAGGGTATAGCCATTACAAGCTCACAGATTCCGCTCACTGTTTAGGAATTTGTTTTCGCTAGATGCCATTGATAATAGCATTGCTCTGGGTGGAGAGGACTTACTGCCACACTAAAAAAAAAAAAAACACTTTAAACTGTCCCCTGGGGAGATGCATGTTATTGGTGTTTTGCCATCTTATGAGGTGAAGCTAACCTTTTTAAAAACTGATCATGCTGTTCCGATGCTCTGATGGTGTGAAATACAGTTCAGGGAAAACAGCGGATAATTCAGTCTGAGAACGGTGTCGCAATACTTTTGTGTATATATAAATACACTGTATCTGCATCTACAGAAATCTACCGAGAAATATTGAAAATCTGCCTAGATATTTGCTTAAAGACTCCTAGCCAACATGTTTTGAAAACATAATGTGTATGACGGGACCTCATAAGTGTGAAGATCAGATATAGACACCTGTTGAACACAAAAGTAACTCTTGCTTTTTCCTGAACAGATCCTGTTCTCTGCAGATGATGAAATGGAGGATTCGGATGGAGACGAAGATGTACGTAGACTGACAGGTCTTAAACCGGTTAAGAAGAAGAAGCACAGGCTGGGCATCCCCGTCTGATGACGGTTTAGACGTTTAGGTCCCCGACGTTCACGTTACCCACTCACCCTGCTGCCTTCTGCCGGTGGAATAGAGAAAACAGCCTGGAGCCAAATAATCACACCTGTGCTAAGATGAGCTACAGAAGGACTAATGAGGCACAGGGCCTGATCTTAATATCCTGATCTTCTTCCTATTGGCTCTTCAAGCAGGACAAGACACTGGTGATCTCTCTTTAGGGATTTTTATTTCTCC
This sequence comes from Salminus brasiliensis, assembly GCF_030463535.1. Lineage (NCBI taxonomy): Eukaryota > Metazoa > Chordata > Actinopteri > Characiformes > Bryconidae > Salminus > Salminus brasiliensis. Next base: position 27,887,958 of record NC_132898.1, read on the forward strand.
AGTCCCCTTCATACATTTTGGGAACTAGGAAGCCTAAAGAGGGATTCAGGACTTGATAAGGAAGCAGTGGGAGTCATTCAACTGTGCTGACTACACTGTGCTGGGTGACTGGATCTAAGCCTCTTCATTCCTGCCTCTCTGAGATCCTTATGCCTGTAGATTGGATTTAGTCTGATTTATATATATATATATACTGTATGGGCGACATGGAGGCTTTCATGGAAAATTGGCCTGTTCAGCAGGAGCACAGAGCAGTGAATCACACTTCCAGCCTTCAAGCACACCTTTTACTTTTCATTTATGTCCATACTAACTAGCACATTGTCCTTTCTATGAGATCAGAATTCTTACTGTAGATACAGGACATGCAAATAACATGGAGTGTGCTGACTAGGATGGGAATTTTGGGGAACGGCTATAGCAAAGGATTGTGTGTGTGTGTTATAAACTCAGGAATAAAGGGTTTGTCTGGCGGGGTTATAAGGCAGTCCTTTGTAAAAGCTCACACATAGTGAAGAACAGGCTTTTCATAGCTGCCTATATATCCCTCCTCCGGCTGTATGACGAGTAAAGCTGTGTACTGAACAACCATTTCAGCTTCCTAAAGGGAATGTCACGTCTAGGTTTAGGGCTCACTTTCCCAGACCCAGTTAAGCTTAGGCCTGACCTCCATAGCATTTTCAATGGAAATTCTCTATTGAACAGAAGTAGGCTCAAGAATTAAGCCTAGTCCCAGGGAATGTTTTGAAAAGCAGGATTTCTCAGTTTATCCAGATAACTTAAGCCCGGAGACAGTCCTGACATTTCCTCCATTGAAAGGAAAGTGTAGTCGATGACTGGGCCTCATCCTGGTCTTCGAAAGCCAGCCCTTAATGCTTGGATTGGAAATTCCATCTGCCTCAGAGGTCTCGTGTACTTGTGTGTGTTTTTGTTTTTTTGTCAAGGTTATGTTTTTACATGTGTGTATTTATTTGTGTGTGTGTGTGTGTGTGTGTGTGTGTGTGTGTGTGTGTGTGTGTGTGTGTGTGTGTGTGTGTGTGTGTGTGTGTGTCTGTGTGTTGCCTTGTTTGTTTATTGTATGCATTTCATTCCAGGTTGGAAATTGGGTAAAGAATTCCTCTGTGACCTTTTGCACAATTCCTTTAATCACTGTGGTCATTGGATATTCCCTATTATTTATATACTAAGCCTTCCGAGGGTTCCTCTTTCCTTGTGCCTATGTGTTCTCCCTCATTCCTTTAGGCATGTCCGTTTTGGGAGACGGTTACACTGACAGTGTGCTCTTCTTCTTCTTCTTCTTCTTCTTTTTATTTTTTTGTTGTTTTTTCCTGATTGCCTATTTCAGGTTGTTCCTTGTTGTTTTTTTGTTTGAGGAAAAGGATCTAATCCTGATGAAAGGGTTCTGGAGTTGTTGGGAATTCTCTAACTAAAGCACAGATTTTCATTTTGTAAAGTGGGAATTCTTCTGTACTACACCCTCACGGTGGAAAAGTCCTTAACCTAATGGAGGTGTGTTCCAGATTTTGGCAGCCTCTCCCGGATGTAGCTCCAGAGGAAAACCGGGAAGGGCGTGTAAGGTGGGCGTGTCCTTGTGTGGTGTACCTGTTTACTGTCTCCGACTGTTCCTGGTGTCCGCTCTCATACACTGAAGCTCATGGGCCGAGTGTTGGAAGAGCTCTTGAGGAGTCTCAGACAGAGATTTACATCCATGCTCTGCTGTCTGGTTTGCTGGTTCTCTGAAGAAAGGAGAACCGGGATCATTTTCCAGCTCTGCTGATGAAATTATGGCGACCAATGGAATGAGACTTTTCTCTGATAAAGACTGACAGCTCTTATAAGATGGAGGGGGGGGGGGGTGAACTACTAAACTTACTAGATGATTGGAATTACTGACAGACGACTTGCATTATATCATGATATATGCTTTTTCAATAAACGTCTGAAAATGATGAATTCTCTGCTTGTTTATTTTTCTTAAAGCCGTTTGAAGAGATCACACTGATTTTGATTACAGTGGATGGAAAGGGTCAGACTGACCTTTTTCATTTTTGTCTTTACTAATTATTAATCTGATGTTTCTCAGCATGTGACAAGAAACCCTGTGTGGTTTATAAGCAGCAGCCTTTCGTATTGGAAATGAGTTTTCCTGCCCTTTACGAGTAAAAGTCTTGTTCCCTGACCGGGAATCGAACCCGGGCCGCGGCGGTGAGAGCGCCGAATCCTAACCACTAGACCACCAGGGAGCTGAGAGGAGGCTCGAGGCAGGGCTATGTGGGTGCAAGGTGGGCTTCTCACGATCGTTCCCAAAGTTAAACCTGAAATAAAAACGTCCTAACCCTCGTGCAGAGCGCCTGCAGTGGACATCTCTCCTGGGTGAGAAAATGCGAGAAGCTTTGCTGTTGGAAAACTTTAAAACGACCACCTGATTTGATGAAATGGAGGATTCAGATGGAGATGAAGATGTACGTAGACTGACAGGTCTTAAACCGGTTAAGAAGAAGAAGCACAGGCTGGGCATCCCCGTCTGATGACAAGATAAGATAAGACAAGATAGTCCTTTATTAGTCCCGCAGTGGGGAAATTCCCAGTGTAACAGCAGAAAGGGATAGCAGGACACTCAGATACAAAAATTTAGATAAATAATTTACACTATATACACAATATAGATAAGAATTAAAAAAGCAATAAACAATATTATTTACAGCAAAAGACTCTTAATTGCACATGGGGGTGGGATATTGCACATGGTATTCCCTGAACATGAAGATGTGTGTGTAGTTAAGTGTGTGTGTATGTGGTCCGCTGGGAGCAGTGCTGGTTGTGCAGTCTGACGGCAGCAGGAAGGAAGGACCTGCGATACCGCTCCTTCACACACTTGGGGTGAAGCAGCCTGTCACTAAAGGAGCTGCCCAGTGCTGCCAGAGTCTCATGCATGGGGTGGGAGCTGTTCTCCAGCATGGATGCCAGCTTGGTTGTCATCCTCCTGTCTCCCACCACCTGCACTGGGTCTAAGAAGCACCCCAGGACAGAGCCGGCCCTCTTTATGAGTTTGTCCAGTCTCTTCTTATCTGCCGTCGAGATGCTACTGCCCCAGCAGACCACTCCCTAAAAGATGGCAGATGCCACCACTGTGTCGAAGAACGTCCTCAGGAGTGCTCCCTGCACTTCAAAGGACCTCAATCTCCTCAGCAGGTAGAGTCTGCTCTGGCCTTTCTTGTAGAGTGCAGCAGTGTTGACTGACCAGTCCAGTTTGTTGTTCAGATGAACACCCAGGTATTTATAAGAGTCCACTCTCTCGATGTTCATACCGCGGATGTTCACTGATGGAGGGGGGTGTCTGCACCTGCGGAAATCCACCACCAGTTCTTTGGTTTTTCCAGCGTTTATCTGCAGATGGTTCTGCAGACACCAGTCCACAAAGTCCTGAATAAGTTCTCTGTACTCGCTGTCCTCCTCATTGGATATGAGGCCGATGATCGCTGAGTCATCAGAGAACTTCTGGACGGTTTAGACGTTTAGGTCCTCGACGTTCACATTACCCACTCACCCTGCTGCCTTCTGCCAGTGGAATAGAGAAAACAGCCTGGAGCCAAATAATCACACCTGTGCTAAGATGAGCTACAGAAGGACTAATGAGGGCACAGGGCCTGATCTTAATATCCTGATCTTCTTCCTATTGGCTCTTCAAGCAGGACAAGACACTGGTGATCTCTCTTTAGGGTTTTTTATTTCTCCAGTCCCCTTCATACATTTTGGGAACTAGGAAGCCTAAAGAGGGATTCAGGACTTGATAAGGAAGCAGTGGGAGTCATTCAACTGTGCTGACTACACTGTGCTGGGTGACTGGATCTAAGCCTCTTCATTCCTGCCTCTCTGAGATCCTTATGCCTGTAGATTGGATTTAGTCTGATTTATATATATATACTGTATGGGCGACATGGAGGCTTTCATGGAAAATTGGCCTGTTCAGCAGGAGCACAGAGCAGTGAATCACACTTCCAGCCTTCAAGCACACCTTTTACTTTTCATTTATGTCCATACTAACTAGCACATTGTCCTTTCTATGAGATCAGAATTCTTACTGTAGATATAGGACATGCAAATAACATGGAGTGTGCTGACTAGGATGGGAATTTTGGGGAACGGCTATAGCAAAGGATTGTGTGTGTGTGTTATAAACTCAGGAATAAAGGGTTTGTCTGGCGGGGTTATAAGGCAGTCCTTTGTAAAAGCTCACACATAGTGAAGAACAGGCTTTTCATAGCTGCCTATATATCCCTCCTCCGGCTGTATGACGAGTAAAGCTGTGTACTGAACAACCATTTCAGCTTCCTAAAGGGAATGTCACGTCTAGGTTTAGGGCTCACTTTCCCAGACCCAGTTAAGCTTAGGCCTGACCTCCATAGCATTTTCAATGGAAATTCTCTATTGAACAGAAGTAGGCTCAAGAATTAAGCCTAGTCCCAGGGAATGTTTTGAAAAGCAGGATTTCTCAGTTTATCCAGATAACTTAAGCCCGGAGACAGTCCTGACATTTCCTCCATTGAAAGGATAGTGTAGTCGATGACTGGGCCTCATCCTGGTCTTCGAAAGCCAGCCCTTAATGCTTGGATTGGAAATTCCATCTGCCTCAGAGGTCTCGTGTACTTGTGTGTGTTTTTGTTTTTTTGTCAAGGTTATGTTTTTACATGTGTGTATTTATTTGTGTGTGTGTGTGTGTGTGTCTGTGTGTTGCCTTGTTTGTTTATTGTATGCATTTCATTCCAGGTTGGAAATTGGGTAAAGAATTCCTCTGTGACCTTTTGCACAATTCCTTTAATCACTGTGGTCATTGGATATTCCCTATTATTTATATACTAAGCCTTCCGAGGGTTCCTCTTTCCTTGTGCCTATGTGTTCTCCCTCATTCCTTTAGGCATGTCCATTTTGGGAGACGGTTACACTGACAGTGTGCTCTTCTTCTTCTTCTTCTTCTTCTTCTTTTTATTTTTTTGTAGTTTTTTCCTGATTGTCTATTTCAGGTTGTTCCTTGTTGTTTTTTTGTTTGAGGAAAAGGATCTAATCCTGATGAAAGGGTTCTGGAGTTGTTGGGAATTCTCTAACTAAAGCACAGATTTTCATTTTGTAAAGTGGGAATTCTTCTGTACTACACCCTCACGGTGGAAAAGTCCTTAACCTAATGGAGGTGTGTTCCAGATTTTGGCAGCCTCTCCCGGATGTAGCTCCAGAGGAAAACCGGGAAGGGCGTGTAAGGTGGGCGTGTCCTTGTGTGGTGTACCTGTTTACTGTCTCCGACTGTTCCTGGTGTCCGCTCTCATACACTGAAGCTCATGGGCCGAGTGTTGGAAGAGCTCTTGAGGAGTCTCAGACAGAGATTTACATCCATGCTCTGCTGTCTGGTTTGCTGGTTCTCTGAAGAAAGGAGAACCGGGATCATTTTCCAGCTCTGCTGATGAAATTATGGCGACCAATGGAATGAGACTTTTCTCTGATAAAGACTGACAGCTCTTATAAGATGGAGGGGGGGGGGTGAACTACTAAACTTACTAGATGATTGGAATTACTGACAGACGACTTGCATTATATCATGATATATGCTTTTTCAATAAACGTCTGAAAATGATGAATTCTCTGCTTGTTTATTTTTCTTAAAGCCGTTTGAAGAGATCACACTGATTTTGATTACAGTGGATGGAAAGGGTCAGACTGACCTTTTTCATTTTTGTCTTTACTAATTATTAATCTGATGTTTCTCAGCATGTGACAAGAAACCCTGTGTGGTTTATAAGCAGCAGCCTTTCGTATTGGAAATGAGTTTTCCTGCCCTTTACGAGTAAAAGTCTTGTTCCCTGACCGGGAATCGAACCCGGGCCGCGGCGGTGAGAGCGCCGAATCCTAACCACTAGACCACCAGGGAGCTGAGAGGAGGCTCGAGGCAGGGCTATGTGGGTGCAAGGTGGGCTTCTCACGATCGTTCCCAAAGTTAAACCTGAAATAAAAACGTCCTAACCCTCGTGCAGAGCGCCTGCAGTGGACATCTCTCCTGGGTGAGAAAATGCGAGAAGCTTTGCTGTTGGAAAACTTTAAAACGACCACCTGATTTGATGAAATGGAGGATTCAGATGGAGATGAAGATGTACGTAGACTGACAGGTCTTAAACCGGTTAAGAAGAAGAAGCACAGGCTGGGCATCCCCGTCTGATGACGGTTTAGACGTTTAGGTCCCCAACGTTCACGTTACCCACTCACCCAGCTGCCTTCTGCCGGTGGAATAGAGAAAACAGCCTGGAGCCAAATAATCACACCTGTGCTAAGATGAGCTACAGAAGGACTAATGAGGCATAGGGCCTGATCTTAATATCCTGATCTTCTTCCTATTGGCTCTTCAAGCAGGACAAGACACTGGTGATCTCTCTTTAGGGATTTTTATTTCTCCAGTCCCCTTCATACATTTTGGGAACTAGGAAGCCTAAAGAGGGATTCAGGACTTGATAAGGAAGCAGTGGGAGTCATTCAACTGTGCTGACTACACTGTGCAGGGTGACTGGATCTAAGCCTCTTCATTCCTTATGCCTGTAGATTGGATTTAGTCTGATTTATATATATATACTGTATGGGCGACATGGAGGCTTTCATGGAAAATTGGCCTGTTCAGCAGGAGCACAGAGCAGTGAATCACACTTCCAGCCTTCAAGCACACCTTTTACTTTTCATTTATGTCCATACTAACTAGCACATTGTCCTTTCTATGAGATCAGAATTCTTACTGTAGATACAGGACATGCAAATAACATGGAGTGTGCTGACTAGGATGGGAATTTTGGGGAACGGCTATAGCAAAGGATTGTGTGTGTGTTATAAACTCAGGAATAAAGGGTTTGTCTGGCGGGGTTATAAGGCAGTCCTTTGTAAAAGCTCACACATAGTGAAGAACAGGCTTTTCATAGCTGCCTATATATCCCTCCTCCAGCTGTATGACGAGTAAAGCTGTGTACTGAACAACCATTTCAGCTTCCTAAAGGGAATGTCACGTCTAGGTTTAGGGCTCACTTTCCCAGACCCAGTTAAGCTTAGGCCTGACCTCCATAGCATTTTCAATGGAAATTCTCTATTGAACAGAGGTAGGCTTAATCCCTGAGTGGGAAAACGGTCCTTGGGTCCAGGAATTAAGCCTAGTCCCAGGGAATGTTTTGAAAAGCAGGATTTCTCAGTTTATCCAGATAACTTAAGCCCGGAGACAGTCCTGACATTTCCTCCATTGAAAGGAAAGTGTAGTCGATGACTGGGCCTCATCCTGGTCTTCGAAAGCCAGCCCTTAATGCTTGGATTGGAAATTCCATCTGCCTCAGAGGTCTCGTGTACTTGTGTGTGTTTTTGTTTTTTTGTCAAGGTTATGTTTTTACATGTGTGTATTTATTTGTGTGTGTGTGTGTGTGTGTGTGTGTGTGTTTTGCCTTGTTTGTTTATTGTATGCATTTCATTCCAGGTTGGAAATTGGGTAAAGAATTCCTCTGTGACCTTTTGCACAATTCCTTTAATCACTGTGGTCATTGGATATTCCCTATTATTTATATACTAAGCCTTCTGAGGGTTCCTCTTTCCTTGTGCCTATGTGTTCTCCCTCATTCCTTTAGGCATGTCCGTTTTGGGAGACGGTTACACTGACAGTGTGCTCTTCTTCTTCTTCTTCTTCTTTTTATTTTTTTGTTGTTTTTTCCTGATTGTCTATTTCAGGTTGTTCCTTGTTGTTTTTTTGTTTGAGGAAAAGGATCTAATCCTGATGAAAGGGTTCTGGAGTTGTTGGGAATTCTCTAACTAAAGCACAGATTTTCATTTTGTAAAGTGGGAATTCTTCTGTACTACACCCTCAAGGTGGAAAAGTCCTTAACCTAATGGAGGTGTGTTCCAGATTTTGGCAGCCTCTCCCGGATGTAGCTCCAGAGGAAAACCGGGAAGGGCGTGTAAGGTGGGCGTGTCCTTGTGTGGTGTACCTGTTTACTGTCTCCGACTGTTCCTGGTGTCCGCTCTCATACACTGAAGCTCATGGGCCGAGTGTTGGAAGAGCTCTTGAGGAGTCTCAGACAGAGATTTACATCCATGCTCTGCTGTCTGGTTTGCTGGTTCTCTGAAGAAAGGAGAACCGGGATCATTTTCCAGCTCTGCTGATGAAATAATGGCGACCAATGGAATGAGACTTTTCTCTCATAAAGACTGACAGCTCTTATAAGATGAAGGGGGGGGGGGGGATTACTGACAGACGACTTGCATTATATCATGATATATGCTTTTTCAATAAACGTCTGAAAATGATGAATTCTCTGCTTGTTTATTTTTCTTAAAGCCGTTTGAAGAGATCACACTGATTTTAATTACAGTGGATGGAAAGGGTCAGACTGACCTTTTTCATTTTTGTCTTTACTAATTATTAATCTGATGTTTCCCAGCATGTGACAAGAAACCCTGTGTGGTTTATAAGCAGCAGCCTTTCGTATTGGAAATGAGTTTTCCTGCCCTTTACGAGTAAAAGTCTTGTTAAGTTATAGGTAGAGCTAGAGATCTTGCTTGATGTGTTGTGCTGCAGCACTGTCTGGTTATAAGCTGAGGCTTTTAGCCCTAATTATAAAACCTGTCCCGACATTAAACATGGCAGAACATCCAGGGGCGGAGGAACGCGAGCTGCTTTGCTGTTGGTCAAGTGTGAATGTGGTTTGTAGGGCCTGAGTTCACTGAAACTGGCCGGAGATGTAGTTCACTGACATCGTGCAAAAGTCTTGTTCCCTGACCGGGAATCGAACCCGGGCCGCGGCGGTGAGAGCGCCGAATCCTAACCACTAGACCACCAGGGAGCTGAGAGGGGCTCTGGGGGTGCAAGTTGAGGTATGTAGACCCAGTTATCTACACATACTGATCGACTAGTCTAAGGAACAGCTCGCACTTAGCCCGGGTTTTGGTGATGGCTGTGTCAGTTCCAGCACCTCTCATAAAGTTCTTGTTCTCTGTTGGTTGAAGCAGAGGGGTCGGTGTGTCATTTTAGGGTGGCAAATGCTGCCCCCAAAGATCTTAATATCCTGATCTTGGGTCTGAGGTGCTTTGGGAGTTTCCTCGTTGTGAAGTTTGGAGAGAAAAACAACAGTCTCTCTTCCTCAGCCACTAAATGTTATGCCTAGACTTCTCATCTCCCATCATTTGCTTTAGTGGAACCTGTCCCGACATCATGGGCGGAGATGTTGTTTGGTGTGTGCGAGCTGCTGGGTCTCACCATGCTTTTGGGAGTGACCCTGTCATTGCCCCCTTTTGCTAAGGTCTGTCATAAGGTGTTTGATTGTGTTCAGTTTTCTGGTTTGAAAGAATGACTGACTCTAAACATAAATGCAGGTGTCTGGACTGGAACTAGGTCTAACTTGGGAATTTGTCTGTCCATATGCACATTACAGATCAAAGGTTTCATATGATTTCAAGAATTAGGACTGGGTTTTATTGTGTATTGTGATTAAATGCTGTATAAGAACTCTTTTGGTTCTCTAAGCAACCATAAGAGATTTTTGACTGTGAGGAACCTTTTCAAAGCTTTAAAGAACCTTCTCATAATATCTGTTCCTCAGTCACTAAATGTTATGCCTAGACTTCTTATCTCCCATCATTTGCTTTAGTGGAACCTGTCCCGACATCATGGGCGGAGAAGCCTCGGACAAGAACTTACTGAGAGGTGCTAGAACTGACAGCATGTGTAGATAACTGGGTCTTCATACCTGGACTTGCACCCACATAGCCCTGCCTCGAGTCTCCTCTCAGCTCCCTGGTGATCTAGTGGTTAGGATTCGGCGCTCTCACCGCCGCGGCCCGGGTTCGATTCCCGGTCAGGGAACGAGGCTTTTACCAAAAGCTTTCCTTCCCACCTGCTGGAAAACCTCTGTTCACAAACCACTGGAAAAATACTGCAGTCAGTATGAGGATGTGGCTTCTACCAATCATGTGGAAGTTATAGGTAGAGCTAGAGATCTTGCTTGATGTGTTGTGCTGCAGCACTGTCTGGTTATAAGCTGAGGCTTTTAGCCCTAATTATAAAACCTGTCCCGACATTAAACATGGCAGAACATCCAGGGGCGGAGGAACGCGAGCTGCTTTGCTGTTGGTCAAGTGTGAATGTGGTTTGTAGGGCCTGAGTTCACTGAAACTGGCCGGAGATGTAGTTCACTGACATCGGGCAAAAGTCTTGTTCCCTGACCGGGAATCGAACCCGGGCCGCGGCGGTGAGAGCGCCGAATCCTAACCACTAGACCACCAGGGAGCTGAGAGGGGCTCTGGGGGTGCAAGTTGAGGTATGTAGACCCAGTTATCTACACATACTGATCGACTAGTCTAAGGAACAGCTCGCACTTAGCCCGGGTTTTGGTGATGGCTGTGTCAGTTCCAGCACCTCTCATAAAGTTCTTGTTCTCTGTTGGTTGAAGCAGAGGGGTCGGTGTGTCATTTTAGGGTGGCAAATGCTGCCCCCAAAGATCTTAATATCCTGATCTTGGGTCTGAGGTGCTTTGGGAGTTTCCTCGTTGTGAAGTTTGGAGAGAAAAACAACAGTCTCTCTTCCTCAGCCACTAAATGTTATGCCTAGACTTCTCATCTCCCATCATTTGCTTTAGTGGAACCTGTCCCGACATCATGGGCGGAGATGTTGTTTGGTGTGTGCGAGCTGCTGGGTCTCACCATGCTTTTGGGAGTGACCCTGTCATTGCCCCCTTTTGCTAAGGTCTGTCATAAGGTGTTTGATTGTGTTCAGTTTTCTGGTTTGAAAGAATGACTGACTCTAAACATAAATGCAGGTGTCTGGACTGGAACTAGGTCTAACTTGGGAATTTGTCTGTCCATATGCACATTACAGATCAAAGGTTTCATATGATTTCAAGAATTAGGACTGGGTTTTATTGTGTATTGTGATTAAATGCTGTATAAGAACTCTTTTGGTTCTCTAAGCAACCATAAGAGATTTTTGACTGTGAGGAACCTTTTCAAAGCTTTAAAGAACCTTCTCATAATATCTGTTCCTCAGTCACTAAATGTTATGCCTAGACTTCTTATCTCCCATCATTTGCTTTAGTGGAACCTGTCCCGACATCATGGGCGGAGAAGCCTCGGACAAGAACTTACTGAGAGGTGCTAGAACTGACAGCATGTGTAGATAACTGGGTCTTCATACCTGGACTTGCACCCACATAGCCCTGCCTCGAGCCTCCTCTCAGCTCCCTGGTGGTCTAGTGGTTAGGATTCGGCGCTCTCACCGCCGCGGCCCGGGTTCGATTCCCGGTCAGGGAACGAGGCTTTTGCCAAAAGCTTTCCTTCCCACCTGCTGGAAAACCTCTGTTCACAAACCACTGGAAAAATACTGCAGTCAGTATGAGGATGTGGCTTCTACCAATCATGTGGAAGTTATAGGTAGAGCTAGAGATCTTGCTTGATGTGTTGTGCTGCAGCACTGTCTGGTTATAAGCTGAGGCTTTTAGCCCTAATTATAAAACCTGTCCCGACATTAAACATGGCAGAACATCCAGGGGCGGAGGAACGCGAGCTGCTTTGCTGTTGGTCAAGTGTGAATGTGGTTTGTAGGGCCTGAGTTCACTGAAACTGGCCGGAGATGTAGTTCACTGACATCGGGCAAAAGTCTTGTTCCCTGACCGGGAATCGAACCCGGGACGCGGCGGTGAGAGCGCCGAATCCTAACCACTAGACCACCAGGGAGCTGAGAGGGGCTCTGGGGGTGCAAGTTGAGGTATGTAGACCCAGTTATCTACACATACTGATCGACTAGTCTAAGGAACAGCTCGCACTTAGCCCGGGTTTTGGTGATGGCTGTGTCAGTTCCAGCACCTCTCATAAAGTTCTTGTTCTCCGTTGGTTGAAGCAGAGGGGTCGGTGTGTCATTTTAGGGTGGCAAATGCTGCCCCCAAAGATCTTAATATCCTGATCTTGGGTCTGAGGTGCTTTGGGAGTTTCCTCGTTGTGAAGTTTGGAGAGAAAAACAACAGTCTCTCTTCCTCAGCCACTAAATGTTATGCCTAGACTTCTCATCTCCCATCATTTGCTTTAGTGGAACCTGTCCCGACATCATGGGCGGAGATGTTGTTTGGTGTGTGCGAGCTGCTGGGTCTCACCATGCTTTTGGGAGTGACCCTGTCATTGCCCCCTTTTGCTAAGGTCTGTCATAAGGTGTTTGATTGTGTTCAGTTTTCTGGTTTGAAAGAATGACTGACTCTAAACATAAATGCAGGTGTCTGGACTGGAACTAGGTCTAACTTGGGAATTTGTCTGTCCATATGCACATTACAGATCAAAGGTTTCATATGATTTCAAGAATTAGGACTGGGTTTTATTGTGTATTGTGATTAAATGCTGTATAAGAACTCTTTTGGTTCTCTAAGCAACCATAAGAGATTTTTGACTGTGAGGAACCTTTTCAAAGCTTTAAAGAACCTTCTCATAATATCTGTTCCTCAGTCACTAAATGTTATGCCTAGACTTCTTATCTCCCATCATTTGCTTTAGTGGAACCTGTCCCGACATCATGGGCGGAGAAGCCTCGGACAAGAACTTACTGAGAGGTGCTAGAACTGACAGCATGTGTAGATAACTGGGTCTTCATACCTGGACTTGCACCCACATAGCCCTGCCTCGAGCCTCCTCTCAGCTCCCTGGTGGTCTAGTGGTTAGGATTCGGCGCTCTCACCGCCGCGGCCCGGGTTCGATTCCCGGTCAGGGAACGAGGCTTTTACCAAAAGCTTTCCTTCCCACCTGCTGGAAAACCTCTGTTCACAAACCACTGGAAAAATACTGCAGTCAGTATGAGGATGTGGCTTCTACCAATCATGTGGAAGTTATAGGTAGAGCTAGAGATCTTGCTTGATGTGTTGTGCTGCAGCACTGTCTGGTTATAAGCTGAGGCTTTTAGCCCTAATTATAAAACCTGTCCCGACATTAAACATGGCAGAACATCCAGGGGCGGAGGAACGCGAGCTGCTTTGCTGTTGGTCAAGTGTGAATGTGGTTTGTAGGGCCTGAGTTCACTGAAACTGGCCGGAGATGTAGTTCACTGACATCGTGCAAAAGTCTTGTTCCCTGACCGGGAATCGAACCCGGGCCGCGGCGGTGAGAGCGCCGAATCCTAACCACTAGACCACCAGGGAGCTGAGAGGGGCTCTGGGGGTGCAAGTTGAGGTATGTAGACCCAGTTATCTACACATACTGATCGACTAGTCTAAGGAACAGCTCGCACTTAGCCCGGGTTTTGGTGATGGCTGTGTCAGTTCCAGCACCTCTCATAAAGTTCTTGTTCTCCGTTGGTTGAAGCAGAGGGGTCGGTGTGTCATTTTAGGGTGGCAAATGCTGCCCCCAAAGATCTTAATATCCTGATCTTGGGTCTGAGGTGCTTTGGGAGTTTCCTCGTTGTGAAGTTTGGAGAGAAAAACAACAGTCTCTCTTCCTCAGCCACTAAATGTTATGCCTAGACTTCTCATCTCCCATCATTTGCTTTAGTGGAACCTGTCCCGACATCATGGGCGGAGATGTTGTTTGGTGTGTGCGAGCTGCTGGGTCTCACCATGCTTTTGGGAGTGACCCTGTCATTGCCCCCTTTTGCTAAGGTCTGTCATAAGGTGTTTGATTGTGTTCAGTTTTCTGGTTTGAAAGAATGACTGACTCTAAACATAAATGCAGGTGTCTGGACTGGAACTAGGTCTAACTTGGGAATTTGTCTGTCCATATGCACATTACAGATCAAAGGTTTCATATGATTTCAAGAATTAGGACTGGGTTTTATTGTGTATTGTGATTAAATGCTGTATAAGAACTCTTTTGGTTCTCTAAGCAACCATAAGAGATTTTTGACTGTGAGGAACCTTTTCAAAGCTTTAAAGAACCTTCTCATAATATCTGTTCCTCAGTCACTAAATGTTATGCCTAGACTTCTTATCTCCCATCATTTGCTTTAGTGGAACCTGTCCCGACATCATGGGCGGAGAAGCCTCGGACAAGAACTTACTGAGAGGTGCTAGAACTGACAGCATGTGTAGATAACTGGGTCTTCATACCTGGACTTGCACCCACATAGCCCTGCCTCGAGCCTCCTCTCAGCTCCCTGGTGGTCTAGTGGTTAGGATTCGGCGCTCTCACCGCCGCGGCCCGGGTTCGATTCCCGGTCAGGGAACGAGGCTTTTACCAAAAGCTTTCCTTCCCACCTGCTGGAAAACCTCTGTTCACAAACCACTGGAAAAATACTGCAGTCAGTATGAGGATGTGGCTTTTACCAATCATGTGGAAGTTATAGGTAGAGCTAGAGATCTTGCTTGATGTGTTGTGCCGCAGCACTGTCTGGTTATAAGCTGAGGCTTTTAGCCCTAATTATAAAACCTGTCCCGACATTAAACATGGCAGAACATCCAGGGGCGGAGGAACGCGAGCTGCTTTGCTGTTGGTCAAGTGTGAATGTGGTTTGTAGGGCCTGAGTTCACTGAAACTGGCCGGAGATGTAGTTCACTGACATCGGGCAAAAGTCTTGTTCCCTGACCGGGAATCGAACCCGGGCCGCGGCGGTGAGAGCGCCGAATCCTAACCACTAGACCACCAGGGAGCTGAGAGGGGCTCTGGGGGTGCAAGTTGAGGTATGTAGACCCAGTTATCTACACATACTGATCGACTAGTCTAAGGAACAGCTCGCACTTAGCCCGGGTTTTGGTGATGGCTGTGTCAGTTCCAGCACCTCTCATAAAGTTCTTGTTCTCTGTTGGTTGAAGCAGAGGGGTCGGTGTGTCATTTTAGGGTGGCAAATGCTGCCCCCAAAGATCTTAATATCCTGATCTTGGGTCTGAGGTGCTTTGGGAGTTTCCTCGTTGTGAAGTTTGGAGAGAAAAACAACAGTCTCTCTTCCTCAGCCACTAAATGTTATGCCTAGACTTCTCATCTCCCATCATTTGCTTTAGTGGAACCTGTCCCGACATCATGGGCGGAGATGTTGTTTGGTGTGTGCGAGCTGCTGGGTCTCACCATGCTTTTGGGAGTGACCCTGTCATTGCCCCCTTTTGCTAAGGTCTGTCATAAGGTGTTTGATTGTGTTCAGTTTTCTGGTTTGAAAGAATGACTGACTCTAAACATAAATGCAGGTGTCTGGACTGGAACTAGGTCTAACTTGGGAATTTGTCTGTCCATATGCACATTACAGATCAAAGGTTTCATATGATTTCAAGAATTAGGACTGGGTTTTATTGTGTATTGTGATTAAATGCTGTATAAGAACTCTTTTGGTTCTCTAAGCAACCATAAGAGATTTTTGACTGTGAGGAACCTTTTCAAAGCTTTAAAGAACCTTCTCATAATATCTGTTCCTCAGTCACTAAATGTTATGCCTAGACTTCTTATCTCCCATCATTTGCTTTAGTGGAACCTGTCCCGACATCATGGGCGGAGAAGCCTCGGACAAGAACTTACTGAGAGGTGCTAGAACTGACAGCATGTGTAGATAACTGGGTCTTCATACCTGGACTTGCACCCACATAGCCCTGCCTCGAGCCTCCTCTCAGCTCCCTGGTGGTCTAGTGGTTAGGATTCGGCGCTCTCACCGCCGCGGCCCGGGTTCGATTCCCGGTCAGGGAACGAGGCTTTTACCAAAAGCTTTCCTTCCCACCTGCTGGAAAACCTCTGTTCACAAACCACTGGAAAAATACTGCAGTCAGTATGAGGATGTGGCTTTTACCAATCATGTGGAAGTTATAGGTAGAGCTAGAGATCTTGCTTGATGTGTTGTGCCGCAGCACTGTCTGGTTATAAGCTGAGGCTTTTAGCCCTAATTATAAAACCTGTCCCGACATTAAACATGGCAGAACATCCAGGGGCGGAGGAACGCGAGCTGCTTTGCTGTTGGTCAAGTGTGAATGTGGTTTGTAGGGCCTGAGTTCACTGAAACTGGCCGGAGATGTAGTTCACTGACATCGGGCAAAAGTCTTGTTCCCTGACCGGGAATCGAACCCGGGCCGCGGCGGTGAGAGCGCCGAATCCTAACCACTAGACCACCAGGGAGCTGAGAGGGGCTCTGGGGGTGCAAGTTGAGGTATGTAGACCCAGTTATCTACACATACTGATCGACTAGTCTAAGGAACAGCTCGCACTTAGCCCGGGTTTTGGTGATGGCTGTGTCAGTTCCAGCACCTCTCATAAAGTTCTTGTTCTCTGTTGGTTGAAGCAGAGGGGTCGGTGTGTCATTTTAGGGTGGCAAATGCTGCCCCCAAAGATCTTAATATCCTGATCTTGGGTCTGAGGTGCTTTGGGAGTTTCCTCGTTGTGAAGTTTGGAGAGAAAAACAACAGTCTCTCTTCCTCAGCCACTAAATGTTATGCCTAGACTTCTCATCTCCCATCATTTGCTTTAGTGGAACCTGTCCCGACATCATGGGCGGAGATGTTGTTTGGTGTGTGCGAGCTGCTGGGTCTCACCATGCTTTTGGGAGTGACCCTGTCATTGCCCCCTTTTGCTAAGGTCTGTCATAAGGTGTTTGATTGTGTTCAGTTTTCTGGTTTGAAAGAATGACTGACTCTAAACATAAATGCAGGTGTCTGGACTGGAACTAGGTCTAACTTGGGAATTTGTCTGTCCATATGCACATTACAGATCAAAGGTTTCATATGATTTCAAGAATTAGGACTGGGTTTTATTGTGTATTGTGATTAAATGCTGTATAAGAACTCTTTTGGTTCTCTAAGCAACCATAAGAGATTTTTGACTGTGAGGAACCTTTTCAAAGCTTTAAAGAACCTTCTCATAATATCTGTTCCTCAGTCACTAAATGTTATGCCTAGCCTTCTTATCTCCCATCATTTGCTTTAGTGGAACCTGTCCCGACATCATGGGCGGAGAAGCCTCGGACAAGAACTTACTGAGAGGTGCTAGAACTGACAGCATGTGTAGATAACTGGGTCTTCATACCTGGACTTGCACCCACATAGCCCTGCCTCGAGCCTCCTCTCAGCTCCCTGGTGGTCTAGTGGTTAGGATTCGGCGCTCTCACCGCCGCGGCCCGGGTTCGATTCCCGGTCAGGGAACGAGGCTTTTACCAAAAGCTTTCCTTCCCACCTGCTGGAAAACCTCTGTTCACAAACCACTGGAAAAATACTGCAGTCAGTATGAGGATGTGGCTTCTACCAATCATGTGGAAGTTATAGGTAGAGCTAGAGATCTTGCTTGATGTGTTGTGCTGCAGCACTGTCTGGTTATAAGCTGAGGCTTTTAGCCCTAATTATAAAACCTGTCCCGACATTAAACATGGCAGAACATCCAGGGACGGAGGAACGCGAGCTGCTTTGCTGTTGGTCAAGTGTGAATGTGGTTTGTAGGGCCTGAGTTCACTGAAACTGGCCGGAGATGTAGTTCACTGACATCGTGCAAAAGTCTTGTTCCCTGACCGGGAATCGAACCCGGGCCGCGGCGGTGAGAGCGCCGAATCCTAACCACTAGACCACCAGGGAGCTGAGAGGGGCTCTGGGGGTGCAAGTTGAGGTATGTAGACCCAGTTATCTACACATACTGATCGACTAGTCTAAGGAACAGCTCGCACTTAGCCCGGGTTTTGGTGATGGCTGTGTCAGTTCCAGCACCTCTCATAAAGTTCTTGTTCTCTGTTGGTTGAAGCAGAGGGGTCGGTGTGTCATTTTAGGGTGGCAAATGCTGCCCCCAAAGATCTTAATATCCTGATCTTGGGTCTGAGGTGCTTTGGGAGTTTCCTCGTTGTGAAGTTTGGAGAGAAAAACAACAGTCTCTCTTCCTCAGCCACTAAATGTTATGCCTAGACTTCTCATCTCCCATCATTTGCTTTAGTGGAACCTGTCCCGACATCATGGGCGGAGATGTTGTTTGGTGTGTGCGAGCTGCTGGGTCTCACCATGCTTTTGGGAGTGACCCTGTCATTGCCCCCTTTTGCTAAGGTCTGTCATAAGGTGTTTGATTGTGTTCAGTTTTCTGGTTTGAAAGAATGACTGACTCTAAACATAAATGCAGGTGTCTGGACTGGAACTAGGTCTAACTTGGGAATTTGTCTGTCCATATGCACATTACAGATCAAAGGTTTCATATGATTTCAAGAATTAGGACTGGGTTTTATTGTGTATTGTGATTAAATGCTGTATAAGAACTCTTTTGGTTCTCTAAGCAACCATAAGAGATTTTTGACTGTGAGGAACCTTTTCAAAGCTTTAAAGAACCTTCTCATAATATCTGTTCCTCAGTCACTAAATGTTATGCCTAGACTTCTTATCTCCCATCATTTGCTTTAGTGGAACCTGTCCCGACATCATGGGCGGAGAAGCCTCGGACAAGAACTTACTGAGAGGTGCTAGAACTGACAGCATGTGTAGATAACTGGGTCTTCATACCTGGACTTGCACCCACATAGCCCTGCCTCGAGCCTCCTCTCAGCTCCCTGGTGGTCTAGTGGTTAGGATTCGGCGCTCTCACCGCCGCGGCCCGGGTTCGATTCCCGGTCAGGGAACGAGGCTTTTACCAAAAGCTTTCCTTCCCACCTGCTGGAAAACCTCTGTTCACAAACCACTGGAAAAATACTGCAGTCAGTATGAGGATGTGGCTTCTACCAATCATGTGGAAGTTATAGGTAGAGCTAGAGATCTTGCTTGATGTGTTGTGCTGCAGCACTGTCTGGTTATAAGCTGAGGCTTTTAGCCCTAATTATAAAACCTGTCCCGACATTAAACATGGCAGAACATCCAGGGGCGGAGGAACGCGAGCTGCTTTGCTGTTGGTCAAGTGTGAATGTGGTTTGTAGGGCCTGAGTTCACTGAAACTGGCCGGAGATGTAGTTCACTGACATCGGGCAAAAGTCTTGTTCCCTGACCGGGAATCGAACCCGGGCCGCGGCGGTGAGAGCGCCGAATCCTAACCACTAGACCACCAGGGAGCTGAGAGGGGCTCTGGGGGTGCAAGTTGAGGTATGTAGACCCAGTTATCTACACATACTGATCGACTAGTCTAAGGAACAGCTCGCACTTAGCCCGGGTTTTGGTGATGGCTGTGTCAGTTCCAGCACCTCTCATAAAGTTCTTGTTCTCTGTTGGTTGAAGCAGAGGGGTCGGTGTGTCATTTTAGGGTGGCAAATGCTGCCCCCAAAGATCTTAATATCCTGATCTTGGGTCTGAGGTGCTTTGGGAGTTTCCTCGTTGTGAAGTTTGGAGAGAAAAACAACAGTCTCTCTTCCTCAGCCACTAAATGTTATGCCTAGACTTCTCATCTCCCATCATTTGCTTTAGTGGAACCTGTCCCGACATCATGGGCGGAGATGTTGTTTGGTGTGTGCGAGCTGCTGGGTCTCACCATGCTTTTGGGAGTGACCCTGTCATTGCCCCCTTTTGCTAAGGTCTGTCATAAGGTGTTTGATTGTGTTCAGTTTTCTGGTTTGAAAGAATGACTGACTCTAAACATAAATGCAGGTGTCTGGACTGGAACTAGGTCTAACTTGGGAATTTGTCTGTCCATATGCACATTACAGATCAAAGGTTTCATATGATTTCAAGAATTAGGACTGGGTTTTATTGTGTATTGTGATTAAATGCTGTATAAGAACTCTTTTGGTTCTCTAAGCAACCATAAGAGATTTTTGACTGTGAGGAACCTTTTCAAAGCTTTAAAGAACCTTCTCATAATATCTGTTCCTCAGTCACTAAATGTTATGCCTAGACTTCTTATCTCCCATCATTTGCTTTAGTGGAACCTGTCCCGACATCATGGGCGGAGAAGCCTCGGACAAGAACTTACTGAGAGGTGCTAGAACTGACAGCATGTGTAGATAACTGGGTCTTCATACCTGGACTTGCACCCACATAGCCCTGCCTCGAGCCTCCTCTCAGCTCCCTGGTGGTCTAGTGGTTAGGATTCGGCGCTCTCACCGCCGCGGCCCGGGTTCGATTCCCGGTCAGGGAACGAGGCTTTTGCCAAAAGCTTTCCTTCCCACCTGCTGGAAAACCTCTGTTCACAAACCACTGGAAAAATACTGCAGTCAGTATGAGGATGTGGCTTCTACCAATCATGTGGAAGTTATAGGTAGAGCTAGAGATCTTGCTTGATGTGTTGTGCTGCAGCACTGTCTGGTTATAAGCTGAGGCTTTTAGCCCTAATTATAAAACCTGTCCCGACATTAAACATGGCAGAACATCCAGGGGCGGAGGAACGCGAGCTGCTTTGCTGTTGGTCAAGTGTGAATGTGGTTTGTAGGGCCTGAGTTCACTGAAACTGGCCGGAGATGTAGTTCACTGACATCGGGCAAAAGTCTTGTTCCCTGACCGGGAATCGAACCCGGGCCGCGGCGGTGAGAGCGCCGAATCCTAACCACTAGACCACCAGGGAGCTGAGAGGGGCTCTGGGGGTGCAAGTTGAGGTATGTAGACCCAGTTATCTACACATACTGATCGACTAGTCTAAGGAACAGCTCGCACTTAGCCCGGGTTTTGGTGATGGCTGTGTCAGTTCCAGCACCTCTCATAAAGTTCTTGTTCTCTGTTGGTTGAAGCAGAGGGGTCGGTGTGTCATTTTAGGGTGGCAAATGCTGCCCCCAAAGATCTTAATATCCTGATCTTGGGTCTGAGGTGCTTTGGGAGTTTCCTCGTTGTGAAGTTTGGAGAGAAAAACAACAGTCTCTCTTCCTCAGCCACTAAATGTTATGCCTAGACTTCTCATCTCCCATCATTTGCTTTAGTGGAACCTGTCCCGACATCATGGGCGGAGATGTTGTTTGGTGTGTGCGAGCTGCTGGGTCTCACCATGCTTTTGGGAGTGACCCTGTCATTGCCCCCTTTTGCTAAGGTCTGTCATAAGGTGTTTGATTGTGTTCAGTTTTCTGGTTTGAAAGAATGACTGACTCTAAACATAAATGCAGGTGTCTGGACTGGAACTAGGTCTAACTTGGGAATTTGTCTGTCCATATGCACATTACAGATCAAAGGTTTCATATGATTTCAAGAATTAGGACTGGGTTTTATTGTGTATTGTGATTAAATGCTGTATAAGAACTCTTTTGGTTCTCTAAGCAACCATAAGAGATTTTTGACTGTGAGGAACCTTTTCAAAGCTTTAAAGAACCTTCTCATAATATCTGTTCCTCAGTCACTAAATGTTATGCCTAGACTTCTTATCTCCCATCATTTGCTTTAGTGGAACCTGTCCCGACATCATGGGCGGAGAAGCCTCGGACAAGAACTTACTGAGAGGTGCTAGAACTGACAGCATGTGTAGATAACTGGGTCTTCATACCTGGACTTGCACCCACATAGCCCTGCCTCGAGCCTCCTCTCAGCTCCCTGGTGGTCTAGTGGTTAGGATTCGGCGCTCTCACCGCCGCGGCCCGGGTTCGATTCCCGGTCAGGGAACGAGGCTTTTGCCAAAAGCTTTCCTTCCCACCTGCTGGAAAACCTCTGTTCACAAACCACTGGAAAAATACTGCAGTCAGTATGAGGATGTGGCTTCTACCAATCATGTGGAAGTTATAGGTAGAGCTAGAGATCTTGCTTGATGTGTTGTGCTGCAGCACTGTCTGGTTATAAGCTGAGGCTTTTAGCCCTAATTATAAAACCTGTCCCGACATTAAACATGGCAGAACATCCAGGGGCGGAGGAACGCGAGCTGCTTTGCTGTTGGTCAAGTGTGAATGTGGTTTGTAGGGCCTGAGTTCACTGAAACTGGCCGGAGATGTAGTTCACTGACATCGGGCAAAAGTCTTTTTCCCTGACCGGGAATCGAACCCTGGCCGCGGCGGTGAGAGCGCCAAATCCTAACCACTAGACCACCAGGGAGCTGAGAGGGGCTCTGGGGGTGCAAGTTGAGGTATGTAGACCCAGTTATCTACACATACTGATCGACTAGTCTAAGGAACAGCTCGCACTTAGCCCGGGTTTTGGTGATGGCTGTGTCAGTTCCAGCACCTCTCATAAAGTTCTTGTTCTCTGTTGGTTGAAGCAGAGGGGTCGGTGTGTCATTTTAGGGTGGCAAATGCTGCCCCCAAAGATCTTAATATCCTGATCTTGGGTCTGAGGTGCTTTGGGAGTTTCCTCGTTGTGAAGTTTGGAGAGAAAAACAACAGTCTCTCTTCCTCAGCCACTAAATGTTATGCCTAGACTTCTCATCTCCCATCATTTGCTTTAGTGGAACCTGTCCCGACATCATGGGCGGAGATGTTGTTTGGTGTGTGCGAGCTGCTGGGTCTCACCATGCTTTTGGGAGTGACCCTGTCATTGCCCCCTTTTGCTAAGGTCTGTCATAAGGTGTTTGATTGTGTTCAGTTTTCTGGTTTGAAAGAATGACTGACTCTAAACATAAATGCAGGTGTCTGGACTGGAACTAGGTCTAACTTGGGAATTTGTCTGTCCATATGCACATTACAGATCAAAGGTTTCATATGATTTCAAGAATTAGGACTGGGTTTTATTGTGTATTGTGATTAAATGCTGTATAAGAACTCTTTTGGTTCTCTAAGCAACCATAAGAGATTTTTGACTGTGAGGAACCTTTTCAAAGCTTTAAAGAACCTTCTCATAATATCTGTTCCTCAGTCACTAAATGTTATGCCTAGACTTCTTATCTCCCATCATTTGCTTTAGTGGAACCTGTCCCGACATCATGGGCGGAGAAGCCTCGGACAAGAACTTACTGAGAGGTGCTAGAACTGACAGCATGTGTAGATAACTGGGTCTTCATACCTGGACTTGCACCCACATAGCCCTGCCTCGAGCCTCCTCTCAGCTCCCTGGTGGTCTAGTGGTTAGGATTCGGCGCTCTCACCGCCGCGGCCCGGGTTCGATTCCCGGTCAGGGAACGAGGCTTTTGCCAAAAGCTTTCCTTCCCACCTGCTGGAAAACCTCTGTTCACAAACCACTGGAAAAATACTGCAGTCAGTATGAGGATGTGGCTTCTACCAATCATGTGGAAGTTATAGGTAGAGCTAGAGATCTTGCTTGATGTGTTGTGCTGCAGCACTGTCTGGTTATAAGCTGAGGCTTTTAGCCCTAATTATAAAACCTGTCCCGACATTAAACATGGCAGAACATCCAGGGGCGGAGGAACGCGAGCTGCTTTGCTGTTGGTCAAGTGTGAATGTGGTTTGTAGGGCCTGAGTTCACTGAAACTGGCCGGAGATGTAGTTCACTGACATCGGGCAAAAGTCTTGTTCCCTGACCGGGAATCGAACCCGGGCCGCGGCGGTGAGAGCGCCGAATCCTAACCACTAGACCACCAGGGAGCTGAGAGGGGCTCTGGGGGTGCAAGTTGAGGTATGTAGACCCAGTTATCTACACATACTGATCGACTAGTCTAAGGAACAGCTCGCACTTAGCCCGGGTTTTGGTGATGGCTGTGTCAGTTCCAGCACCTCTCATAAAGTTCTTGTTCTCTGTTGGTTGAAGCAGAGGGGTCGGTGTGTCATTTTAGGGTGGCAAATGCTGCCCCCAAAGATCTTAATATCCTGATCTTGGGTCTGAGGTGCTTTGGGAGTTTCCTCGTTGTGAAGTTTGGAGAGAAAAACAACAGTCTCTCTTCCTCAGCCACTAAATGTTATGCCTAGACTTCTCATCTCCCATCATTTGCTTTAGTGGAACCTGTCCCGACATCATGGGCGGAGATGTTGTTTGGTGTGTGCGAGCTGCTGGGTCTCACCATGCTTTTGGGAGTGACCCTGTCATTGCCCCCTTTTGCTAAGGTCTGTCATAAGGTGTTTGATTGTGTTCAGTTTTCTGGTTTGAAAGAATGACTGACTCTAAACATAAATGCAGGTGTCTGGACTGGAACTAGGTCTAACTTGGGAATTTGTCTGTCCATATGCACATTACAGATCAAAGGTTTCATATGATTTCAAGAATTAGGACTGGGTTTTATTGTGTATTGTGATTAAATGCTGTATAAGAACTCTTTTGGTTCTCTAAGCAACCATAAGAGATTTTTGACTGTGAGGAACCTTTTCAAAGCTTTAAAGAACCTTCTCATAATATCTGTTCCTCAGTCACTAAATGTTATGCCTAGACTTCTTATCTCCCATCATTTGCTTTAGTGGAACCTGTCCCGACATCATGGGCGGAGAAGCCTCGGACAAGAACTTACTGAGAGGTGCTAGAACTGACAGCATGTGTAGATAACTGGGTCTTCATACCTGGACTTGCACCCACATAGCCCTGCCTCGAGCCTCCTCTCAGCTCCCTGGTGGTCTAGTGGTTAGGATTCGGCGCTCTCACAGCCGCGGCCCGGGTTCGATTCCCGGTCAGGGAACGAGGCTTTTGCCAAAAGCTTTCCTTCCCACCTGCTGGAAAACCTCTGTTCACAAACCACTGGAAAAATACTGCAGTCAGTATGAGGATGTGGCTTCTACCAATCATGTGGAAGTTATAGGTAGAGCTAGAGATCTTGCTTGATGTGTTGTGCTGCAGCACTGTCTGGTTATAAGCTGAGGCTTTTAGCCCTAATTATAAAACCTGTCCCGACATTAAACATGGCAGAACATCCAGGGGCGGAGGAACGCGAGCTGCTTTGCTGTTGGTCAAGTGTGAATGTGGTTTGTAGGGCCTGAGTTCACTGAAACTGGCCGGAGATGTAGTTCACTGACATCGGGCAAAAGTCTTGTTCCCTGACCGGGAATCGAACCCGGGACGCGGCGGTGAGAGCGCCGAATCCTAACCACTAGACCACCAGGGAGCTGAGAGGGGCTCTGGGGGTGCAAGTTGAGGTATGTAGACCCAGTTATCTACACATACTGATCGACTAGTCTAAGGAACAGCTCGCACTTAGCCCGGGTTTTGGTGATGGCTGTGTCAGTTCCAGCACCTCTCATAAAGTTCTTGTTCTCCGTTGGTTGAAGCAGAGGGGTCGGTGTGTCATTTTAGGGTGGCAAATGCTGCCCCCAAAGATCTTAATATCCTGATCTTGGGTCTGAGGTGCTTTGGGAGTTTCCTCGTTGTGAAGTTTGGAGAGAAAAACAACAGTCTCTCTTCCTCAGCCACTAAATGTTATGCCTAGACTTCTCATCTCCCATCATTTGCTTTAGTGGAACCTGTCCCGACATCATGGGCGGAGATGTTGTTTGGTGTGTGCGAGCTGCTGGGTCTCACCATGCTTTTGGGAGTGACCCTGTCATTGCCCCCTTTTGCTAAGGTCTGTCATAAGGTGTTTGATTGTGTTCAGTTTTCTGGTTTGAAAGAATGACTGACTCTAAACATAAATGCAGGTGTCTGGACTGGAACTAGGTCTAACTTGGGAATTTGTCTGTCCATATGCACATTACAGATCAAAGGTTTCATATGATTTCAAGAATTAGGACTGGGTTTTATTGTGTATTGTGATTAAATGCTGTATAAGAACTCTTTTGGTTCTCTAAGCAACCATAAGAGATTTTTGACTGTGAGGAACCTTTTCAAAGCTTTAAAGAACCTTCTCATAATATCTGTTCCTCAGTCACTAAATGTTATGCCTAGACTTCTTATCTCCCATCATTTGCTTTAGTGGAACCTGTCCCGACATCATGGGCGGAGAAGCCTCGGACAAGAACTTACTGAGAGGTGCTAGAACTGACAGCATGTGTAGATAACTGGGTCTTCATACCTGGACTTGCACCCACATAGCCCTGCCTCGAGCCTCCTCTCAGCTCCCTGGTGGTCTAGTGGTTAGGATTCGGCGCTCTCACCGCCGCGGCCCGGGTTCGATTCCCGGTCAGGGAACGAGGCTTTTACCAAAAGCTTTCCTTCCCACCTGCTGGAAAACCTCTGTTCACAAACCACTGGAAAAATACTGCAGTCAGTATGAGGATGTGGCTTCTACCAATCATGTGGAAGTTATAGGTAGAGCTAGAGATCTTGCTTGATGTGTTGTGCTGCAGCACTGTCTGGTTATAAGCTGAGGCTTTTAGCCCTAATTATAAAACCTGTCCCGACATTAAACATGGCAGAACATCCAGGGGCGGAGGAACGCGAGCTGCTTTGCTGTTGGTCAAGTGTGAATGTGGTTTGTAGGGCCTGAGTTCACTGAAACTGGCCGGAGATGTAGTTCACTGACATCGTGCAAAAGTCTTGTTCCCTGACCGGGAATCGAACCCGGGCCGCGGCGGTGAGAGCGCCGAATCCTAACCACTAGACCACCAGGGAGCTGAGAGGGGCTCTGGGGGTGCAAGTTGAGGTATGTAGACCCAGTTATCTACACATACTGATCGACTAGTCTAAGGAACAGCTCGCACTTAGCCCGGGTTTTGGTGATGGCTGTGTCAGTTCCAGCACCTCTCATAAAGTTCTTGTTCTCTGTTGGTTGAAGCAGAGGGGTCGGTGTGTCATTTTAGGGTGGCAAATGCTGCCCCCAAAGATCTTAATATCCTGATCTTGGGTCTGAGGTGCTTTGGGAGTTTCCTCGTTGTGAAGTTTGGAGAGAAAAACAACAGTCTCTCTTCCTCAGCCACTAAATGTTATGCCTAGACTTCTCATCTCCCATCATTTGCTTTAGTGGAACCTGTCCCGACATCATGGGCGGAGATGTTGTTTGGTGTGTGCGAGCTGCTGGGTCTCACCATGCTTTTGGGAGTGACCCTGTCATTGCCCCCTTTTGCTAAGGTCTGTCATAAGGTGTTTGATTGTGTTCAGTTTTCTGGTTTGAAAGAATGACTGACTCTAAACATAAATGCAGGTGTCTGGACTGGAACTAGGTCTAACTTGGGAATTTGTCTGTCCATATGCACATTACAGATCAAAGGTTTCATATGATTTCAAGAATTAGGACTGGGTTTTATTGTGTATTGTGATTAAATGCTGTATAAGAACTCTTTTGGTTCTCTAAGCAACCATAAGAGATTTTTGACTGTGAGGAACCTTTTCAAAGCTTTAAAGAACCTTCTCATAATATCTGTTCCTCAGTCACTAAATGTTATGCCTAGACTTCTTATCTCCCATCATTTGCTTTAGTGGAACCTGTCCCGACATCATGGGCGGAGAAGCCTCGGACAAGAACTTACTGAGAGGTGCTAGAACTGACAGCATGTGTAGATAACTGGGTCTTCATACCTGGACTTGCACCCACATAGCCCTGCCTCGAGCCTCCTCTCAGCTCCCTGGTGGTCTAGTGGTTAGGATTCGGCGCTCTCACCGCCGCGGCCCGGGTTCGATTCCCGGTCAGGGAACGAGGCTTTTACCAAAAGCTTTCCTTCCCACCTGCTGGAAAACCTCTGTTCACAAACCACTGGAAAAATACTGCAGTCAGTATGAGGATGTGGCTTTTACCAATCATGTGGAAGTTATAGGTAGAGCTAGAGATCTTGCTTGATGTGTTGTGCCGCAGCACTGTCTGGTTATAAGCTGAGGCTTTTAGCCCTAATTATAAAACCTGTCCCGACATTAAACATGGCAGAACATCCAGGGGCGGAGGAACGCGAGCTGCTTTGCTGTTGGTCAAGTGTGAATGTGGTTTGTAGGGCCTGAGTTCACTGAAACTGGCCGGAGATGTAGTTCACTGACATCGGGCAAAAGTCTTGTTCCCTGACCGGGAATCGAACCCGGGCCGCGGCGGTGAGAGCGCCGAATCCTAACCACTAGACCACCAGGGAGCTGAGAGGGGCTCTGGGGGTGCAAGTTGAGGTATGTAGACCCAGTTATCTACACATACTGATCGACTAGTCTAAGGAACAGCTCGCACTTAGCCCGGGTTTTGGTGATGGCTGTGTCAGTTCCAGCACCTCTCATAAAGTTCTTGTTCTCTGTTGGTTGAAGCAGAGGGGTCGGTGTGTCATTTTAGGGTGGCAAATGCTGCCCCCAAAGATCTTAATATCCTGATCTTGGGTCTGAGGTGCTTTGGGAGTTTCCTCGTTGTGAAGTTTGGAGAGAAAAACAACAGTCTCTCTTCCTCAGCCACTAAATGTTATGCCTAGACTTCTCATCTCCCATCATTTGCTTTAGTGGAACCTGTCCCGACATCATGGGCGGAGATGTTGTTTGGTGTGTGCGAGCTGCTGGGTCTCACCATGCTTTTGGGAGTGACCCTGTCATTGCCCCCTTTTGCTAAGGTCTGTCATAAGGTGTTTGATTGTGTTCAGTTTTCTGGTTTGAAAGAATGACTGACTCTAAACATAAATGCAGGTGTCTGGACTGGAACTAGGTCTAACTTGGGAATTTGTCTGTCCATATGCACATTACAGATCAAAGGTTTCATATGATTTCAAGAATTAGGACTGGGTTTTATTGTGTATTGTGATTAAATGCTGTATAAGAACTCTTTTGGTTCTCTAAGCAACCATAAGAGATTTTTGACTGTGAGGAACCTTTTCAAAGCTTTAAAGAACCTTCTCATAATATCTGTTCCTCAGTCACTAAATGTTATGCCTAGCCTTCTTATCTCCCATCATTTGCTTTAGTGGAACCTGTCCCGACATCATGGGCGGAGAAGCCTCGGACAAGAACTTACTGAGAGGTGCTAGAACTGACAGCATGTGTAGATAACTGGGTCTTCATACCTGGACTTGCACCCACATAGCCCTGCCTCGAGCCTCCTCTCAGCTCCCTGGTGGTCTAGTGGTTAGGATTCGGCGCTCTCACCGCCGCGGCCCGGGTTCGATTCCCGGTCAGGGAACGAGGCTTTTACCAAAAGCTTTCCTTCCCACCTGCTGGAAAACCTCTGTTCACAAACCACTGGAAAAATACTGCAGTCAGTATGAGGATGTGGCTTCTACCAATCATGTGGAAGTTATAGGTAGAGCTAGAGATCTTGCTTGATGTGTTGTGCTGCAGCACTGTCTGGTTATAAGCTGAGGCTTTTAGCCCTAATTATAAAACCTGTCCCGACATTAAACATGGCAGAACATCCAGGGGCGGAGGAACGCGAGCTGCTTTGCTGTTGGTCAAGTGTGAATGTGGTTTGTAGGGCCTGAGTTCACTGAAACTGGCCGGAGATGTAGTTCACTGACATCGTGCAAAAGTCTTGTTCCCTGACCGGGAATCGAACCCGGGCC
Organism: Salminus brasiliensis; assembly: GCF_030463535.1. Classification (NCBI taxonomy): domain Eukaryota; kingdom Metazoa; phylum Chordata; class Actinopteri; order Characiformes; family Bryconidae; genus Salminus; species Salminus brasiliensis. The sequence continues at coordinate 27,916,948 of NC_132898.1, forward strand.
GCGGCGGTGAGAGCGCCGAATCCTAACCACTAGACCACCAGGGAGCTGAGAGGGGCTCTGGGGGTGCAAGTTGAGGTATGTAGACCCAGTTATCTACACATACTGATCGACTAGTCTAAGGAACAGCTCGCACTTAGCCCGGGTTTTGGTGATGGCTGTGTCAGTTCCAGCACCTCTCATAAAGTTCTTGTTCTCTGTTGGTTGAAGCAGAGGGGTCGGTGTGTCATTTTAGGGTGGCAAATGCTGCCCCCAAAGATCTTAATATCCTGATCTTGGGTCTGAGGTGCTTTGGGAGTTTCCTCGTTGTGAAGTTTGGAGAGAAAAACAACAGTCTCTCTTCCTCAGCCACTAAATGTTATGCCTAGACTTCTCATCTCCCATCATTTGCTTTAGTGGAACCTGTCCCGACATCATGGGCGGAGATGTTGTTTGGTGTGTGCGAGCTGCTGGGTCTCACCATGCTTTTGGGAGTGACCCTGTCATTGCCCCCTTTTGCTAAGGTCTGTCATAAGGTGTTTGATTGTGTTCAGTTTTCTGGTTTGAAAGAATGACTGACTCTAAACATAAATGCAGGTGTCTGGACTGGAACTAGGTCTAACTTGGGAATTTGTCTGTCCATATGCACATTACAGATCAAAGGTTTCATATGATTTCAAGAATTAGGACTGGGTTTTATTGTGTATTGTGATTAAATGCTGTATAAGAACTCTTTTGGTTCTCTAAGCAACCATAAGAGATTTTTGACTGTGAGGAACCTTTTCAAAGCTTTAAAGAACCTTCTCATAATATCTGTTCCTCAGTCACTAAATGTTATGCCTAGACTTCTTATCTCCCATCATTTGCTTTAGTGGAACCTGTCCCGACATCATGGGCGGAGAAGCCTCGGACAAGAACTTACTGAGAGGTGCTAGAACTGACAGCATGTGTAGATAACTGGGTCTTCATACCTGGACTTGCACCCACATAGCCCTGCCTCGAGCCTCCTCTCAGCTCCCTGGTGGTCTAGTGGTTAGGATTCGGCGCTCTCACCGCCGCGGCCCGGGTTCGATTCCCGGTCAGGGAACGAGGCTTTTACCAAAAGCTTTCCTTCCCACCTGCTGGAAAACCTCTGTTCACAAACCACTGGAAAAATACTGCAGTCAGTATGAGGATGTGGCTTCTACCAATCATGTGGAAGTTATAGGTAGAGCTAGAGATCTTGCTTGATGTGTTGTGCTGCAGCACTGTCTGGTTATAAGCTGAGGCTTTTAGCCCTAATTATAAAACCTGTCCCGACATTAAACATGGCAGAACATCCAGGGGCGGAGGAACGCGAGCTGCTTTGCTGTTGGTCAAGTGTGAATGTGGTTTGTAGGGCCTGAGTTCACTGAAACTGGCTGGAGATGTAGTTCACTGACATCGGGCAAAAGTCTTGTTCCCTGACCGGGAATCGAACCCGGGCCGCGGCGGTGAGAGCGCCGAATCCTAACCACTAGACCACCAGGGAGCTGAGAGGGGCTCTGGGGGTGCAAGTTGAGGTATGTAGACCCAGTTATCTACACATACTGATCGACTAGTCTAAGGAACAGCTCGCACTTAGCCCGGGTTTTGGTGATGGCTGTGTCAGTTCCAGCACCTCTCATAAAGTTCTTGTTCTCTGTTGGTTGAAGCAGAGGGGTCGGTGTGTCATTTTAGGGTGGCAAATGCTGCCCCCAAAGATCTTAATATCCTGATCTTGGGTCTGAGGTGCTTTGGGAGTTTCCTCGTTGTGAAGTTTGGAGAGAAAAACAACAGTCTCTCTTCCTCAGCCACTAAATGTTATGCCTAGACTTCTCATCTCCCATCATTTGCTTTAGTGGAACCTGTCCCGACATCATGGGCGGAGATGTTGTTTGGTGTGTGCGAGCTGCTGGGTCTCACCATGCTTTTGGGAGTGACCCTGTCATTGCCCCCTTTTGCTAAGGTCTGTCATAAGGTGTTTGATTGTGTTCAGTTTTCTGGTTTGAAAGAATGACTGACTCTAAACATAAATGCAGGTGTCTGGACTGGAACTAGGTCTAACTTGGGAATTTGTCTGTCCATATGCACATTACAGATCAAAGGTTTCATATGATTTCAAGAATTAGGACTGGGTTTTATTGTGTATTGTGATTAAATGCTGTATAAGAACTGTTTTGGTTCTCTAAGCAACCATAAGAGATTTTTGACTGTGAGGAACCTTTTCAAAGCTTTAAAGAACCTTCTCATAATATCTGTTCCTCAGTCACTAAATGTTATGCCTAGACTTCTTATCTCCCATCATTTGCTTTAGTGGAACCTGTCCCGACATCATGGGCGGAGAAGCCTCGGACAAGAACTTACTGAGAGGTGCTAGAACTGACAGCATGTGTAGATAACTGGGTCTTCATACCTGGACTTGCACCCACATAGCCCTGCCTCGAGCCTCCTCTCAGCTCCCTGGTGGTCTAGTGGTTAGGATTCGGCGCTCTCACCGCCGCGGCCCGGGTTCGATTCCCGGTCAGGGAACGAGGCTTTTGCCAAAAGCTTTCCTTCCCACCTGCTGGAAAACCTCTGTTCACAAACCACTGGAAAAATACTGCAGTCAGTATGAGGATGTGGCTTCTACCAATCATGTGGAAGTTATAGGTAGAGCTAGAGATCTTGCTTGATGTGTTGTGCTGCAGCACTGTCTGGTTATAAGCTGAGGCTTTTAGCCCTAATTATAAAACCTGTCCCGACATTAAACATGGCAGAACATCCAGGGGCGGAGGAACGCGAGCTGCTTTGCTGTTGGTCAAGTGTGAATGTGGTTTGTAGGGCCTGAGTTCACTGAAACTGGCCGGAGATGTAGTTCACTGACATCGGGCAAAAGTCTTGTTCCCTGACCGGGAATCGAACCCGGGCCGCGGCGGTGAGAGCGCCGAATCCTAACCACTAGACCACCAGGGAGCTGAGAGGGGCTCTGGGGGTGCAAGTTGAGGTATGTAGACCCAGTTATCTACACATACTGATCGACTAGTCTAAGGAACAGCTCGCACTTAGCCCGGGTTTTGGTGATGGCTGTGTCAGTTCCAGCACCTCTCATAAAGTTCTTGTTCTCTGTTGGTTGAAGCAGAGGGGTCGGTGTGTCATTTTAGGGTGGCAAATGCTGCCCCCAAAGATCTTAATATCCTGATCTTGGGTCTGAGGTGCTTTGGGAGTTTCCTCGTTGTGAAGTTTGGAGAGAAAAACAACAGTCTCTCTTCCTCAGCCACTAAATGTTATGCCTAGACTTCTCATCTCCCATCATTTGCTTTAGTGGAACCTGTCCCGACATCATGGGCGGAGATGTTGTTTGGTGTGTGCGAGCTGCTGGGTCTCACCATGCTTTTGGGAGTGACCCTGTCATTGCCCCCTTTTGCTAAGGTCTGTCATAAGGTGTTTGATTGTGTTCAGTTTTCTGGTTTGAAAGAATGACTGACTCTAAACATAAATGCAGGTGTCTGGACTGGAACTAGGTCTAACTTGGGAATTTGTCTGTCCATATGCACATTACAGATCAAAGGTTTCATATGATTTCAAGAATTAGGACTGGGTTTTATTGTGTATTGTGATTAAATGCTGTATAAGAACTCTTTTGGTTCTCTAAGCAACCATAAGAGATTTTTGACTGTGAGGAACCTTTTCAAAGCTTTAAAGAACCTTCTCATAATATCTGTTCCTCAGTCACTAAATGTTATGCCTAGACTTCTTATCTCCCATCATTTGCTTTAGTGGAACCTGTCCCGACATCATGGGCGGAGAAGCCTCGGACAAGAACTTACTGAGAGGTGCTAGAACTGACAGCATGTGTAGATAACTGGGTCTTCATACCTGGACTTGCACCCACATAGCCCTGCCTCGAGCCTCCTCTCAGCTCCCTGGTGGTCTAGTGGTTAGGATTCGGCGCTCTCACCGCCGCGGCCCGGGTTCGATTCCCGGTCAGGGAACGAGGCTTTTACCAAAAGCTTTCCTTCCCACCTGCTGGAAAACCTCTGTTCACAAACCACTGGAAAAATACTGCAGTCAGTATGAGGATGTGGCTTTTACCAATCATGTGGAAGTTATAGGTAGAGCTGGAGATCTTGCTTGATGTGTTGTGCCGCAGCACTGTCTGGTTATAAGCTGAGGCTTTTAGCCCTAATTATAAAACCTGTCCCGACATTAAACATGGCAGAACATCCAGGGGCGGAGGAACGCGAGCTGCTTTGCTGTTGGTCAAGTGTGAATGTGGTTTGTAGGGCCTGAGTTCACTGAAACTGGCCGGAGATGTAGTTCACTGACATCGGGCAAAAGTCTTGTTCCCTGACCGGGAATCGAACCCGGGCCGCGGCGGTGAGAGCGCCGAATCCTAACCACTAGACCACCAGGGAGCTGAGAGGGGCTCTGGGGGTGCAAGTTGAGGTATGTAGACCCAGTTATCTACACATACTGATCGACTAGTCTAAGGAACAGCTCGCACTTAGCCCGGGTTTTGGTGATGGCTGTGTCAGTTCCAGCACCTCTCATAAAGTTCTTGTTCTCTGTTGGTTGAAGCAGAGGGGTCGGTGTGTCATTTTAGGGTGGCAAATGCTGCCCCCAAAGATCTTAATATCCTGATCTTGGGTCTGAGGTGCTTTGGGAGTTTCCTCGTTGTGAAGTTTGGAGAGAAAAACAACAGTCTCTCTTCCTCAGCCACTAAATGTTATGCCTAGACTTCTCATCTCCCATCATTTGCTTTAGTGGAACCTGTCCCGACATCATGGGCGGAGATGTTGTTTGGTGTGTGCGAGCTGCTGGGTCTCACCATGCTTTTGGGAGTGACCCTGTCATTGCCCCCTTTTGCTAAGGTCTGTCATAAGGTGTTTGATTGTGTTCAGTTTTCTGGTTTGAAAGAATGACTGACTCTAAACATAAATGCAGGTGTCTGGACTGGAACTAGGTCTAACTTGGGAATTTGTCTGTCCATATGCACATTACAGATCAAAGGTTTCATATGATTTCAAGAATTAGGACTGGGTTTTATTGTGTATTGTGATTAAATGCTGTATAAGAACTCTTTTGGTTCTCTAAGCAACCATAAGAGATTTTTGACTGTGAGGAACCTTTTCAAAGCTTTAAAGAACCTTCTCATAATATCTGTTCCTCAGTCACTAAATGTTATGCCTAGACTTCTTATCTCCCATCATTTGCTTTAGTGGAACCTGTCCCGACATCATGGGCGGAGAAGCCTCGGACAAGAACTTACTGAGAGGTGCTAGAACTGACAGCATGTGTAGATAACTGGGTCTTCATACCTGGACTTGCACCCACATAGCCCTGCCTCGAGCCTCCTCTCAGCTCCCTGGTGGTCTAGTGGTTAGGATTCGGCGCTCTCACCGCCGCGGCCCGGGTTCGATTCCCGGTCAGGGAACGAGGCTTTTACCAAAAGCTTTCCTTCCCACCTGCTGGAAAACCTCTGTTCACAAACCACTGGAAAAATACTGCAGTCAGTATGAGGATGTGGCTTTTACCAATCATGTGGAAGTTATAGGTAGAGCTGGAGATCTTGCTTGATGTGTTGTGCCGCAGCACTGTCTGGTTATAAGCTGAGGCTTTTAGCCCTAATTATAAAACCTGTCCCGACATTAAACATGGCAGAACATCCAGGGGCGGAGGAACGCGAGCTGCTTTGCTGTTGGTCAAGTGTGAATGTGGTTTGTAGGGCCTGAGTTCACTGAAACTGGCCGGAGATGTAGTTCACTGACATCGGGCAAAAGTCTTGTTCCCTGACCGGGAATCGAACCCAGGCCGCGGCGGTGAGAGCGCCGAATCCTAACCACTAGACCACCAGGGAGCTGAGAGGGGCTCTGGGGGTGCAAGTTGAGGTATGTAGACCCAGTTATCTACACATACTGATCGACTAGTCTAAGGAACAGCTCGCACTTAGCCCGGGTTTTGGTGATGGCTGTGTCAGTTCCAGCACCTCTCATAAAGTTCTTGTTCTCTGTTGGTTGAAGCAGAGGGGTCGGTGTGTCATTTTAGGGTGGCAAATGCTGCCCCCAAAGATCTTAATATCCTGATCTTGGGTCTGAGGTGCTTTGGGAGTTTCCTCGTTGTGAAGTTTGGAGAGAAAAACAACAGTCTCTCTTCCTCAGCCACTAAATGTTATGCCTAGACTTCTCATCTCCCATCATTTGCTTTAGTGGAACCTGTCCCGACATCATGGGCGGAGATGTTGTTTGGTGTGTGCGAGCTGCTGGGTCTCACCATGCTTTTGGGAGTGACCCTGTCATTGCCCCCTTTTGCTAAGGTCTGTCATAAGGTGTTTGATTGTGTTCAGTTTTCTGGTTTGAAAGAATGACTGACTCTAAACATAAATGCAGGTGTCTGGACTGGAACTAGGTCTAACTTGGGAATTTGTCTGTCCATATGCACATTACAGATCAAAGGTTTCATATGATTTCAAGAATTAGGACTGGGTTTTATTGTGTATTGTGATTAAATGCTGTATAAGAACTCTTTTGGTTCTCTAAGCAACCATAAGAGATTTTTGACTGTGAGGAACCTTTTCAAAGCTTTAAAGAACCTTCTCATAATATCTGTTCCTCAGTCACTAAATGTTATGCCTAGACTTCTTATCTCCCATCATTTGCTTTAGTGGAACCTGTCCCGACATCATGGGCGGAGAAGCCTCGGACAAGAACTTACTGAGAGGTGCTAGAACTGACAGCATGTGTAGATAACTGGGTCTTCATACCTGGACTTGCACCCACATAGCCCTGCCTCGAGCCTCCTCTCAGCTCCCTGGTGGTCTAGTGGTTAGGATTCGGCGCTCTCACCGCCGCGGCCCGGGTTCGATTCCCGGTCAGGGAACGAGGCTTTTACCAAAAGCTTTCCTTCCCACCTGCTGGAAAACCTCTGTTCACAAACCACTGGAAAAATACTGCAGTCAGTATGAGGATGTGGCTTTTACCAATCATGTGGAAGTTATAGGTAGAGCTGGAGATCTTGCTTGATGTGTTGTGCCGCAGCACTGTCTGGTTATAAGCTGAGGCTTTTAGCCCTAATTATAAAACCTGTCCCGACATTAAACATGGCAGAACATCCAGGGGCGGAGGAACGCGAGCTGCTTTGCTGTTGGTCAAGTGTGAATGTGGTTTGTAGGGCCTGAGTTCACTGAAACTGGCCGGAGATGTAGTTCACTGACATCGGGCAAAAGTCTTGTTCCCTGACCGGGAATCGAACCCGGGCCGCGGCGGTGAGAGCGCCGAATCCTAACCACTAGACCACCAGGGAGCTGAGAGGGGCTCTGGGGGTGCAAGTTGAGGTATGTAGACCCAGTTATCTACACATACTGATCGACTAGTCTAAGGAACAGCTCGCACTTAGCCCGGGTTTTGGTGATGGCTGTGTCAGTTCCAGCACCTCTCATAAAGTTCTTGTTCTCTGTTGGTTGAAGCAGAGGGGTCGGTGTGTCATTTTAGGGTGGCAAATGCTGCCCCCAAAGATCTTAATATCCTGATCTTGGGTCTGAGGTGCTTTGGGAGTTTCCTCGTTGTGAAGTTTGGAGAGAAAAACAACAGTCTCTCTTCCTCAGCCACTAAATGTTATGCCTAGACTTCTCATCTCCCATCATTTGCTTTAGTGGAACCTGTCCCGACATCATGGGCGGAGATGTTGTTTGGTGTGTGCGAGCTGCTGGGTCTCACCATGCTTTTGGGAGTGACCCTGTCATTGCCCCCTTTTGCTAAGGTCTGTCATAAGGTGTTTGATTGTGTTCAGTTTTCTGGTTTGAAAGAATGACTGACTCTAAACATAAATGCAGGTGTCTGGACTGGAACTAGGTCTAACTTGGGAATTTGTCTGTCCATATGCACATTACAGATCAAAGGTTTCATATGATTTCAAGAATTAGGACTGGGTTTTATTGTGTATTGTGATTAAATGCTGTATAAGAACTCTTTTGGTTCTCTAAGCAACCATAAGAGATTTTTGACTGTGAGGAACCTTTTCAAAGCTTTAAAGAACCTTCTCATAATATCTGTTCCTCAGTCACTAAATGTTATGCCTAGACTTCTTATCTCCCATCATTTGCTTTAGTGGAACCTGTCCCGACATCATGGGCGGAGAAGCCTCGGACAAGAACTTACTGAGAGGTGCTAGAACTGACAGCATGTGTAGATAACTGGGTCTTCATACCTGGACTTGCACCCACATAGCCCTGCCTCGAGCCTCCTCTCAGCTCCCTGGTGGTCTAGTGGTTAGGATTCGGCGCTCTCACCGCCGCGGCCAGGGTTCGATTCCCGGTCAGGGAACGAGGCTTTTACCAAAAGCTTTCCTTCCCACCTGCTGGAAAACCTCTGTTCACAAACCACTGGAAAAATACTGCAGTCAGTATGAGGATGTGGCTTCTACCAATCATGTGGAAGTTATAGGTAGAGCTAGAGATCTTGCTTGATGTGTTGTGCTGCAGCACTGTCTGGTTATAAGCTGAGGCTTTTAGCCCTAATTATAAAACCTGTCCCGACATTAAACATGGCAGAACATCCAGGGGCGGAGGAACGCGAGCTGCTTTGCTGTTGGTCAAGTGTGAATGTGGTTTGTAGGGCCTGAGTTCACTGAAACTGGCCGGAGATGTAGTTCACTGACATCGGGCAAAAGTCTTGTTCCCTGACCGGGAATCGAACCCGGGCCGCGGCGGTGAGAGCGCCGAATCCTAACCACTAGACCACCAGGGAGCTGAGAGGGGCTCTGGGGGTGCAAGTTGAGGTATGTAGACCCAGTTATCTACACATACTGATCGACTAGTCTAAGGAACAGCTCGCACTTAGCCCGGGTTTTGGTGATGGCTGTGTCAGTTCCAGCACCTCTCATAAAGTTCTTGTTCTCTGTTGGTTGAAGCAGAGGGGTCGGTGTGTCATTTTAGGGTGGCAAATGCTGCCCCCAAAGATCTTAATATCCTGATCTTGGGTCTGAGGTGCTTTGGGAGTTTCCTCGTTGTGAAGTTTGGAGAGAAAAACAACAGTCTCTCTTCCTCAGCCACTAAATGTTATGCCTAGACTTCTCATCTCCCATCATTTGCTTTAGTGGAACCTGTCCCGACATCATGGGCGGAGATGTTGTTTGGTGTGTGCGAGCTGCTGGGTCTCACCATGCTTTTGGGAGTGACCCTGTCATTGCCCCCTTTTGCTAAGGTCTGTCATAAGGTGTTTGATTGTGTTCAGTTTTCTGGTTTGAAAGAATGACTGACTCTAAACATAAATGCAGGTGTCTGGACTGGAACTAGGTCTAACTTGGGAATTTGTCTGTCCATATGCACATTACAGATCAAAGGTTTCATATGATTTCAAGAATTAGGACTGGGTTTTATTGTGTATTGTGATTAAATGCTGTATAAGAACTCTTTTGGTTCTCTAAGCAACCATAAGAGATTTTTGACTGTGAGGAACCTTTTCAAAGCTTTAAAGAACCTTCTCATAATATCTGTTCCTCAGTCACTAAATGTTATGCCTAGACTTCTTATCTCCCATCATTTGCTTTAGTGGAACCTGTCCCGACATCATGGGCGGAGAAGCCTCGGACAAGAACTTACTGAGAGGTGCTAGAACTGACAGCATGTGTAGATAACTGGGTCTTCATACCTGGACTTGCACCCACATAGCCCTGCCTCGAGCCTCCTCTCAGCTCCCAAAGCAGCTCCCGCGAGCTGCTTTGCTGTTGGTCAAGTGTGAATGTGGTTTGTAGGGCCTGAGTTCACTGAAACTGGCCGGAGATGTAGTTCACTGACATCGGGCAGAAGTCTTGTTCCCTGACCGGGAATCGAACCCGGGCCGCGGCGGTGAGAGCGCCGAATCCTAACCACTAGACCACCAGGGAGCTGAGAGGGGCTCTGGGGGTGCAAGTTGAGGTATGTAGACCCAGTTATCTACACATACTGATCGACTAGTCTAAGGAACAGCTCGCACTTAGCCCGGGTTTTGGTGATGGCTGTGTCAGTTCCAGCACCTCTCATAAAGTTCTTGTTCTCTGTTGGTTGAAGCAGAGGGGTCGGTGTGTCATTTTAGGGTGGCAAATGCTGCCCCCAAAGATCTTAATATCCTGATCTTGGGTCTGAGGTGCTTTGGGAGTTTCCTCGTTGTGAAGTTTGGAGAGAAAAACAACAGTCTCTCTTCCTCAGCCACTAAATGTTATGCCTAGACTTCTCATCTCCCATCATTTGCTTTAGTGGAACCTGTCCCGACATCATGGGCGGAGATGTTGTTTGGTGTGTGCGAGCTGCTGGGTCTCACCATGCTTTTGGGAGTGACCCTGTCATTGCCCCCTTTTGCTAAGGTCTGTCATAAGGTGTTTGATTGTGTTCAGTTTTCTGGTTTGAAAGAATGACTGACTCTAAACATAAATGCAGGTGTCTGGACTGGAACTAGGTCTAACTTGGGAATTTGTCTGTCCATATGCACATTACAGATCAAAGGTTTCATATGATTTCAAGAATTAGGACTGGGTTTTATTGTGTATTGTGATTAAATGCTGTATAAGAACTCTTTTGGTTCTCTAAGCAACCATAAGAGATTTTTGACTGTGAGGAACCTTTTCAAAGCTTTAAAGAACCTTCTCATAATATCTGTTCCTCAGTCACTAAATGTTATGCCTAGACTTCTTATCTCCCATCATTTGCTTTAGTGGAACCTGTCCCGACATCATGGGCGGAGAAGCCTCGGACAAGAACTTACTGAGAGGTGCTAGAACTGACAGCATGTGTAGATAACTGGGTCTTCATACCTGGACTTGCACCCACATAGCCCTGCCTCGAGCCTCCTCTCAGCTCCCTGGTGGTCTAGTGGTTAGGATTCGGCGCTCTCACCGCCGCGGCCCGGGTTCGATTCCCGGTCAGGGAACGAGGCTTTTACCAAAAGCTTTCCTTCCCACCTGCTGGAAAACCTCTGTTCACAAACCACTGGAAAAATACTGCAGTCAGTATGAGGATGTGGCTTCTACCAATCATGTGGAAGTTATAGGTAGAGCTAGAGATCTTGCTTGATGTGTTGTGCTGCAGCACTGTCTGGTTATAAGCTGAGGCTTTTAGCCCTAATTATAAAACCTGTCCCGACATTAAACATGGCAGAACATCCAGGGGCGGAGGAACGCGAGCTGCTTTGCTGTTGGTCAAGTGTGAATGTGGTTTGTAGGGCCTGAGTTCACTGAAACTGGCCGGAGATGTAGTTCACTGACATCGGGCAAAAGTCTTGTTCCCTGACCGGGAATCGAACCCGGGCCGCGGCGGTGAGAGCGCCGAATCCTAACCACTAGACCACCAGGGAGCTGACAGCCGCGCGCTCCGTAATAGTAGAAATCTTTACTCATAAAATAAAACAGCTTACAGGTAAAGTGAATAGCTCTGATCACCTGGTTGAAGTGGCACCACAAATACACACACACCTGCACATAAGCTTAGAGTAGTTTATATGCGTCCAAACGAAATGATTTATATATGTATATGTATATATATGTATATATATGCACGCAGTGAATTTACTACATCTTTGAGCTAAATGCCTTCAATTTGGTTTTTATTTTTTAAGAAAATTAAAAGTCTTGTTCCCTGACCGGGAATCGAACCCGGGCCGCGGCGGTGAGAGCGCCGAATCCTAACCACTAGACCACCAGGGATCTTGCGCTCTGGCTCGTTGCTGTTGGTATTTCGCACATAAGAACAGTTCTCAAGTTTCTTAAGTTTCTATAACTCGAAGGTCGAAGCCTCTTCATTAAGGAATTTGTTTGTGGATCTATTATTTTTCTTAACTAAGCTACACGGCCAGTTGGTCCGTTCGCAGTACAACACCATCTCCCTAAATATACACACTCACACACACACTCACACACCGACGAGGTCCAGTCATTCACAAAGGCTGACTCATGCTCCCCGAGGAGAGCTTTGTTATTTTGTTTGGTGTGTGCGAGCTGCTGGGTCTCACCATGCTTTCAGGACTGGTCAGAGTCCCTGTGGATGACCCTGTCATTGCCCCCTTTTGCTAATGTCTGTCATAAGGCGTGTGATTGTGTTCAGTTTCAGGTTTGAAAATACACCAATAACAAACAACACACGGACAGAGTTGAATTTTTGGGCCTGTGTAAGGAGCTAGAGAAGGAAGGACAGGCTGTGCAGTTACTGGATGGAGTTCATTACCGTGACATAGCAGCAAGTTACGTGATAAGACACTAGCTAGCTATAACTTGGTGTAATGAGATGCTTCAGTTTTTATACACATATGAAATGGTTCATTCATGGCTCTATTTTCTTATTTGTAATTAATTTATTTTCCAACCTGTTGCACAAAAAATAGAGCACTCGGTCATGTTTTATCGTGAAATGGCAGCATGTGGTACAGCCGTGCTTCGTCACAGCCCTCCTCTGTCCCGTCTCTTTACTAGCTGTTAATATTAGCTAAGAGACGTCTGAACGGTGGTGTAAGCGGAGAAGAGGACGAGTGACAACATTTAATGTTTTTTTCCTTCAGCTGTTCATGGTGGGCATTCCCAATGAGAGGGGTCACCCACCTCAGCTGCACTGTCACTGACTTCATGTCTAATTATACACTGTGATAACGGAAAGGGAGCTGTAGGACCCAAGAGAGGATATCAGTCCGGGTAAGATAGCCAGCTATATAAAGGGCAGGACAGATATGAGCTGTCAGAGCGGTCAGCTTCTGGTCAGGACCACACGTACACTCAACATGTCTCAGGTATGAACTTACTCTTTGGATTAAGAACCGCTTGCGGTACCCAAAAGAACCATTTTTGTAAATAAAGTGCAAGTATGAGAACCTGATTTAAAGAACCTGGACATAATGGTTCTGTACCAGTTCTTAGAGCTGAGCAGTTAGGCTGAGAACCCTTCAGGAAGCTTCTTTATTGTGTTAAATGAAGAATCATTCGAGGCCTTTTCTCACTCTTGGTCTCCTTCTCTCAGCCTGGAGAGGTGAGGAAAAAGAAGCGGCCTCCTGTGAAGGAAGAGGACCTGAAAGGAGCCCGCAGTAAGCTGGGGCTGAAGGGAGAAGTGAAGAGTAAAACGTATGAGGTCATGGTGGAGTGTGGTGAGTCTGCCTTCTTTCCCCACAGGTTTGCATTGAAACACAGTGTCTGTTTATCTGTTACACATTTGTAGGCATTCCTGATTACTGATTGGTAGCAGTTTAAAAAAGTGTAGACCGAGGTCATTCTTTTGACCTTTGGTCTGTTTTTATAGGCTGTGTCCTGTTTACACTTTCTCCTTTCCGTATTATTGGCCTTCAGATGTTGAGCACTGCTAGTTCCCAATTTTCAGCTCATTATTTACTAATGCACATTTTGAGTTGGGAATACGCTGGGGTGGTGATCATCCAGCGTCCTGACCTCACTAACGCTGCTCTTGTCAGATTATCTTAGCAATGCTCCAAAATGTAGTAGAAAACCTTCCCAGGACAGTAGAGGCAGTTACTCCAACAAAAGTAGGATAAACTTTTAATACCATTAATTTCAGAAGAAACAATGAATGAGCAGGTGTCCCAATACTTTTGTCCATATAGTGTATATTTATATATACACGTGTGTGTGTGTGTGTGTGTGTATATCTACAAACACCAGCCAGCACTGCATGGATGCATTTAATTCCACCAAACCAGGTGTTGCTATGAGGAGAACTCTAGATAATACTACACTCCATGAGGAGAACTTTGGAGATGTTCTAATAATACCCACGTCTTTCTGTAAAACGTTATTCATATTTATTGTAATATCACTGTTTTACTGAGGAAACCTACAGGAACTTACTGCCCAGATAATTAGCTTGCCATTCTAATTTCCACAGAGGCCTAAACCTTTTATCTTACACTCAGTGTATTAGAGAGGCTTTCTCAGCTGGATGTTAGTGGAATTAGATGGAATGTGCTCTTTCTCTGTACCTCTCTCTAGAGCGTATGGGCAAAGTGGCTCCGTCCGTGTTTAGTGGGGTGCGTTCCGGGGGAGAGACGGCACTGGACAAACCCAAACCTGCAGCTGGAAGCGTGTTTGGGAAGTGAGGACACCATAGGAGCATCAGCAAGAAGAACACCACATTGAATAAGAATGACCCTTCTGGGGTCAAACTGAGATGGTCTGGAGGAAGACCATCCTAAACAGTGATTTGTGGTCATTTTACTTTTATGTTTTTGTATTTGTGCCCCTGTGTACAATGATTGAACTTAAGCAACATGTTTATGTTATATTTTATGTTCACTAATATTATTTAGATTAAATGTACTTGCCTGGCCTTTTGAGCCAGTTTCTAGTCTTATGTTTTATACATTAAAATATGTTTAAAGTGTGAAACACTGCAAGACCTTTTTTTAGTTGGATGTTGATAAGTTGACGTTGATAGTTTCAGGTGTTTCAGTTGGTCATAGTTGTCAGTTAGCAGCATTAGTAATTTGTAAATATTAAGGAGTATCGTATTCAATTTTCAAGTATTACAATACTTAAAAAAACAATGGATTCAGAATCAAAGTGGCTTGTTGTTTAGTGCTCCATTGTACATAGTTGTTTACAGTGTTGGTGAATAGGAGCAGATGTCCAGGGCATTTAAGGCTCTGTCCACACGTATTCGATATTTAAAAAATGTGAGATTTCCCTCCCTCTGTTTTTGAAAATATTTCCATCCACTTAAAGACGAAAGCACTTGCATGAGTATGCTAGCCCTGTATGGGGAGGGCCGGTATATGAGGAGCCTGGCCACTTCCTATTTCCCTGCTGTATCAAAAAGGACTGCAAAACACTAGAGAGAGCCCATGAGCGGTAACAATCCTGTGAATGGATTTAAACTCAAAGCTAAACTCAAAGTTAAAATTGTGTGTATTCCCATGTCCAGGAGCTTCCTTTAATTATATATTTAAAAGTTTCATTTATGTACAGAAAATGACTAAAGACGCTAGCATTACTGCTGCTGAGTGCTGAGTAGGTGGAGTTTTTAAAAATCTGCTTTTTCAGTGTCAAAAAGAATCTATGATTTTGCTCAAAAGCTCCATAGTGACTCATTCATTTTAGACTCGCTCTGAAGCGCCCTCCAGTGTCGGACAAACCCAGAAGATATTTTTAAGTGGTAATTCTCCTCTCTACAGGTTCTCTTGTACCGCATATAGAGAGACATAAAAACACCACGAAAAAGGAAGAAGAAATCACAGAAGTTTAATTCCAAATTACACACTGCTCCCTATGTAGAGTGATAGGTCATGTGGAGTCTATGCCTTGAATGGTCAGATATGTTGTGGTGGCACAAGAGGGAGCTACTCAATATTAGGCGGGTGGTTACTGATGAGTGTATACCTATATCATACTCATCATATACATTATGCTATGATGTGAATTCGTGTCAGGTGTATTCTTCTGAATTAAACATTTGGTCTTAATTGGTTTTAAAGAGGCCAGAGACGATGTAGTCTGTGTGCTCTCCATCGATAAGCCCAGTTCCATTATTATGGATGAACCAGCAGGGCACATTTTCTCCATTCTTCACATCCTTTCTGAAGTCTCTTTGCCAGCCCCTTTTAACACAGAGTAATCAGATACAGAGTTAGCATCAATAACAGTCTATTATAAATGTAAATGGGTAAAAAAGTTGATAATTTTTAAGGGACACGGACACCTGCACTGTTAGTGTCAATCAAATGGATCTACAGTTAGGGGATTACAGTCTGCACCTCAAATAAGGTAAAGGTGCCCAGTATTGCTACACTCTAAAACATAAAGGTGCTACAAAAGGTTCTTTGAGTGACGCCATAGGAGAACCACTTTTCCCTCCATAAAGAACCATGTTTGTAATGGAGATGGCTTCCCCTGGCACTGGAAACCAGGATGGATTTAATCAAGTATCAGGAACATCCTGCCCTCCGTGAGGATTTTGAAGCTTGGACATCATTGGACCTTCCAACAGGACAATGATCCCAAGCATACCTCAAAGCCCACCACAGCTTGGTTTTAGAAGACGTCCTGGATGGTTCTGGAGTGGCCATCACAGTCGCCTGACTTGAACTCCATAGAAAATCTTTGGTGGGATTTGAGGAAGGTGGTTGCAGCAGCAAACCCAAGACTATTAGTGAACTGGAGGCCATTGCCCACGATAAAAGGGCTAGGATTCCTCAGGAACACTGCCAGAAGCTGGTGTCTGAGTAAAAGGGTGCTCTACTAATACTGAAGACACTTGTCACTAACTCTGAGACTGCAGAAAAATTAAATCTGGAGAAACTACTTGTTCTATTAGTTGTGTTGAGATGTTTAAATTGGTCTTGTTTGGCTGGTTTATTGCAAACAGCTGCAGGGTTTTAAATGAGCTGAATAGGGGTTGAATAATTTGCATCAGTTTAGGTTTTTAGTGGTTTGCATTTACCTTGTGACAACAAGCCTGTGTCCTTTCACGAACATAATGGCATCAGGTTTGTCTGCATCCTCCCCAGGAAAGAGCTCACTCACCTCAAACTGCACACCCTTATAGAATTGCCCTATAGAGTGAGGTTGACCACAATAAGACTTAAAGCATTTCAATTAGACAGTGTTACTAATCATTGATTGGCTCCAATGTTTTTGTTGTATGGAGACTATGTGCATGTCATCACAAAATGCAAATATCTGCCCATCCTTTTTTTAACAGTCTTACCAAGCAGGCCATGGACTTTTTGTGAAAAAAGGTGGCTGTCCAGGGTGTAGAAGCCTAGGTAGTCCTGGTGGTAGGGGTGCTTCTTCCACACTTTGTGCAGCATGATAACAAACTTCACAGAGTTCTTTAGGCTCACGGTTAGACTGCGATCTTTAGTTACTTTAAGGTCCACGCTGGAGGAAAGGGAAAGTGAAGATTAAATGACTTGTCTGGTTAATTCATAAATTCTGTAGGTTTCTGTTGGAAGCATCTGACTCAATCTAGGTCAAACATCCACCAATGAACAAGAATCCCCAGAGTTCAAGGGGACTGTTCTCCCCTTGCCCTCTTGGTGACGCAATACTCGGTTATCTCCTAAGTGCATAAGAAAGATGGAGTCTGGATCTCAAGAGCTCCGAAAGCTAGCAGGTCGGCCTGGTTCTCTAAAATACTCCAAGGATCTCAAGTGGTCAGATCTTCTGAGCTGTCCATGAGGGGATTACTCTTTCTGACTTTCTGAGCCCTTCCTGTAGCTCTCAGCTGGTGTAGCTCATACTTAACACGGCTTTGGTTTTCCTCCAGGGGGAAGGTACTCCAAACCCATGGGCTTAGGTTGCTTCGATCTCTAGATTTTGTCAGTTCTGATCTCCAAATTGTGAGAAATGCCTTAATGACACCATGGTTTGGTACTTTTGATAGGTGTGCAAGTAGGACTTAAAAAGCTTGATTCTGCTTTGTTGTCTATTTCTGGTGTAAAGTATATCTAAATTACACTATATGAACAAAAGTATTGGGACATCTGCTAATTCATAGTTTCTACTAGATATTTCAACTTCTCACCTCATCCCAAACGTTCTGGATGGAGCACCAACTTTTATTTCAGGGAACACAGTTCCACTTCTCCACAGCTCAATGCTCGGGGGGCTTTATACCCCTATAGCCCACACCTGGTATTATGTATGGTGCAAACAGCATTATTATGTATAGTTCTATTGGCAACACGTCTCTACAGGAACTAGACAAGCTGTGTGTGTGCATCTGCACATCTGTGTCAGAAATGGGCACAACTAGCTGAATGCATTCGTTAGAAGGGGTGTCTACTTACTTGAGACCTTTGATGGAAGTATTGTCAGACCAGAAGAGTTTTGTCTGTTTGCCATGTTCAGAAACCAAGATCTCCTGTGTAGATACCATTAGTCTGACGCCAAGCTTCATCTGAAGGATCCCAAAGAGACCAAAGTACGTATTTCTCTTACTTCCAGGTTGTACCTTCTTGTCCCCAATGGTCTGACCATTTACCATGGTACCTAAAGAAAAGAAGTCTCTGTAAAAACAATGCCCCTATTTTCCAATATTTGCAAATGGCACCATACACTCACCTGTCAAAGGGTCTTTGACCAGGTTGAAGATGGTCCCTGGGTTGTCATCGATGTTAAAGCACAGAGCATCATTTTGTTCTGGAAACTCAATGATGAAGTGAGGATCTCCATCCACTGCAATGAAAGTGTTGGGTTACCTTATGTTTGGATATTTGATTATTATGCAGAAAATGTTATAAATATGTTTACCCCAATTGACAGGTGAAGAAGCATAATGATAGCTGGCCCGTGTCGGAATATGACCTAGAACCACATAGTGAACAAAAATCATTGTTTGCCATACAACAGGGACGACTCTAAAGAACACAATTTATCAAATGTGTTGTAGTTAGGAGAGTTCTTACTTGAAGTGTCTGTACGCTGAGCTGCAAATCAATCCAAGACATACTGTTAGTTGCACAGAACTACCAAACCAAAAAGTTGATCATTAGGTCACCTACATTATACGTCCAATGTTTGTGGACATCCCTCCTAATCAATGCATTCAGCTACTTTAAATTGCACCTATTGCTGACACAGATGCATACACACAGTTTGTCTAGTCCCTGTAGAGAAGTACTGCCAATACAATGGGCTTCCCTAGAGCAGATAAACATGAACATATTGGCACCATGCTGCCTAATGCAAGACATGGGCTAGAGAGGTATAAAGCCCCCAGCATTGAGCTGTGGAGCAGTGGAACTGTGTTTACTGGAATAATGGTTGGTGCTCCATCCAGTACTCTCTCTCATTAGAGCTTTTTGTCTCTCGAAGACTAGATAGATTAGCAGGTAAGAACTTAGGCAAATCTGTATTTTATTCATACCTTCAGTTAATTTGTCAGCAATGACCGCATCCTCTGGCTTTTCATCATTTTGTGGCTTAGTGACCACCATGGAGGTGAGTGGAGTGACAAAGTTATACTTCAGTGAGAGATCCAGAGCTTTAGCCGTGGCGTTCACCTTCTCCTCAGGTGTACCTTTGTCTCTGTGAGTAAACAGGCACTAATCATGTTTGGTTGTGAGTCTTATTTTTAACATAGGAGTAAGAGCCTATTAATGACAAGAAGTATGTGATCTACACTAAGCAGCTAGCTAACTGGTAGAGACTGCAAATTGGTGTGGCGCAACAGATAACACCACTACCTGCCAGTGAGCTACCTTACCATGACTGGGGTTCGATTCCCGGTCCGGGTGGCTTTGCTGCGCTACACCAATAAGAGTCCTTGGTCAAGACTCCTAACACTACGTTGGCCCACCTCTGTAATACGTGTAACCTTGTAAGTCATTTTGGATAAGAGCGTCAGCTAAATGCCATAAATGTAAATGTAAAAGCTGGCTTTAACATGAATGGTTTTGGAAGTGGAACAGAGAAAGAATTCATTTGACATCTGTACACAAGTTATTTCTATTGATGTCATTAGTAGTATACTGTTAAAAGTATGTGCTTTGAGAAACCTTCAAGAAAAGATTTTTAGAAGAAATTGGTTCTGTGAAGGTTACTTAAAAGCACTTTTAGAGGTTCAAACTGAAGAACCTCTAAAAGTTCCTCAATGATCTCATTCATCAACTCATTCCCCAGAATGCAGTTGATGGTGTTGTTCAGATGAAATCAGGCCACTGTCATACTTACTTTTTATCCAAGAGTTGCTGGATGGTCAAATATGCCCAGAGACGCTCTGCAAAGTCCCCAAAAATGTACTCTTTATCAGGGAAAATGGGGCTCATCTCCTGAGCAGTGGCCTGACCTTTCACCACAAAGTCATTCTCTAACTGGAGTGAAAAAACAGATACAGATACTCTTTTAAAATTATTATTTTAACTTTGTCATTTAATTATTTCAAGTTCATTAAACATCAAATGGTAAGTTAACAATTATTGTGGTAACACTTTATTTTATGGAAAACAAATTAGGGATTTATTAAGCCTGAATTAGACACTAGACAAAATATTTATTTACAATTCATTGTTTTATTCATTATGACTTTTATTCTGTAACATAAAAATGACTAATAATTACAATACAAACTAATCACTGTGTTACCATCCTGAATTATTACCTGAATTTACATATTATTAGTTTAAATAAATGTGGGTTCTAAACAGTGCCATGCTTATTGCTCTATGTGAGTTTACTGAGTTATTAAGAGTTAAAAAATAATAATAATAAACACACATCAAAAGAGTTCCATATTCTAAAGTGAAGTTCTACTCGTTACTTATTAGAGATGAAATAAGTGAAAAGAATAAAGAAGAATAAAGACTGATACACCCCTAATTTGTGTTCCTTAAAATAAATTCAGACTATTTGAATGTTAAGACAATTAACCCCTTAACGCAGCACATCTGCACTAGGGTGTATTATTCAGTTACTACAGGGTCTTTCTGTACAAACTGGTGGGGCTATTCTTTGGTATTAGAAGTTTGCAGTTTTGGCCGGTCCATTGGCTTTTTATGGGGTTAAAATATTTTTTTCTTTACAATAAGATGCATTAAAACCAATTTTGTACAGCATGATTCAATTTGTGCATAGGTTATACTATACAATCTGTAGGTCAACCTTTAAAATAAAACCAGATAGGCTTCTTTGGAGTGATGCCATAAAAGTGAGCATTTCTGTTAAAGCAAAACAAGGAAACCTATTTTTAAGAGAGTAGTCTCACCCCCTGAGCAGAAACTTCAACTAGGAAGTTGGTCTCTATGTCGTTCAGCCGGCCTGCGACCACAATCTCAGAGCCATTGAAGAGTTGCTTGAAGTAGCTGCCGGTCAGAGAACTGACTGTGTTGTCAGGGTATTTAAAATGCACGTCTGATAAGAGAGGGCTTGCCACCTCATCATAGAATCCCTTCAAATAAAAAATGGATTAGCAGCATTAAGACTCTGCACTTCTAACGTGATCCATTACACAATTAAACACAGTTAAAATTAAAGGATTCTGCAAACATTCTGTCTAACAGACAGAATACTGTTACAATAAACTAAAGTTAGTCCTTTAACTGCACAGTTTTTGGGTTCTACCTGCAGCTGAAGAACAACATCTGATGCCTCATAGATCCTGCGAGCCAGACCGTTATTCTGCTTGGCCAGCACATCCAGAAAATTATAGTCCACATCGTAGCCGAAACCCAAGGAGAATAGGCTCATGTTTCCACCAATGGCATTCTGGACATTGCTTTGGATTGTAGGTTGATCTGTCACACCTAACAAAGATGAACGCAGGGTTCTTTAATAATAACTGACACAATTTACAATATACAGTAGGTGACAGTAGGTGACCATTAGGGCCCATAGTAAGATCAAAGGGGCAGTTGCCGCTGTTTTGTGGTTGTCTTATCGGACAATGACAGCTTGCACCTCTGTAGGTAACCACAGGGGACTCTGAATTGTGTTTAGAATCAATATCCTGCTGCAGAAGTCATCGGCTTTTTATCTTGCACTGGCTGCAACACAACTCTGAAGCATGATCAATCCATCCCCTTGCTTAACAGTTGTTCTTCTCATTAAATTCTGCACCTCGGAGTATATCAAATGTTTGATTTTCTCGACCCGACTGTGGGCTTGGTCTACGCTGTCAAAAGTATAAGTTTGAAAACTTATACACAGTTTGAAACTGTGGAGGAACCTCTTTAAGTGCTTTCAGGAACCTTTAAGGAACCTTGTTCTTCTAAAAACCTAAAAAATCTAATCTAACTTCTGTCTTTCGTCCCGACCTCACCCAACATGTTTTTTTTTCCAAAGACAGCTCAAATGGTGGCGCGAATTTGTGTATCATTGCACAGGTGTTGCAATACAGTAGAACAGTGCACCACCACTCCAGAGTCTGATAAATCTTCTGAAGGTCTTTTTGCTGTCAAACGGGAGGTGTTGATTTGCTTTGTTCAGGTCAACGCAGTGCAATATCTCTTTACAGACTGAAAAATGTAGTAATGTCATTTAGAACCTCATTAGAAAGAAGTTTTTCCTGCTATGCCACCTAAATAGACTGTATAGTGTGACAGGTTTTAGTTATTTGTTGTTTTTATAGTCAATATTGTTGTTATCCTAGCAAGAAATACCAGAGGTAGGATCTCCATCTGTCAGCAGGATGACCATGGAGGCACTCTTGTCTGGGACGATGTTGTTTTTCTTGGCTGCTGTTAGGATATCCACACCACTCAAAACAGCTTGATTGATATTAGTCCCTAATGAGGACAGAAAATGACTCAGTCAAATAATTCCTTTTTAAAAAAGACTTTTGAGCAGGACAATGGACATCATTATGTCAGTGTAACACATGTTGGTGACAGTAATGTGTTAGGGCTGCACAATTTATAGTTTCAGCATTGCTAGCATAATGTGTTCATGAGCAATAGTCAGGAGCTATGTCTAATTAGACACGTCATTCTACAGTTTTTTCTACTGGATACTGGATTCTACTGATGGTTGGGGCTTCATCCAGTACTTCTGGAGATACGTTTGGGGGTTTGGGATGAGGTGGGGTGGTAATCGCCCAACATCCTGACCTCACTAATGCATCTAACGCTGAATGCAATCAAATCCTCACAGCAATGCTCATCCAAAATCTAGTAGAAAGCTTACTCCAACAAAAGCAGACTATACACTTTAATATTATTTTTTTTTTTATATGTCTGTTGGATATTGACTTCTAGTGACATCTGGTGAAAACATCTGTATTTTTTTTAATATCGCAGAAAATATCATAGAAAATAAATATTGCATTGTCAGATTTTCCCCATATTATGCAGCCCTAATGTGCAGCAAATCAACAGTGTCATGTTACTCTTACTGTCATGACAGAGTTTACAATGTTTGATGGCATAAACATTTATGTCATGTGCAAATTTAAAGGCCTAATGCTCTGTAGCAGGGTCCTCTGTTCCCACTTGTCCAGAGAGATACTTGTAGTCGGAGAGACTACTGTATGTAAAACAAACAAAGCATTTGTGAAGATACTTACCTCCTCCTGAAATTATGGTTTCAACAAAAGCCTTTGCTGCAGTCACATTTTCATGTGTAGCTTTGCTCAGTGATGGTCTCCATGTATTAACGTTACTTTGAAAAATCACCAGTCCAAAATGGTCTTCTTCATCCAAGTCGCTAAGAATGGTTAGTAGTGCCTCTCGAGTCTGTCAAAAAAGGCCAAGGTGGACACCCTGCTTGTGATAGACATCGCAATACTTCACTTAAAGGAGTATCTTGTTTTGAATTTGTTTTTGTGTAATTTACATACACTATATGGACAAATGTATTGGGACACCTGCTCATTCATTGCTTCTTCTGAAATCAATGGCATTAAAAAAGAAGTTCATCCTGCTTTAGTTGGAGTAACTGTCTCTACTGTCCAGGTGAAAAGGCTTTCTACTAGATTTTGGTCTGAGCATTGCTGTGAGGATTTGACTGCATACAGCAACAAAGGCATTAGTGAGGTCAGGATGTTGGATGATCACCACCCCGCCTCATCCCAAAAGTATTGGTTAGAGCATCAACCATCATTCAGAGAACACAGCAGTTCCACTGCTCCACAGCTCAATGCTGGGGGACTTTATAATGCCTCTAGCTC
Source organism: Salminus brasiliensis (assembly GCF_030463535.1). Classification (NCBI taxonomy): domain Eukaryota; kingdom Metazoa; phylum Chordata; class Actinopteri; order Characiformes; family Bryconidae; genus Salminus; species Salminus brasiliensis. The sequence continues at coordinate 27,940,463 of NC_132898.1, forward strand.
ACAGCTTACATTAGTCATGATGCCAATAGGTTCATGTTTTGCACATCTGTGTCAGCAATGGCCAGGACTTAAAGTAGATGAATGCATTTATTAGAAGGAGTGTCCACAAATTGTTGGACATATAGTGTATATCCATCTATCCAACCTACATGATTGTAGCTTTGTTCATTAGCAGTAAGGAGTTTAAGGAGTTTATTGAGTTACAGTACAGACTGCTTTTTGAATGAAAGGTTAAAAACAGTCATGTAAAATGAATTAAAGAGTCATTTTTACTGAATAACACCAGACGTGATTAGGTAACCCCAAGGAAAATAATCAAATTCTAATTTGAGAAAAACGGAGAATATAGCCCCTGATGGGGATACCTGTTGTATCTTTTTTCCACTCATGGATCCACTGGTGTCAATCACAAACACGACATTCTTTGGCAATCGTGGTAAATCAGCAGGAGCAAAGAAGTGTACAAAGTACCCGTTCACAATCTGAAAAACAGAGGAAGCAAATTATTACTACAAAAGATTATATTTACAGAAACCTATGTCCAAAAGGCACTATTCAATACTGAACCTGAATGTCACCAAAGTCCTGTGCACGGTTGACATCATACTTAATGAAGAAATCTCCGTCTATCAATGTACCGTCACAACCGAGACATTTCCTCTGCTCGTCCAGAGTTGGAGAGAAGGACATGTGGGCCTGAAAAAGAGGTAAGAGTCAGGAGGAGTTATTAGGTGATCCCATGGCTTGTTTTGAGAAGCTTTGAGAACCTGAAAGGAGGAGTTATTTAGGACAATACACTTGACAATGCAGCATCATACTGATGCTTCTTTTAAGCAGGCTTAAGCTATATATGCAGGAAATTGCTAGATTTTATTCAGAATTTTTTTATTCAGTAATCAGTAATGCTATTGACTTCCATTACATAAACAACCACTCACCATTTTATCAGTGACAGTTTTCTTCACCAGGGGGAGCAGTTCATTAGTGATGAATGTGGCATTGGTGTCCAGAAATGCAATGCCTTGTGATTCATAGATATCAGCAACAATCTGTAGGTTGAGGGTGTTTAACTAAGTTTGTGTGACAAAAAGAATAGCAAAGAAAGCAGAACAAAGGTTAGTGACCTAGTGCACCTCAAAGTCTTGGACCAGTTGTTTGGGTTTGACCCTAATCATAATCTCGTATTTGCCGAAGCGACGCTGAAGGAGCTCCTCATATGTCAGTGTGAACGTGACGCTGCTGTTGGCTGCGATGTTCACAGATACTGAAAACTTCTCCATCTTTCGACCAGAGGCTCTGAAATGAAAGAGCTTATAATACAGAGCAACTTGTCACAACAAATCAAATGAATGGGATGTAGAAGCCGTTTACACCAGGTCGGTGGTCAAATACGTCTTTGGTTACTCAGACTGAAATCGGATGGCTGTGTAGAGATAGATTTTGAAGCAAATATGTTTTTTGACATTTGGTATTTATGAGGTGAGATATTGACTAAAGAAGCAAAAATCTGATAACAATAATGATTTACTGATGTTGTTGACTGACTGCATGAATTAAGTAATAAGTAAAGTAATAAATCATGATCATTGGAGGGGGATGTGTTATCTCCTTCAGCTCAACTCTACCAGCTAATCTATAGCCACGAAATCCAGTGTGTTATTGTTTTTAGACATTAGATTTACCTGGTAAAAAAGGAATCATGAAAAATATGTGTCATGATATCATGATATATATCTAAATATATGTCTTGGATATTGACAATATTGTCAAAATTATATATTAGTATGTGAAAAGTCAGTCGTCAGGGCTACATTTTGGAGTAGGTGTGCTGTCTTCACTGTCACTTACTTGACCAGGCCAGCGGTCTGTCCAGTGGACACAGCCTGCTCATACTGCTTCTTGGCCTTCTCCTTTTCTTTAACCTGTCCCACATAGGTCTGACCTTCAATCTCCCTGAAATTATGACAAAACACACAAAAACATGGACTGACTTCAGTAGTAAACATGACTCCAGATTATGCTTGCCAGTAAAAACATGTACTGAACATGACGGACATGCTGAAGTTGGTGATGAAGGCTGTCTTGGGCAACTCCACCTCAAAGAACACTTCCTGTGAGACGTTGGCCTTGTTCAGAGCTGTGGAGGTCATGACAGTGTGGGCGAAACGAGACGCCACCTTGCAGTCAATCTTAACACTCTGGACCTCTATCTGAGAGAGAACGAGAATGAGACTTGAAAGCATTGCTGAATCTGAACCAGAATCACTAAAACTGATCAGGGATATTTTCATGTATGGGGGATTTATTTTGGTATTGTATGAATGGACAAGACAAACAACATTCACTGAAGAAATGCAGTCGTACGCAAAGGTTTGGGCACACTTGGTCAGTTTACACATTTGAAGATAGGTAATAATAGTTCTAAATAAGTACCCACCCGCTACAGAGAACACACTTTTGTGCTTTTTAGTTTACATGTACTGTTTATTTGCTCAATTTAACATATTTGAAAAAAAATAAAACAAAAATGTGGCATGTGCAAAAGTTATTTCTACAACACATTTAATTCAGCAAATAAATATAATTTATGGTCTAAAATGTGCAAAGAAATTACGTGTTTGAGTTGTCATTCAAATAACAAAACGTGTAATTTAACCAGGATGTCAAACCATTGGTATAAAACTGTACAGTTTTGTGTGCTTTCTGTGGTTGTGAACTCTAAACATACCAGTTGCCAATGTGGGTGGAGGACAAGGTCTTGTTTACTGTTCACCAAAGCTGATGAAGCTTGCAGATGTGAACTTCACAAAATCAATTAATCAAATAACTAAGCACAAACTTTGCACAAACATTTTGCAATTGTACACTTCTTACCTCAGTGCTGCTTACACTTCGTTTCTGTGATAAGACAAAATGAGAAAGGAATAAAACTTACCATTTGCATTTGTTGTACAATTTAAAATACGTGCCATAATTAGTGCTGGGCGGTGATATTGCTATACAACAAAAGTGCAGAAAAAAAATTTGGCGCTGCATAGTTCAGACGCATCACAAACAGCTCAAATGCTTAGTATGGTGTTGCTAGTGACAGTAGGCTAACACACAAAATCTTGAAGGCCTTTGTATTTATAGTAATTTCAAGTAAATCTTTGCCAGCGAGGTGAGGCAGACTTACTTACGGGGTGCTAAGCACTTTCTGAACACACTACAATAATGTTGAGAAACTGAAGGTAAAACTAAAGTTTTTTGTTTATTGTTAAGTTCTGTTTTGCACAATAAAATATAAACACTTTTGTTGGTAAATTTGTGTATTAGTAGTAAAATTAGCCAATGTTAACCTATAAAGACTTCGCTTAGGATTCTATTTAAAAATTCATTAGTCAATTTTACTGTCAAAAATAAATAATATATGAATAAATTTAAATACTGTGACATACTGCGAAACTGCCCAAATCTTTAAAATTACCATGATAAACATTTTTTTGTCATATCGCCAAGCCCTTGTCACAACATGCATATTTTTTTTATTTCTCTTTTTCCATACCTTCAAAATCCTGTTTCCAATACTGTTGCCAGCACTGTCCTATAAAAGATAACAGACAATGCTCTCTATTTACCGATATACAACAATTGCTCTGGTGATGTTAAACACTGTTCACTGTGTTCAATATGTAGTCATCATCAACATCAACAATGGACAACAAATGATACACAGTAATACACATTTCACTCATTTAGATTAACATTACTCCAAAAGAAGCCTGAATCATGACATATTACCTGTTGCACATCTCTTGAGACTATTAGCGCACCATAAGACCCTGATGGAATGGTCAAGTATACAGAAACCCAAAGCAGAAGCAGCAGGGAGGTCCACTTTGTGGCCATGATGAATCCTGAGATCAGGTCTGACTCTGTTCAGAACAGCTCGCAGATAAATCAGCACTTCAATAAATGAGTAACCTGTACTTGATCAGTGACCTCAGTGCCAGTAACTGTGAGATTGCAGCATCACTGTGTTAGCCTTCCAAATTTCTGCTTAGCCCTACAACGTGACACTGTTCTTGACCTGTCTGATTTTAAACAGAGTAATTAATTCATACTAAATGTAGAATTAAAAGATGAAACAGTATATGTGGACAACTGAAATCCATGTTTAATTAGAAGCAAGTGTGAACAAACCTCCATAACAACATTCACTCAGTCTTTAGCAAGGGACATCCTGCAGTACCGCTGGATTTTTAAACCCTATGTGAAACGCATACTCATATTTGTGAAAAGTAATGATTGAAATGATTAAAAAGTAGAAATGTGTGTAGTTCAGTAGTTCAGGTGTTCTCTCTCAAATGTTCTTGAAAAGCTCAGGGACAATGTAGTCTTTAAGGTCTCCATCAATGAGCCCGGTGCCATTTTTATGAATGAACCAGCAGGGCACAGTTTCTCCATTCTTCGCATCCTTTCTGAAGTCTCTCTGCCAGCCCCTGTTTACACAAAGTGACACATATCACCGTTATCACTGCAAGTGATGGGATGGAAAGCATTGGAAGTCCCACTAATTAGCACTGTGCAAACTGAATGGACACATTTCAGGCCTTGAAATGCTAGTTTTACTAGTTTTAGCTATACAACAAACTTTTGGCCATACAAATAACATGATCATACATGATCGTACAGAATCAGGCACCATTCATACAAGTCTATCTGAGAAGGTGTGATGAAACTGCATTTGTGCAAAACCACTTGGTGGACATAAGCCTATATTTCCTGTTAACTACAGTAGTTTCTAAGCTTCAGCTCAAAGCTAAAGAGGAATTACCAAACAGGAATTTGATGCTCTAAAGACATCTGCTGTAAATCTCAGTGGTTTTCAAGGATTTGGAATAATACAATTGGCTAAATTGGCTAGCAGATGCCTGTGCCAGCCAGCACCACATTAAAGTGATGTGGGGACAGAGCTTGAGCCATCTACCCACCTGGAGAAAGCAAGGCCAATTGTGCTCTCTTGGGCTCTGGCTGCTGAGACAGGCAGCATGACCCAGAATTCAAACCAGCGATCCTCAGGTTATAGTGATAGCATCTTAGTCTGCTGAACCACCAAAGGCCCTAAAGAACACTTTTTTAATGGTTTAATGTTTTTGTCTGTATTTACCTGGTCACGGTAAGCCTATGTCCCTTCACAAACATGGTGGCATCAGGTTTGTCTGGGTCCTTGCCCTGGAAGAGGTCGCTAACTTCAAATTTTATGCCATGGAAAAACTGTCCTGAGAGAGAAAAACATCTATAATTCTAAGACTGCTGGTTCACCTGTATGAAGTCAACATATACATGTTCTCAAAATACACTTGGAACACACTTAAAATATTTTATAATTGATTTTCTAGGCTATAATAGTAAGCATTAACAATGGGAAACATCTTGTAAAATGATCAGTAGACGTTTGTTTTGACACTGGAGCCAAAAACACAAATTGGATGCTATGAAATATTAATACTGTGAACACTAAGCAGATCTTTGGCTTTGATATTATTGGTTATGACGCACTTTAAAAAATAAATAAAGTATTGGTGTTGAACTTGTATTTCCCACTTATCCATTTAATGGTCTTACCAATCAGGCCATGGACACTTTGTGAAAGGAGGTGACTGTCCAGCATGTAGAAACCCAGGTAATCCTGGTGGTAGGGGTGCTTCACCCATACTTTATGCAGGATGATAACAAACTTCACAGAGTTCCTCAGGGTCACTGTTAGACTGTGATCTTTGGTTACCTGTAGCTCCATGCTGGAACAAGGAGAAAGTGAAAGTTGTTCATATGGTCAGAAAACATACACTCTTAGTATCTCATAAATAGCCCAGTTGTTCATAACAAATACTGTACTTTACTGCAGTGTTTTGTAGTGGATCTTAGTCTGAATACCCAGGGCCTTGTTTTGCACTGTAGGAAGACCTACTTCTAAATCAGTTTTGAACTGCTTGATAGCCCAGATGCTACAGCCAGCCTCGCTAACCAAAAAGACACCTTACAGTAATTAAAAGTTTTAATTTGTGGATCACGTACCCAGAGTTGGGAGCTTGTATAAAACAAACAGTAGGCCAGATCTGCTTAGGAACTGGATTAAGAACCTGTATAATGCAATTAGACAGCAGGAACACTCACTCACTTTAGGCCCTTGAAAGTTGAGGTTTTTGACCAGATAAGATCTTCATGATTTCCCTGCTCAGATACCAGGATCTCTCGTGTGGTCACCATCAATCTGATATCAAACTTTTCGTGAATTATTCCAAAGCGCCCAAAATAGGTGTGCCTCTTGCTCCCAGGTTCCTCTTTCTTGTCCCCAATAGTTTGTCCATTTACCACGAAAGCTGTAGAATTTAGAGAAGAATTTAGAGAATTCATCAATTGTAAGACCTTTCACATGAATGTTATGTGTGTGTTGTGCAGATCTTAACCTTAGCTAACCTTCTTCTACTTTTCAAACACATGTTTACCTGTGAGTGGATCTTTCACCAGGTTGAAGATGGTGCCTGGTTTGTCATCAGTATTGAAGCAGAGAGCATCCTTCAGATCAGGAATTTCAATGATGAAGTGTGGATCTCCATCAACTAAGAAGTATGAAGAGAGATTTCATCATATAATCATATAATCAAATAATCTTCATACGGTATCATCCTAAATAAAATCTTACCTAAAAATGCCTGAGCATGGCTATGCAATGCAATGGGAATGGGATGTGCATCATAGTCAAAATCTAGGTAGACAGAAGAATTGCATCTGTCAGTGTTTAGAAAACATATTATGACAAAATCATGAACAACTATTCACTTATCAAACACATTCTTACCCGCTGAAGGTATGTTCTGTCTCTGCTCTGTGAACGAAACAAGAATACAAGTGTGGTCAACATCATTGTCAACCTTTCCCTAGTAAAACAACAATAGTAGCTAAGTGGAGATTAAGGGTTTAAACTGAACAAAGGTCAGTGCTTGCATATGGAAGGGTATGGCTGTGTGCTAAATACATACTGGTGGTACGTAAAATTAGCATTAATCTATTACTGGACAAAAATGTATTTGGAACTGTGGATGCCAAATATGCTCCAAAACATTTTAGTGACATGTAGTCAGAATTAAATAGAGTGAATTAAATTAAGGGTTTAAATGAGATAATAAATAATCAAAATATAGTCTATATTGTTTCATTTATAATTCTTTGTGAATTCTAAGAGAACATATCATTAACCATACCCTCAGACAGCTTGTCCGCAATGAGCATGTCCTCTGGCTTTTCATCAGTAGGAGGCTTAGTGACCACCATGGAGGTGAGAGGAGTGACGAAGTTGTACCTCAGTGACAAGTCCAAGGCTTCTGCTGTGATATTCTCACTTTCTTCAGGTGTACACTTGTCTCTATGAAATTAACTCATTATTAGCATTTCATGCAAACATGCTACACATGCACTGACTGTTCCTAGTTGGAAGGCCAATTACCCATTCCCTGTTCATGTAAACTCCACCCAACACCAGGAGGGTGAAGACTAGCATACATGTGTCTCTTTTGACACGTGAACCCAGCCACTGCCTCTTTTCAAACTGCCGCTGATGCAGCAACTCAACAGCCAGCACACAAAGTGGAAAGTGGCACGGCTCTCCAGCCCTAATACAACAGCTAACAGACGCCTGTGCTGACCAATATCACACGAGAAAGTGCCATCAACCCACACCTGAGAGAGCAGGGCCAATTGTGTTCTCTTAGACTCCGGCTGCAGATGACAGTGCCTTAGTTTACTGGACCACTCAAAGCCCCCTCACTGGCCTATTTATCAGTGCCATGGAATTCTGCCATGCTGGTTTCCACTGTAGTTTATACTGCAATAAAAATATTGCTTAAATGAAAGGAAACATCGTTTCAGTCTGACTTAATATGGCATTGTATCAGAAAACATGAAATGCTGACCTTTTATCTAGGAGCTGCTGAATGGTCAAATAAGCCCAGAGACGCTCAGTGAAGTCCCCAAAGATGTATTCTTGCTCAGGAAACATGAGTGCCCACTCCTCAACATTGGCCTGGCCCTGGACCAGAAAGTGCTCCTCCAGCTAAATTGAAATAAAAACAAAATCTACTAAGAATTTCACTAGAATTTGCAACTGAATTGAGTGTAACATGGAAAATCATCTGTCTTTCTCACCCCTTGGGCTGACACCTCGATAAGGAAGTTGTCCACTTCAAGCTCATTCAGTTGACCAGCGACCACAATCTCTGTGCCATTGAAAAGCTGCCTGAAGTGGTTGTTTGTTAAGGAATTCACCACACTGTCTGGGTAATGCAGATTCACTTCTAAAAGGAGAGGACTAGCCACCTCTTCGTAGAAACCCTTTGGGAAAATGTTACAATTTACAGTCAAATTCCCTATGTTGTTTGGTCTGGAGTGTCATTTGAATATACCAATTAAAACTGACATTCACAGCAGCATCGTAGCACAGTGACATCCACAGTACAGATATCATAGGGGAAATATAATTTTGTTTAATAATCAATTCTTCTCTTTAAACATTGCATATTGTACCTGTAGCTGAAGTACGGCATCAGATGCTTCATATATTCTGCGAGCCAAACCATCATTCTGCTTGGCCAGAACATCCAGGAATGTGTAGTCTACATCATAGCCAAAGCCCAAGCAGAAGAGGCTCATGTTTCCCCCAATGGCATTTCGGACATTTTCCTGGATCATGGGTAGTCGCTGCTCCCCTAAAACAATTAAAGCACACAGTTTATTTACAGTGGTGTCTAGGCAGAAGGAGGCAAACTAGCTCTTGCATTGATTTGGACTTCAAGAGCTGGACTGAAAGCCTTGCCAGATATAGTAATGAACAATTTAATTACAAAGTGACAGTGGAATTAATCAATTATGCCTTGACTTCCAGTTGGTGGACATTTAATTAAAAACACCACCCTGGGCCTTCTGGAAGTTCCAGATACATCACTGACTGTGTATGTGAAGTACAGTGGAATTATTACATTAGAAGATTTGCAGTTGCATTTTAGAGATTTGATGACATTTTGTTTTGACACAGACGCACCAGAAGTGGGATCTCCATCAGTCAGTAGGATGATCATGGAAGCACTGTTGTCTGGGAGGGAGCTGTTTTTCTTGGCTGCAGTTAGCATGTCCACAGCATGCAAAACAGCTCCATTTATATCCGTCACTAGCAGAGAATAGAGACATTTATTTAGGTAGGACGTTACCTGAAAGCTGAACTTTGAGATTTCAGTAATTTTTATGAAAGGAATCGTGTAGGTCCATCTTGTTGTTGTACAGTTAGACGCTGTAGTCAACCTGTTTATGCAGAATTCATATTAGCCATCCTTTAGCCCTTAATCAGTGGTCACTTTCTGACCACAGAGTTGCTCTTGGCTGTATATTTATTGTCTAGCACTGACATGATTGTGTGTACTAATACTTGCTGGGGATGTGTATTGCCAAGAACCTGGCTCTGGCAATACTTTACACAAAGCGTTGGTGTTTTCCCCTTTGGGCTTTACCTTATGAATATTCATTTCAACTGTAAAACCTATGTAACTTAATGTTAGCTATTTTAATCTACAAATATCTTTCCCCTCTCTGTCTATATTTCACTTCCTGAATCTGTTGTTACAAATTAAAGGACCACTGCACAGTTTTGTGAGTTCAATTTAATGACATTTCATAAAAGTCCCAAGCAGCAGCAGTAATTTTGCTGCTAAACATATGTAATGGAGACTACTAATACAGTTACATGGCTGAGAAACAAGTTACAATCTAATACTTAGTATACTGTTACTTACTGTGCCTTGCTGTTACAGTTTCCACAAATTTCTTAGCTTCCTTTACATTTTCCTGGGATGCTTGGGTCAGTGATTGTCTCCAAAACTCAATGTTGTCATCAAATGTAACCAGTCCAAAGTAGTCTTCCTCATATAAGTCATCTAGGATGGTTGCTAGAGCTTCCTGAGTCTACAAAAAGAGTTATCCACAGCTCAAAGCAGTATATTGTATAACTATATTGTATATAGTAATTGTATTAACCACAATCCATCTTGATTTTGCATTTGAACTTATTCTAACCTGTTCCATCTTTTTTCCATACATGGATCCACTCCTGTCGATCACAAAAACTACATTCTTTGGCAGTCGTGGCAAATCAGCTGGAGCAAAGAAATGTACAAAGTATCCGTTCACAATCTAAAACACATAGGGAGGAAGATAATGAGTTAAGCAAACTGCATGTAACAGATTTGAATGCAAATATGGGTTAAAAAATAGATCCTTTCAAAACAGACCTGAATATCACCAATATTCTGTCCGCGGCTGACGTCATACGTAATAATGAAATCTCCGTCTATCAGTGTGCCATCACAGTCTGGACATTTCCTCTGCTGGTCCAGAGTTGGAGAGAATGATATGTGTGCCTGAAAAGAGGCAACATTACAGTATGTGATTTCCAATTTACAGTTTCCAGCACAGGCAGATTGGTTCTTGTGTGATATTGTGGCCTGCCTGTAGTAAGAACCTTTAAAGACCTATATATAACATTTTACCACAGAAAAACACAACAAGAACATTTCAAAACAGCTTTAGTCACTGAGCTTGAAATTATGAGCCTCACCATTTTGTCAGTAATGGTTTTCTCCACCAGTGGGATCAGTTCATTGGTGAGGAATGTGGCATTGGTGTCCAGGAATGCAATGCCTTGTGGCTCATAAACATCTGCAACAATCTGTAGGTAAGGACATGTAAATGTAATTGATTATGAGAGAAAGACTAAAAAAAAAACAAAAAACAAAGAGACAATTGTTAGTATTTCATTAGGACCTCAAAGTGTTGGACCAGTTGTTTGGGTTTGACCCTTATCATGATCTCATATTTGCCGAAGCGACGCTGAAGGAGCTCCTCATATGTCAGTGTGAACGTGACGCTGCTGTTGGCGGCGATGTTCACAGACACTGAAAACTTCTCCATCTTTCTGCCAGAGGCTCTGAAAAGAACAATGTGAATATTACAGAGGCAGAATAAACAGTCCTGTAATTCTAAGTGTGTTCTGTCCCTCACTTACTTGACCAGGCCTGCGGTCTGTCCAGAAGACACAGCATTTTCATACTGCTCCTTTGCCTTCTCCTTTTCTTTGACCTCTCCCAAATATGTCTGACCATCGATTTCCCTAAAATAAATAAATAAACAAACAGAGACAAGGCCCAAGGTTTGCTTTTTGTGAACCATAATACACCATCACATATTCCAGAAAGCATAAGACATGCAATATATATATATATATATATATATATATATATATATATATATATATATATATATATATATATATATATATATATTAAACTGTGATTCATTGTGAGTCATTCTTAAATTCATTAGTCACTTTTTATGGTCAGTATAAATGGAGCATTACTGACATGCTGAAGTTGGTGATGAATGCTGTCTTGGGCAACTCCACCTCAAAGAACACTTCCTGTGAGACGTTGGCCTTGTTTAGAGCTGTGGAGGTCATGACAGTGTGGGCGAAACGAGACGCCACCTTGCAGTCTATCTTAACACTCTGGACCTCTATCTGAGAGAGAACAGAAAATACAGATGTGAGTTATTTGATCCGATGTCTGATGAGTGAGTGCATAGATTATTTATCACATTTCCAGCCCCAACAGTCTGGAGAGTTTAAACTTACTTTAATTAGCTAGTTAGCCAGTTTTGAAATTTGATTGGTCAGCTGGATCTAGGATTGTGATTGGCTTCTTGGATCCGGTGCTCAGTAGTTGGATGTGTTTCTGTGATTAGCTAACATTCTCATTCATTCTGATTTGCCATTTTAATACGGCAATCTGATTGGTCAGTTAAATGCTTTACTCTGATTGGCCATCCAGAAATCTGGTCAGTTGAATCTTACAGTCTGATTGAACAGTGGAACCCTGTGCTCTAGTTGATTCCAGCAGTCTTACTGGACAAGTGACTTACTGCAGTCTGGTTGACTAATTGAGTCCTGCAGTATGATAAGCTGATTTTCGTGCTCTGGTTGGCCAGTTAATAAAAGGGTTCTAATTAGCTAGATGAAACATGTACTCTGATTGGTTCATTTGATCCAAACTATATTTTACCACGGACACAATTTTCTTACCTTATTGCTGGTTATTTCTTGTTCCTGTAGAAAAAACACAAACCGTAAAAATATTAGCATGCCTGAGATTAGGACAACAGTCCAGCAGAGTGAGCTAACTCCAGACGTGCCTTTTGCAATGGAAAATTAGGTAATGTTACTAAAATATCCCTAAATACCTCATACCTCATTCCTTAGGGTAGAGAAACATCACATGGATGCAGTCTGGCAAAAAGGATCTAGCTAACACAGACCTATCGAAATATTTCCAGAAATATGTTTTTTACAGGTAGCATAACTTGTATGTATGAATGTATGATAGCTTAAAGTACTGCAAAAGGTTTACATACAGTACTGTAGGCTTTATCCAGTTTTCCCCAGCTTGAGCCCATTTACTGAAAAGGCAAACTTGCTGTTCATACAGAGGCTGCTTTTGTTGTGTGGAGGTAATCACTGATTCATGAGAATGTGTTTACACATAACCCCATTTCACAGAGTTTGCTTATTTGGTTAGCAAAATATGTGCTATATTTACTAAACAGAGATTCATTCAACAATAAAAAAACAACATGTAGTAAGTAAGGATGTTACTATAGAAAGTGTCTTGTTGTCATTTAAGCCTAAATGATTTTAGCAGCAGTTGCATTCTGTCCTTTTATATTTAAACAAACAATGTTAGGTCTAACTGAAAGAGATGACTGACCTAACTTGACTTCAGCACAATTCTCAGGTGATTGCTACCTCATTCCTCAAGTCAGATATTTAATACCATGGATCTCTGAGGCAGAGAGGACTACACAGTTCAGTTATGTAACAAGAAAATATTATCACAGGTTACGGATTTAAGACAAGAAGTCAGACATAACCTTCAAAAAAGTCCAGAATAGTGCATTTGAATAAGCAAGGTCAGCTTTATATAGACTAGGAAAATTTTATGAAAAAATATTATTTTCTATAAAAAATATATAAAAAGTCTCTGTCAGACTCTATAAGAGACCAGTTGGATAACGTGACTAACATTTTCACCATGTATATTGTCATTTAATCACTGCCAAATGTTATCAGGTAAATTACTCTTATAATAAATTGAATTTACAGGATAATACCCTTTTTAAACTGTTACAGTTATTGAGATGTCAGTAATTTAGTATATTTTAATGTCAAATGGTGCACTGTAGATTTTTTTTATATATTATGGTAAAACAATGTCAATAAATTTCTGCAAGGGCTATTTTGCCTTACAATATCCGGCCTGTATATCTCCACCACCATTATTTTAGTTTATTTGCAGTTAAAAAAAAAACAATGACATAATATACACAAGTTAAGTTCACAGAAAACATCAAATAACCAAAAACATTTATATTATATATATTATTTTTATTTGTAAAGTTAATATTTCCATGTTAACTAAGCACTAGCATTACAATTAAAAATATAAGCAAACATAAATTTAGACAACACATAGGAAAAGAGTTACAATACATTTGTTAAATTGTCTTTTAAGCATCTTGTGATCCCTCGATTCCCTCTAGAAGTTAGAAATTTCAAACATTAATCTCATAAATAGTACAAATCTGAAGTTTCTGAAATAGAGAAGCAGATGTCATGTATAAATCTGTCCTATTAAAACGTTTCTGGACCTTTTTGGAGCTTTTTAGAGGCATTTACTCTTCTGATGTCTGGTTCCTATCACCCCTATTATGAACAAATCTGACGTTTCAAAACATTTATCTAAAAATGAAGCATTTCACATCAAATCACTCTAATTTACATAAAACCTCTCTTCACTCTGAATAACATATTGATGAATTAATTATGCAGGACTTTTGGAAAGTCAGTGTAATTACCCTTTAATTGTACAATCACGACATCCCTTATTTCAATCCTAGAGTGACACACCCAGGAGAGCTAATATCCACTCATAGATAAGGTTTTGTTTTGGATGATATTAAGATATGAAACAGATATTGAACCTTCAGACTCACATCTTATTTACAGAAGAGGTACTTCAAGATACAAACCTTTGAAATATTTCCATTGCTCCTAACAATTATTTATGGGATATTTATTTGGTTCTTTAGAAAACCAAAAGTGGTGCATCTATGCCAAGGCTTTAGAAATCCTCTTTAATGAGCCAAACATGGTGCTTCTATGTTTTTGCTCCAGAGAACCCTTTCTGGGACATTAAAACTCTATGATATGGATATTTACATAATGTTCAAGCAACCTTACCGGTTCTTCTGTCGGCTCATGATGGCGATGTTGATGAGGAACATGAAGACCTGGAGGCCCATGTCGCTGAGCTGTAACACATATGCAGACACACAAACTGAGCAGCACACCAGTCCACACTCCAGACATGATGACTCCTGAGATCAACTCTGACTTCAGTCCTTGCTGCTGGAGTCTTTAAATGAATATGTGTGTGTGTGTTTGTGTCTTGGGGTGAGTGAAAGTGGGAGGGTGAAAGAGAGCAATGAATGAGTCAGTGTGTTTTTGGTACTGGACCGCTGCCAGTGGAACTTGTGTACTCATGGTCCTGTATCTCAAGTGGACATGGTTCTTTAAATCACTCACTCCTTAAAGAACTAGTTTGAATGTGCTATAGTGGCTAACAGTCACCAGCAGCTGGAAGCCACCAATTTGCACTGTGTCACTGGCACAATGCTACTTACCTAATATTGATGCTTTCCAACTGATGGTTTCTCTAACCTCCTGAACCCCGGATTTTTCCTTGGTGTGCATTTTCTCCTATTTGGGATTAGTAGGACCTAATATAGACCTAGTATAAACACTAAACTAAGTCTTTGTACAGGAAGTTGGTTTTGCCTCATATGCGGCCAACGAGTCAACATTTTAAAGTTTCAGTGCAGAGAAGTAGAAATGTAATGTTCCCATATCAAGATGCAGGGCCTTCAGAGGTTAAATCAGGGCTTTGCAAAGCTTCTGTGTCCAGGGACCCCTTACTGTGAACCATCATCTTTATTGGACGGGGGCTCTTCTTTAGTGAAGCACAGCCTTTAGCTTCCAACGCCCTGCCTAGACCCTCTGTTCACCTTTCCTGACAACCTTCAGTTGTTTATTTCCAGGTGAAAATGTTCCCAGATTTACAGTGTGATCTCTGGAACCTCCTCCTTTAAAAGGACTCTGGGCCTTTGGATCCCAGGCCTCAATGTAAATGTAATTAATTAATTAATTATGGATCTAATGTAACTGACTTATGTGTTACTGTGTTGTTTTTGGCTGCCATGTATTGCCCCATATCTGGGGCAAAGAAAAATCAGTCTAGGCTGAAGTAATCCTTATCATTTCAGTAGAAATGGGCAGGGCTAAAAAGCAGCGGAGTAAATAGGTAAATATATGTGCATGGATTTTTTTGACATCACATTCAGCTTAGCCAGTTTTTAGTATCATTTCCAAATATATGGAATTGGGAAGTGGAAGAACATATTGAAACTTTAACAATATTTACATACTACAATGAACTCTTTTGATACAGAAAATTGAAAAAAGGGGTTTTCCATAAAACACTTTTCACTATGTTAAGAGCCATTACCTGTTTTAATACAGAGCCTCTTTTGTTGTGTTTACATAATATCAGATTCACAAGAATGTGTGCCCTGCACACAGAACCACATCCAACAGAACTTGGTTTTGGTTTTTGGCTGAGTAACTTCTACAGATCCGCTCATTTAACAAGAAATGCCTCAATTCCTGGTAGAGTTTCTTGGTAAATGCAGAAAGAGTCCAAGAGGGAGAGGCTGGAAATAAATAGGTCTGAATGTTTTTCTTGTGCAGCCAAGGCTTTCAGACTTGAACTAAGCCAAGCTGGAATCACTCAGAGGTGTGTGTGTGTTAGTGTTTGCCCACCCCTCCCACTTTAACTAGACTGAAGTCACATATGACGTAATTTTTAAGGGGAAAACATTCATAGATGGCAGGAATCGTCTAAACATGCTACCATCTTCTGTATTTGAGTTCTTTCCACCTGTGAGAGAGCCACCCAAATGGCTCCATATTTTTAGGCACTCACAGCACTGTCATTACTTTTGCACACACCACATTTAATGTTTCATTTTTGGAACAAGTTAAGCAACTTAACGGAAATTATGCTTAAATTTGTGCTTTAGACATGTGTTCAGTGAAGAGGATGTTAACTCATTTACACTTAGAAACTCGACACAACAACAAATAATGCTTTAGTATATATATTCAAGCTTATTTTACCTTAAATATATTGACACGTTCAGTATAAATATGATACTGTTTATATTATATATATTATTTATAGTGAGAAACTAATTAAAACTTTAGCATGGCCACTATTTACTATTTATAAGTTCCAGAAAATATAATTATTTTAAATTAGAAAATCAATAAATACATATCATTTGTACAAGCTGCTCAAACACTCAAGACTGTACCTATTACCAGCAAGGACACACTGGATGGTCCAACGACCCACTCCTCAATTCCACTCCAGCCTCTCTGGTTCAGTTGAAATCTGGCAACCCTAACTAGGATAAGTTCTTCAGTTTGAAACTGTGGAGGAACCTCTGAAGGTACTTTGAGGTACCATTGAGGGATCTTTCTGCGAGGTTCCTCAAAGCACCTTAAGAGGCTCCTCCACAGTTTCAAACTGAAGAACCTCCAAATGTTCCTCAAGGATCTTGTACTTTTAACAGCATGGTGGTGTTTACAGATCAGAAACTCAACCTAAATGAGCCCCATTGGTAGGCAAGAACACTAAGCACGAAAAGTGCAGTATTTTTACGGTCCACCTTAAACGATGCAGCAGCTGCTAGTAGCTCCATTTAAGGTGGAGCGGAGCTTGCTCTAAGGAGCCAGCCTCTCTGTCTTGTTAGCTAGCGCTGTGCTACTCACCTCCAGCTCCCTCTGCAGTCTGTACAGACCATGCTAGCTAGCTAACTCCGTCTTCCCACCCACGACCTCACCCAACCCAAAGCCGCTCTTCACGTCTCTGTTTTCTGCTGGCGAGGTCCAGCAACAGGTTGGACTTGTGCAGCGGATGATCCCCATTCATTCTCCATAAAATCAGCAGAACTCGGTCGTGGGGCAGTGTGAGACACCCAGTCTTTCGTGGTCTGCTACGACGTTAAGGGTCCTGTAGTGTTAACAAGGCTAATGTTTTGCTAATGGTGGCTGAGTAGATGCTGCAGAGCGCGCGCGCACTCACCCTCAATTCAAATTCAAAATTTAACGGACGAGTCAACGGTTCAAACGGCCGTTGGAGCGGCTGCTAGTAAAAGGCCCCTATTGTTTTATACCCTAAAACTTATATATTTTTATTAGAATTATAATAATAGTGATGATATTAATATTAATATAGACTTACAATGCTTATAATATCTTTTTAAAGTAAGTATACAGTCAATTTAGCTGTTTCACATATATTCGCCATATAGCCTGGTGTCCAACATAGTTTAGCATAGCTAATGTTATCTAAGTTAGCTTAATACAGACGTTATAATTATTTATTTTTATTTTAGGTGTGTGGAGTATCATTGCAAGACAACTAGCTTACATAATACAATTGGTAAGGTTTTTTTTTAAATGTATTTTACATAAAAAGTATGTAAGTATGTAAAAAGTCTCTATTCTCAGTAGTTAGCTAGCTAGCTAGTATAGCTAGCTAGAGTAAGCAGTTCCTCAGCATCCCAGTCTAATATCTAACAATGTAGCTATTAGCTACCTTGCTATATGGTCTCATAATTGGGAGATGAAATTAATTAAACAGTAAAATAAGTATTTTTAATGCAAAAAAAAAAAATCAAATTTTTTTGTTTCAGTTACGCAAAGCAAATTTCTGACAACAGTAGCACTAACTATATATTACATGAGTGTTGTTACTCAAACCTTGTACTACCAAAATGTACAAGATGCTGAAAAACGTTGGAGCATCTTTGTTGGTCCATTCATCATGAGTTGTTAACACAATTTAAAGGTAATCTGCCAGGTTCAAATAATAATTATGTAAAGACAGAAATGGAGATCATGGAGACTTGTTAGACCTTCTGATTTAAGTTTTTAACTTGCATTTGAGAATTTAAAAGATGTGTCCCTTTCAGGCCCTGCACCCAATACAACAGACATAATTGATCATTCCCATTGCAACAATGTTCAATAGTATTTAGAGTTGTTTGTCAAAAGTATAAAAAATGTTGTAAAGTTAAATGCTGTATTGCGACATCTACAGTTTAATATAGGTATAACTTTCTATACAGGACTTTTCTAAATGTTATGGTCCATTGCAATGGACAGTGGATCTTGATCTGCATTGTTTTTATCTACTAGTTCCTCTGTGCTGATACAAATATACAAAGTTTTGTTCTGTCGGCGACAATATGCTGTTTTATGTGTAGTTTAATGCAAATATTTAGGCACCCCTGGTTAAATGATGTGTTTTGCTAAATGTCTAAGTACCAGAAGTGTGTTTGTTGCGAAGGATGTGTATTTATTTTAACTTAAAATAAAAAATGTCATTTAATTTGACCATGGGTGCCCAAACTTTGGTGTAAGACTGTATGCTAAATAGTATATACAGTGTTTCCCAACTCCAGTGCAAAACTAAATAAGGACTGGATTTGGTAAATACTGCAGTAAACAAATGGAAAGATTCTCAATCTGAGTATAGGACATTTTTTAGGGTTAGAGTTTTTAACATCTTGCATTTTTTTAAATAACTTGTGGAGGTTTATGAAATTACACTAAAAAGATAACCTGAATAGAATTAAACACTAAATTAAAATAAAAATACTTCTAAAAATGTTCCTCTAATGTGTGAATGTCCACATGTAAAAGCAATTTTTTATATTTTGTGAGATTCACTGGTACTAGGTCATTTAAAGCGTTAATATCTAATTTAAAATCTGTTTTGAAAAACATTGGAAATTGATCATTAACAAAATCAATTAAATGTGCTGAATAACTGACAGAACTGCAGTGGAACATAGGAACTGACATTTTTTATGCACTCTTGTTCTAAAATAAAATGCTAGACTGTAAAATTGATAAGTCATAAAGCAGTACATATTCTGTCACTAAAGTAAAGTAAAATTACAAACAAAACAGGAATGAGAGACTCATTTAAACTCAATTAAAATAGGCAGTGTGTATGTGTATCCTTGTATTTTTTGAGTGACAAGTATTCCCTGGATGTGTAACAATTTGAACTGTGAGAATGTCACATCAACACCATGTTTTCTTGCCTGTGTTTAGTGTAAGGTGTGTTGATGTGGGAGATCTTTGTGGTGTGCTTGGCCTCTTTAGCCCTGATTAAACAGCTGTGTTGTGTTCCCCTTGGGCTGGGGGCAGGCGCGTTGACCCGGATCGTGTCGGAAGTTCAGGAGTTGAGCTGGATTTGAGCCGGGGCGTCAGGGGGACCCGCAGGGCGGCCAGGCTTTTCTGAGGCCTAGTAACTCATAACAGATGGGCTCAATGTGGAGACATGGATATAATAAGGTAAATATATATAGGCCTATATGTATATTTGTATATACTATATGTATAATATATATTATTGTGTGTGTGTGTGTGTGTGTGTGTGTGTGTATGTCCTTGTCTGCATATTTTTTCTTTGCCTCATCCTAAACTTGCATGATTACTTTCAATTCAGCTTGCTTTTAACTTGCATGATTGCTTTCAATTCAGTACTTTTTGAAAATCCTCATTTCTTTTTAGTGACTGTAAGAAAAGTGTTTATGGTACTTATACCACATTTTGATTTATCACAAAAATATAATCATACCATAATTTGATTCACAGTGTAGTGTAAGTGCTTGAATTGACCACAAGATGGCATGAAGGTTATAAGCAATGTCACAAACTGTCCTCCACTAGATGGCAGTAAAGGCTTAAAAAGTTTTATAGCCTAAATCGCGATGGTTTCTGAGTGAATGGTAAGTGCTTGATGATTTTGTCCCCATAGGCTAATCCTGATCTTTCCCAATTATATGTTGTTTATTATTAGAATGCCTTGCAGTAGGACAAAGAAGACATATTTATGTATACATTAAGCTAAGTTTTCCTACATTTTATATGCTTGTATAAATAGGTTAAGCATTATTTCTAAAAAAAAAAAAAAACATGTAACAATGTTATTAACATTAACTTTCATTTTTAAATATTTAAAAATATTTATTCGAATTTATGAATTTTATATTTTTGATTCAACTTTATTTCTAGTTAAAAGATAAGTATCTGAGAAATGAAAACACATAATGTAACCACAGAAAAAACTGTGACTTGATGGCATTTAATCTTTTGAGTTTCTTGTCAAACACGACCAAAAAAGGAAAGTAATACAAATTAATTGTAGTTATATTTTCTAAACGTGAGCTTAATTTAGATATCTTAGTCATTTAATAAATGCATCATCACAATTTCTGTTGATTTAAAAATTTGAATTATACTTAAATTTAAATTTAAACTCTTTCTGTTTCTAATGGTCTCATAATCTGCCGCTATCCTGCTCCCTGGTAGTCTCAGTATTTGTTTCCTTCTGTTTCCCCTGTGTGCCTTTCCCATTCCTGAACGATTTGCTATTTGCTTTACAGATTTACAGAAATACTGTAATAAAGTAAATAAACACCTTTTATGTTTTTGACGGTAAACACATGTAAACGTACATGCATTTCTTTATGATGAGAGAATGAGTCTTCTCACAGACTGCTGACAGTTATTTTAAGTTTGACTCCATTTAATTAGGTTGTTTCAGAAGTCTGTGCACTGAAATTGGTTAGCATGTTGTCTGATAACATATTAAATATTAGCTCAACGAAACGGCTGTGAATTTTACAAATGAGTCTAAAGAAAACACATAACATGTTAATGCATATCATGCTAAGTCAGGAGACAGTAGGTTGGCTCGGAGTTGGACGTGTATGCTGCAGATTTTGTATTTTGGAGTAAATGTGTTGCAGTAAGGACAACAAAGGCCTCTCTTTGCACTCTATTCACTGAATTAATTCGCTGCCACCAGCAGCGCATATGATTCTATTTAAAGAAGGATTGATTCGATAAAAAAAAGGTACTGCTGTTGTAATGCATGCCTATTTTTCTTGCTTTTAACAGACCACTGTCCAGAACTGCCTATTCAGTTGCTGCCTAATCCCACCTGTCTGGTGCCACTGGAACAAGATAAAGAGTTTTATTTATTTCACTTTACTGGTTTTAATATTTTGGCTGATTGTTGTATAAGTATTATTGTAACTCATTTACCTGGTTTTGTGAATGTGCATGTCCTGATTCTAATTCTTTAGGCTTGCTAAATTTAGTTTCTATAACTCACAGTAATGCAGCACATATACATACATTAAGTAAAGCTAACCATTTTAGGTCATAATTAAACTTAGCAAAGAAGATGTCAGGTTCTAGTTGAAACCTGTCCCTAAATAGGTCTTGATTGTTTACATTGTTGTTATGTTTGTGTATATTCTTGCGAACTTCGCCATGTCAGTGCTGTTTGTGAATGCTAACTGTTACTGTGATACTGTGGTCGTTTAGAAGCTGATCTTAACACTCCGGCAGGAGATGGCACGATGATATGAGTACAGGCTTCGGGAGAATGCAAGGTACTGTATAAAGAGACATGAAATTCAGCACTGCTGTTTAGTTGCTATCTTGCAAAGACACTACTGCTTTTTATCTACAATTTAAGAGATGATTCAGCCTAAGCACAGCTTAAGATGTAGATAAAGAACAATAACTCCTTAGTAAGAGTTATGGCTATATAAAGCCCAGCAAAAGGAACCAATCCTTGAAACATCTTAAAATACTGTCAGTCATGAGTAGTGCAATCATTGCCATGCCCAGATCAGAGATATTAACCTCTTAAACTGCGGGCACATAATACAGTTAGTAATCTTAAGACTTGTCACTCAATAACTATTAAAATGATTTGTTACCTGATTTGGAAAGTGAGGAACTGAGGTGTGGACTCGTATACTGATCCCTAGGGTTTAAGTCTAAATATTGTTAAAAGTATTTTATTTTTTGCAAAAAACTAAATTTCAGCAGTCCAAATTGTTCTAGATAAGTGCATCTGCTTAAAAAATCTGCTGTAAACATTGGCAATGTTTACAATAATTGCTGTTTCTGAATTTGATTAATTTTTATTTTCTTTTTTTTAGTTCATACATAGATACAAGCAAATTTACCTGGTAAATAAATACAGTTTAATGTAGCAGTAATTTTGCGCTCAGATTTGTTAACAATCGAAATGTGAACTAATAGAAACCAGGAGAGTAGATTGCAATCTCTTCTTTCTAAAAAAAAGAGATTCTTCCCTTCAGTCAAAGTAATGAAGCTTGTTACTCACAGACAGTACAAGATAGTTAGTTCACTGTTTGCTAAAATACAGTGTTCTCTTTATAATCACATCACATCAAGCAACTCAGAATAGTCTGATTGTTGCTCGACTACAGCAAAGAAAATAGGCAGGCGAAAGTCTGGCCTGAGCACAGCTTAGGGGTTTAATTTCTCTTATGCTCATATCTTATTGTTGGGACAGCAAAGCCTCCTACCTTCAATACAGTAACTTTACAGAGGGAGAAAAAGGTCTTTTATAAATATACTGAGTGTTAATGCAAAACGACTTAATAATGTTTTACTATTTCTGTTGGTTCTTTTATCACAGTACTTTTACACAGTAAAGTAGCAAGGATATGCATTACAGTACATACATTTAAGACAAACATAAATGTGGGTAATATTGAAAGCATATCAATATGGGCAGATAATTACATAAAATAATAATTAGCAGATGTTAAGATTTGATTAATATGTGATAGGCTGTGCTTTAAATAAGTATGCATACAAATAAGTGTCTTGTCCTGTTAGTGATTTCTTGTCCTACTGCTGATTTCTGTAAAGCTGCTTTGTGACAGTGACAGCTGCAGTTGTAAAAAAGTGCTAAACAAATAAATTTGATTTGACATTTTGACATACGTTTTTTATTAAACATGTAAGTGTGAGCATCTGCACATATGGTACTTGACGGTCCACAAATTACACTTTGATATATCCCTAGTTAAAATGATCAGTTCCATAATTGTGTGTAATTAATAATACAGTAATTGTAATACAGTTAAAGTTTATGTCAGCATTAACCAGATCAAGGTGTTCATTTATCAGTTGGGTTATTGTTATCAGCCAAAAAAGAAAGTCACATTTATTCATATATCTGTGTTAATTCTGGACAGTGTGAACTCTGCTCTCTTCACCTCCCACTTCACCCCGTGTACCCTCCCCCCCCCTCCACCTCCACTAGTCTACCTTTTGTCTGTGTTTGAATTTTTGGCATTGCTGCTGCCTGTGGTGCGTGATGCAGACTGAGCGCCTTTTGTGCGTGTGTGTGAGCGTGTGTGTGGGCACGGTGGTATGCGGGTCCTTGGCGTGTGTGCGTTGCAGCGGGACACGCGTGTGGCCGCTGACGCCAGTCTGCCCGCCTGTCTGTCTCTCAGCGCTGCTGTTTGGACACACCTGACCGAGGCTGGAGTCACCCACATGGCTGTGCGGCCTTTATCTCTATCTGTTCTCTCTGTGTGCTCCTGTACTCAAGACGTCTCTGTCTCTCTTTGTCCTTTCTTTATTTCTCTCTTTCTCTCTCTCTCTCTTTTTCTCTTTGAAGGGATGCTTCAGCCAAAAATCAACCTGACCCAATATGACACTACTTACTACTGATTATTTATTGTACAAATGGGCCTAAAATAGTAGTTGCAGTCATATTGAAGCCTGAACTCTGTGAACATGATGTCGTACAGTGGCAGAAATAAGTCTGTTTGAGATTATTGCATTCAAAGTTCAGGTTGGTTTTGCGCATCAGAAACACATGGTGGTAAACTAAATCATAGACATCTTTACATAACATTGAGTAGGTTCTTAAGCTCAGGAACTTTTATTACATCCTAGGGATTCTTAAGATGCATGGAAAACTAAGCCAAATGGCTGATATTCTTAAATTATAGGAGTGAGGAATGCAAGTCTGGAACTGCTGGCAGTTCATGTTGAAACCTCTTTAATTCTTTCTGAATTAAGCCTATACCTCTCCCTCCGTCCTCTTCTGTATTCCTGCTCTGTATTACTTGTGGTTCTGAGTGAACTGTTGTCTGTCATAGTCACTATAAGAGTTTATTATAATGGATGATTGATGGAGTATTATCAAAATGACCTTAACTTCATTATGGATTTACTCTGTGAAGTCTTACAGTATTGAGGTAATAAATCAATCAATTTATTGTTGATTTAACTTTGTGAGGTTATATGTTAGGGGAAAAAGGCACCAAAAGTGTAGCTTTTTTACTTCCAGTGCCTCCTTCCAGAGATTTAGAGAAAAATGGGTTAAACTCAAACTACTGTAAACGTGATTAAACATGATGACCTTGATAAAAAAAAAGAAAATCTATGCACTGCTCATGTGTTTTTGTTAAGTGATATTTTCTTTTTTTATAATTTGTCAGATATTATTTAGAGCGATAACCCCACTACTTCCATTTTTACTTTTGTTGACCTTGTTAAGAAAGGCCATGCTCTGAACTCATAATTTAGCCGACAGGGAAATGACCCTCCGATTTGTCTCTTTGAGTTCCCTCCTCTTTGGAACAGGGAAACATTTTACCATTTCACACAATTTTTTTTTCTTTTCCTGTGAAGATAAGATGTTTTACATATTTCAAACTTATCAGCCTTGTTTGTTTGTTTGTTTCTGCATGCTGGAAGCCTTGCACCCGCACTGTCATGCTTGTGTTAAATCACAGCTACGTCCCAGAGAGAGGAAAGAGTGCCTTCATGAGTGAGAGAGTGTGTGTGAGAGAGAGAGAGACAGAGAGAGAGAGAGAAAGAAAGAGAGAGAGAGACGGAGGGGGGGAGACGGAGTGGTGCCCCATGTTTATCAGAACCGTGGAGTTGAATTCCAGATGGTGCGATAAGGGGGGAAAAAACAAGCAAACAAAAACTTTCGAAAATAGAAAGTATGAAAGTAAAAGAGAAGGCAGACAGGCAGACGACAGGCCCGCTGATGCATGCTGGGAAAATGCTTAGCAAAATGCCGCCCCGTGCCCATCGATTCAGTTCATCAGAGCAGCTTACAGTTTGCCATTTCAAGCACATTTGAGGACCATGTGAATATATTACACAACACTGTGGGCCTATTGTAGTATTGTTTGTCTTCTCATAGAGAAGATCTGAACACATTAACACATACTGTAGACTTCCACTACAGTCCAAACCTTCTACTAAAAATTATAACTTTGTTTTTATTACTTTTTAAAGTTCTGAGTTTTTAACTCAGATTACCTCTGCATTACTTCTAATTTAAAATAATCAAGAAAATACTTGATTACTTAAATGATCTGTTAAAGAGGCAATTCTCTGAACGTAAGTAGCTGAGAACAACAGGGAAGTTACCCTTAAATATGTCTCTCTGAGCTCCTCTTTAGATTTTTTTGAGTTACACTTAAAAAAATCACTGCTTATTTATGTACTTTTGTATTAATATTCTGTAAACTAGCACATTGCTTCTCTGGATTCTCAGAGGTTCTCTACTCCACCTAATCATTTTAATGTAAGTCCATTGAAGGCATCATCCACAGACAAGCTCGGATCTACTGGAGTGACAAAGTTTTTGGTTTCTATAAAGAAAACAGGACTGAGGCTTAACGATGGGGCTAAACACGCCGTAATCCGTCCTCTGAAGCAGAGGGAAGAGATGTAGAGCGCTGATTCTTCCCTCCATCTGTTTCGCTTTT
This sequence comes from Salminus brasiliensis, assembly GCF_030463535.1. NCBI lineage: Eukaryota > Metazoa > Chordata > Actinopteri > Characiformes > Bryconidae > Salminus > Salminus brasiliensis. The sequence continues at coordinate 27,966,371 of NC_132898.1, forward strand.
CAGCGGGTTATGATGACCCGGCCCTGACCCCGGCGCCCGGCCCAATCATCCGTGCCTCTCCCAGGTCACCTGACCGGCCTGCCTTCGGCCTGATTGCACTGAACATGTTCGGTTAAGAAGCGAGGCCTTTCCTGTTTGACCAATTAGCGGCTCCTTTGGCGAATGCAGATTGTGATGCCGGTTGGCGTGAAGGCCAGTTTGGAATATATTAAAGCAACGCTGACACTAGATGGTCCCAGAACGTGTTGGAAGTGCCCCGCAGCCTGCTTGGTGCAGAGCTTTAGCTGGGTTATGTGTGTGTGTGCTGAGAACTGAGAAGTGACTATAATTATTGTTAAGTGCTGCTTCCTTTTCCTTTTTGTTTTGAATTTGACCTGTGTGTCATTGTATAGGATCAGGGCATTAGTGTTTGTGGACCAGTAGTGGTGGTTTGTCATTTCCTGTGGAAAGAGAGAAGTTAGTGAGTCTGCATGTGGGCTTTGATGTTAGGCTACTAATGATTTCCATAACTGATTCATCTATCAACCATTAACAAGCTAATCAAGCTATTATGTCTTATTATGTATTATTCAAAGTTTCCTCTGTGTGACAGGCTGTCTTCTTTTACAGTGCAGTAAAACAAAGGACGCTGTATTGCCCCCCTGTGCTTCCTATAATGTATTGCACCTAATTAGTACCTAATTGTGCCATATAAACAGTATAGAACATTTCTGTGTTAAAACCATTTTTGTTTTTCACCATAATTGACAGTTAATTGTGTGTGGGGTGATATATTTAAATATATTTTAAAAATGTCTGACATGATTTTACAATATACACAAATGACGAACAATAATGCATTTTTAAGCCCCTGTAAGCTCTGTAAACTTAATGTTACAAGGTTTCATCTGAACCTAATAAAGACATTGGGAGACAGTTTGCTATTTATTGTGTAAACGTTAACTGTGGTACGCACTCTAGTAGCATTTTCAGATCCCTTTTATGGAACTGTTTCTGTATCCTATCCCTCCTCAGTCAACCTCACTTCTAGTTTGCGCTTTGTATCCGTTTTCTCAAATAATATTTTTTTCATGGATAACGAAAGCAGCTTGCTGTTCTATGTTTTGCCCATTTATTTCAAATGTTAGATGAGTTTTATGAGATGATACACCCGTCTTTGTCTTGCTTTATATGGAAAATATTGTCTATTTTGTCCATTTAGAGCCCAGCAACAGTTAAAAATGGTAACAGTTGCTATGTAACAATCAGTACCAACACAGTGTGGCACAGCTGGCAAAGTAGACAATTTCCGTAATATCTTTGTCTTCATACCAAGGTGGAGTGAGTTTTTCCATGAAATGAGGCCTTCTGCTTCCCTTGTTGCAGTGTGGATAGTATAAAAAGCTGCACTGATAAACCTTTGAGAATATTGAAAGTGCCTCAGCAGCTGTAAAGTTATCACCTATGGTGAAAATTGCTTTTTGCTGTTTTTATTTAAATAAAGTAAGCTGTTCTAGTCCATGTTTAATTTATCTTGGTTGTGTGGTCGTTCTTGGTTATCTGTGTTTTTGGCTTATCACATTATCCATGTTTTGGTAAACATAATACTATTCTACCATGTTTTTTCCCCACTAAATGTTGCTGGCATTCTCTGATGCGTTTCTCTTTCTGTCTCTCTCTCTCTTGCCCTTTCTCTTTCTAGCGCACTCATCTAAAAGGCGGGATCAGAGGACAGCTGGTTGTTTGTTTTCAAATGTTTAGCAGAAGCGATCGACTTTGTTGCCAGACACACACAGTGCAGAAACACACACACACACAGTGCCCAAAACACACTGGCTAGAATCCCTTCTGACCTCTCTCTCACCCAGGATCCCTGGGAAAATGGCAGACAGGCAGGCCAGAGCACTCAGACACAAAATCACAACCAGACCCGTTGCCAAGTGCAAAGAGCCTCGGTCCAGCCTAACCCTGCCACCCAGGGAACCCAGTGCCCAGAGAGAGGAAGCCCTGCCCTGGGGCAACACACAAACAAGCTCACACACAGCGTCCACATGGCCCACAGAGGAAGGTCATTGCTTTGGCAGCTTATGAAATGTGATGCTACCATTCAACAGTTTGGAATCATTTGTTATTTTAGTAGTTGTTATTTTATTAAGTATAGTAGCTTAAATAGTACAGTTTAAACTAGACACCAAATGATGTAACCCACACAGTGGGGAAAGTATTAACAGAAAAAAAAAATCTGTCCTTGACATGGAAAATATAACATCGATTAGAGGATCTCAATACTTGTTAATAAATTGCCCAGCCCTATTTATTGCTCTATTAAGTACTCTCAAAAGTGATGGGTGCGCAGTTGGTGTTTTTTAGTAGTTGTTATTTTATGTAGTATACTAGCTAATACAGTATAAACACCAGATAATGTAATGAGAATTTCAGATCTTGCTAAAAGGTGATTGTCAATGTACTGTACTTTTTAAAAATAATTTCTTGTGAAATTATCTGCTTGCTATTTGATATATTGATAGTTTGTTTTATTGAAAACTGCCATTCCAAGCTACAGTTTGGTGATTCCTAACTTCTTTTGAATGCCTGTGTGTATGATTTTGAGAAAGACATTTTGTCTCAGGCGGAGCGAGGCACTTTGAAACAAGCCGTTGTCTTCAGGCCAGGATGAAGCAAACTGGCGGAGAGAATTGTGGGAATAGTTCTGTTTCCAGTACTGCCGGACGTAAAGGAAAAGAATGAAAGGTCAAGCTGTATCTGTTCACTGTGTGTGTCTGCTGACTGTGGAGGGTTCACTGTGTCTGCTGCTGAATGGGTATCTCATGACCAGAGTCAGGTAAACGGAGGAAGAGGGACGGATATAGAGCACACACACACACATGTTTGTTTTTATTCAATGTCAGGACCTGGGAATTTTGTACTTCCGGCACCTAAACCTAACCCTACCCTTAATTCAGGAGCCAAAACGGTTTCGCTCAAAAACAAACTAAAACAAACATACCCACCACAAACAGGGATCAAAACACCAACACACATATGGTCACACACTTTCTATCTCTGTCTCTCTTACACACACAGACCCATACAAACACAAACACACACACCAGCCTCTGCCCGACCCCTGCCTCCTCTCCCATAAGCCCCTGGGTGCAGAAGCCTGGCACCAGACAGTTATTCAAGCCCCCGGGCACCAGAGCAACTGCAGGTCACTTTGTACAAGCGATTGTGTTTGGATGTGTGTGTGTGTCTGTATGTAAAGGCCTATGTGAGGGAAAAAGAAAGAATTTGAAGTGTTGAAATTGTGTGTGATGTCTAATATAGCTTTTACATAAGAAGTCAGCAAACTTCAATTAAAGGCAATGACCTAACAGACATGAATAGAACAAATACAAAAAAACAAATAAACACACACACACACACACACACACACAGAGTCAGTAAAGTAGTGAGTGAGTAAAGTAGTGTTTGTGAATATGTAGCAGGGAATATGGAAAAATACCAGTATTGTGATTAATTATTATATAAATACTTTCACATAACCACTTGTTGATTTGTCAGGATGCTCTCAAGCAGTAAGCAGTAAGAGACTCATTTGCATATCCCAGTTGTCTGCTGTATCAATATTGCACAGACCAATACCATGACAGTAGAGGTGACCAATGTGACGCTATTTATACGAATCATTATGTATTTTGATATTGTGAGACACAATATTCTTTTATGAGTATGTCGTTGATATTGCCGGTACTGAGAGGTCACTGACCAACTGCACATTTCATTGCAGTGAGTGTAATTAGTCCTGTTTACTGGATGGAGTAAATTAAGATGCTTTTGAATACTATTGAATTTCATATGCATGACAATACACTGTGATAACTATAGTGTATCAGTAAATCATGTCTTTAAGTATTGTTATTTAACATTTCTACTATATCGCCAATCCCTACATGAATGACAGCTATTTAACATATTGTTGCTGTCACAAAAACCTAGATTTCTGACATTTTCTACTTTGTTACATAATTTGAATCTAGCCTTTACATTGTGTAACTATCATGCTGAATTGACCAATACAAATGCTCCAAAATAATTATTAATATATAGAATATATATTAAGAAGATTTTTTTTTTAATCTTGGAAAGTAGCCCTTTTGGATTTGCAAGGTTTTTGTGTGAAAATGAAGATGTGATCCTCAAGAGCTTTTGGACACAGCTCTCCAAGTATTAGATTTAAAAAAAACATGCCTTATTCTTCTTGAATGACAGGGAAGCATACACACTTACAGAAACCAGAAAGCATACTATTTATTTATGTTTTTACTATCTATTTATTGTTTTATTTATCTAAAGCAGGCAGCAAATTCTGAATATTTCCTGAATAAATCCTGAATTCATATTTTAACATTTTTTTAATCCAGTAATGGCCAATTCCCACCCAGTCTCCACAACACACAATATGCTACCAAACTTGGAGGATGGAGGCTACGTAAAGCTCCACCATATCTTTTCTGCTTACAATTGAGCATCTTTAAACACCTGGTCATTTCATGTGACTAGTATCTGGATTGGATTTTAGTCACATGTATTTACACTGAGTAGTAAAATGCGTCTCCAGTTAGACTGATATCCACTCGCTGTGTGGGATGAAATATTTAATTTACTGGATGTGCAGCAATTATGTACTGGGAGGGATTTTGGTTGTTGAATGTGTCTTGGACCCCCTCCTGTAGTGGTTTGAGTGAAGGGATTATTATCTGGTTTAAATGTGTCTTGGGTGTGTTTTTTATGTGGCTTGGCCTTATCCAGGTATAATCCTGATACTCAAGACACATAAAGTGACCAGGTGTAAGTGGTCACATGTTACCTCAGCTAACAGAAACCATTGTTGACTATTCTGTAACTAGTAAACCATTAAAAAAAACCACTTGGCACTAGTGAGACTTTTTAACAAGAATTATACAACAGTCAGTGTAAAATGCCACAAAAACTGAAAAGCATTGTTTCAGGTATATTTGTCATCTGCACAACATGTCAGGACATTTATGCATTGAAATGCTTGTGGTGAGGCTCAGGTTGATGCTCTACAGGAGGACAAAATTATATACATACTAAACATATTAAAATATAGTTATATAAAAATTATATTAAATAAATACAAAATACACACAAAATACAGAATATACAAAGACAGGAGGGATCTGTAGAAATTCTCTGATATGTACATTTATGAGGTATAGTCTGAGAGAGAGTGGAGCTAAATAGAATGTATGTAATATGTATGTTTATGTCTATTCCTGTTGTATAAAGTGACTTAGTGATGTTATCCATAGCAGTGATATATATAGTATTAATAATTAAGTGTCCGAGTGCAGTGGTGTTGGTGAAAGGTTCACAGCTTGTTCAGGAACCTGATGGCTTGTGGGTAGAAACTGTTCATTAGCCGGTTTGTTCTGGCCTGGATGCTGCGGTACCTCCTGCCTGATGGCAGTAAGGTGAACAGGCCGTGTGTCACAGTGTGTTTGTGTGTAACCGTGCAGATGATACTGTATATGGGCCAGCTCTAGACACAGTCGAATTTCACAGAAGTGTTGACTCAAAATGAGTCTTATATTTGGTCTTCGGGTGTCTCTGATTTTAGACTTGCTCGGATGGGTAGTGCAGCAGTCTAAGCATTACTGTTGTGTGGTATCCACCCTTTTCGGTTGTCGTTACACTTCCCATTTTCAGCAAAACAACACTTTATTCACTGATTCTGTGAAGGCTTTTATGTTGTTTTTCTGTAAAGGGGTATTTTTTAAATATGTTAATTAAACTGCGTATTTACAGAGAAAGCAATTCGCGCTGTCTTTCCCTTTCAGCTCTGTTCTCCACCTCATATCCTCTTACCAGTGTCTCTGTTCTTTAGGAAAAAAACAAAAAAGTCCACAACATTAGACAGTTTCCTCCTCCGGTAAATTAATTAGTTTTGCTACTTTTTCTTCCTTTTTTTTAATTTTTGTTCTAAAGTGCATGAAGAAAGGAGTGGGAGGTGAAGAGACGACTCTGTGATTGGATTAAAATTTCTGTCTTTGTAAACATTGTGACCCGAGTTTCTGACGCTTGTTCTTTGCTCTCTTTTAAGACATTCTCTCTCTCTCACACACACTCTCTCTCTCTCTCTCTCTCTCTCTCTCTCTCTGTCTCTCTTTTGGGCTCCGGCGCATTCAGAACAGGAGGAAAGAAGATGAAGGCTCTGTTTAAAGCTCTCTTTTGAGGCTTTGTGCGCTAAATGGGATGTTTTTTTTACTGTTTTGTTCTTGTAAATCTCTCCCCCACCCTATTTGTCTTAGTGGAGCTTTGAGTGATTAGGTAGAGTTCTAACAATGTGTGTATGTATTCTCCTACCCACTGCCTTGGACCCCCCTTCAAATATGTTCATTACCAGTAGCATGCATGCATGTGTGTGTGTGTTCACACAATATGCTAAATATTTGCTTTTACATTTACATGCTTTCATTCAATGTAAAGCACATGTGCACATTGTTGTTTTGTAATGTGTGCAGCAGTAACACTGCCTGATGTGCCAATGCATTCACAGCAAGAAGATATTATATGCAGGAGAAACTAGGATTGTAACTATACCAATATTTTGATTGTGATGCCAAGTCGAAATTTAGACGTTTGTTTGCTGGTCCTAAGCATTTTCCCCTTGGTTTGGTTAGTTTTCTCACAAAGGAAAAAATATAAGCACTACAACCCATGTGATAATGTTCTCCATTTGGTAAGAAAGTAAATATAGGAAAATGTCCTGTGCATTTCTGTGCAGTTTAACATGAAGTAGCGGCAAAGATGGCATTTGTTCATTGCTGTAGTAATTATCTGGGCATTATACCAGGTTAAACTGCCGTTTAGCTAAAAATTTCGGCGTACACCCACAGATGAACCACGAGTAAGGACCGGACAGAGACCACCTCCTCTCAGAGGCCTCTTCTTCATTTTCATTGACCTCTTATTACTTCCTAATTTCTTAAAAGTAGCTTTTTGTGTTATACATGTGATACAAGTGGTAAACAATTGGAGTCTCAATGGCACACCTACTGTATTTACATCATTTACATTTGTTCCATCTTTCTTCTTTATATTTTGCATTATATAGTTCACTGCAGTGGTTATAATGACTTCATATATTCCGTCAACTTCACAGAGAGTTGTTGATTTTAGTAAGTGAGACATCAGCTGTTTTCTAATAATAACATTATTGTGGTGCTGTCTATTATTAATAGTATCAGTTTTCTGTGTTTTACTGTGGCTTTGCCTGTGTGTGTGTGTGTGTGTGTGTGTGTGTGTGTGTGTGTACAGGAGGATGTATGCTTCAGATGCTTAAGGCTCTGTCTGTGAGCTTATGCTCGAAGAGCGGCCGGCTGGTAGCGCTAAACAGTTCCACCCAGGCTTGAGAGGGCATGTATCAAGGCAGGCATCAACAGAAATCTGAGTGCTGCCATTAGGCAAAATGAACAGTACCAAAAAGAAAAGGATGAGACCAGAAAAGAGAGAGCGAGAGAGAGATGGACTCTGAGCTAGACGGCTAGAAGGAGTGAGAGAGCGGGAGAGACGGAGAGAGAGAAGGACAGTGAGAGGATTGTTCGTAACAGACTGACTGTCCTTTTTAGTCTTATCTCTCACAGGTTCTCTTACAGAAAACTAAGGAGCAAGAGAGTGAGGAGGGGGGGGCAACGCTTTGCTTTTTCTCCCACTATTCCCCTTTCTCTGATTTCTTCTGTCTCTGTCTCTCTGTTTCACCCCATTTCATCCCTCTCCATTTTCTTTTGTGCATTCCTTCCAGTCCCCCCCTATTTCTCCAGACCATGCGGATATCTCGCCTCGGTTGTTTTTTTCACCCCGTTCTGCTCCAAATACTCGCTACCTGTCCTGTCTGCACCTTGTTTGTTGTTAGCAGGATTCCCCCAGTGTCCAGAGCAGCTCCATTTGTCCATTTAGACAGCTATCCCTGGTGATATGAGTCTGAAGCCATTAGTTCATTAGTAGTATTTTGCCAAATGAAAAGGATGTGCGATTGGTCGAGCTATTTGATGCACTTCGGCTATTGAAAATAAATAGACTATTGAACATAAGAATTGAGAAGCTCCCAGAGGCTCCTAGAGGCTTTGATAATTTCACAGTTATTTGCTATTTCTTTTTCTGTAACCTTGACTGTAAAGGGAATCAGAGGGGGGTCTGGCCTTCTAGCTCAAAGCAGAAGTTCTCAGAGTTGCCTCTTCCTTCTAACAGTCATACATTCTTGTCAGAGCATGCTTTTAGATACATCAGTGAATCGGCTAAGTGTGTGCGGAAATCAAGCGTACTTGCTTGTAAATTAAATACAAATTACATTCATTTTGATATATTGCTGGAAAATGACAATCGGTTCTATTGAGGTGGTTTCTATTCCTGCTACTTGTTGTATGAATTACACAGGACCCCCAGACACACAACTTTCTGTCATAAGTGCCTTATGTATGAAGTATGAACACAAAGCAAAGCAGAACTAAAATGTAACCATGTATCACTTTCTGGCTTGGTCTGTACCAAGGCAAATTAACTACAAGTATAAACACACCCTTAACTATTGATCCTAACTGTTATTATCACTGGAATTGTTTTAAAAGTTGTAATGTTGTCTTGTTATATTCTGTTTAATCTTAAACATAATTCTAGCTGTTTTTCAGCGTTGACAAAAAACTGAAAATAACATTTGCGGCCTGTTTCAGAGCAAAATCTCTGCTGCACAAAATTTTGGCGCAGTACATGTGTGCTCATGGGCCGTGTGTCGTTCATTAGTAAGGCTCCGCAGCTGATAGGACGAAAGTGCAGGGAAGGGTAGTGGGATACGGTGGGGAGGAGGAGTTGGGGGGGGGGGATAATTAGATATCAAAGGCAGGAGCGGGGACAGGGAGGGAGGCGCAGGCCCTCTCTGATGCTAAAGCACTTATTAATGAGATAGGCCTTATCTGCCCTCCTTGGAGGAATTCTGCCTTTGATCGGCCCCACTTTGGACTTAATACATTTTTGATTGATAGGCTGAGATGACAGGGGAAGGAGGCGCGGGGATGGGCGCGAGGGCCAGCGGGGGAGAGATGGAGACGCGTGCAGAACGATGCCCTTCATGTGATAGAGTAACCTGCGAAACAAGAACACAGGGGAATGTGACTAGGCGCACACACACACACATACACACGTATCAGACCTTCATTCATTTGTATTCTATCTGACTTCAGGTTAAAGAGAGAGAGAGAGAGAGAGAGAGAGAGAGAGAGACAGACAGAGAGAGAGAGAGAGAGAGAGACTGGTAAGTGGCAAATTTGGTGACTTGTATCTTTGGTTAGCATGATTGCTAGTGTGAGGATTGATGGGACGCCTTATCAAACTGGGGAAGGGCACAAGATAACATCACAACATTCAATAAAACCATACACACATAATGCACATACTGACTCACCTTACTTAGCACATGTGAATGGACCTATCACAGGCACCCATCACACATAGCACTACTGATGATGATTCTTCACTCTGAATTCTCTCAGTTGATTGAAACACCTTATTTTCGACTTAAAGTTAACTGAAAACTTCATTCCCCAAAACACTGGGTTGTAGAATTTAACACCGGTGTGCACCTTAATGGAAATCCGTTATGTCGCTACATACACTGTATACAGTATGTTCACATGTTCCTGCTCATCCAACACTTGTGTTTATCCTACTTTACTGCATTAACAGTCTCTGTTCTTTTTGGATGGCTTTACTCTAGATATGTGAACGTTGCTGTGACACATTAATTGCATTCAGGATCTAAAACATTAATAGGGTCAGGTGCTGATATTGAATGATTAGTTCTGGGTCACAAACTTTACTGTATATGAGGCCTTTATACCACTTTAGCCAGCACCTTCCATTAGCAGGGTGACCATAGGCTCCTGTGCAGCTACTCCAGAGCGTCCCAGTGTTCTATTCTATTTCCAGTGTCTTTTTTATAGAAGTTTTACAAGATGTGTGGGCAGTCGAATGCCCGTGTCAGCAATTGGTGCACTTAACTAGATAAATTAGCTAAGTCTGCTTAGAATCAGCTTAGTTTTAGCATGGCCATCTACAAAGTTGGCATAACAACTCTTTACATTAGCAAGTCTGTTGCGCAAAAACCATGTATCTTTATAGGAGAAGACAGAAAAATCTTTGTAACATAAATGATTTATTTGAAGCAATTTTGGAGCATGCCTATTGGCGCATTGATCGTGACATTTTGACACAATGTGTAAAGAACAGCTACCAGATTTACAATTGGTCAAAAAGAGAAAAATGGCAAGATTTTGCGCACCAGAAATGACTTGACACCCCGAAAACCAGTTAAACATTACCAGAACAACTACATGTTCAGATCTGTTATTACAGCCAGGTATCTCGAGAGGCTTTGACAGAAAAGAAGAGAGATAGCAGAGAACGTCAAGGGGAGGAGAGAAAGGCGGGTAAAATGAAAGAAGCCATAACCAAACTCTCTTCCTGTCCATCACCTTTATTCTTTAAAAAAGCCCACCAGTCAGCACAGGCTAGCCAGCATTAGCGGAGCTGATCAATCAGACTGACAAGCGCATTTCACAAGCCCTAATCAATCATCCTAATAAAGCAGGAGACACAGGAGGGCAGTGTTCCAAAGGAGAGAAGAGAGAGTGTGAGAGAACTGTAGCAGGAGATGGGAAAATGACTGCTATGAGGCACTCATGCATAGTTTAGAAAGCTCTTCTACAGAGGCAGACGTGGAAATAGTCGACAGTGAATTAAAATTAAATATTAGAACAGAAATATTACTAAACTCCATAACTAACTAAGCTAATTGTGGCTAATTGCACTTGGTTTATATGCATTTCTGTTGGAATTAACATGGTAGTGAAGACGGATTCTGTTCTCCTTCCCTTGAACTATTAAGCCCTAGAACAGTTGCATGGATATATTCCAGTTCTGAAAGAGACCTATATTATATTTCATTGTTTATTCTCCGTAAACATAGGATATTGCATGTGTTTTAGTCCGTGTGGCTTTATCCTTGTGTCGCAAAGCGAGTGATCCATAACAGTATGAATTGTCAAAGCGTTCAGAAAAACAAAAGGGATTTTATATTTACTGCTAGAAAAAAACACCTTCTTTTCCGTGTGATTATTTTTTTCCAGTGTTTCCATAAATATTTTGTGGTCAGCATAGATTTTGGTAAGCTTGACTCTAACCCAGATGAAGGGCACATATATTATTTTGTAGCAACACATAGATTGTGTGTACCAGAATCCTAATTCTGGCATTTTCTCCCCACAGAGCCTCTAGTATATATCTGAATTGATGGTTTGTTTGTTTTTTGATAGTCAATACATGCAGCAAATTCACAATTTGTGTAGTACAAATGTTAAAAATGTTGATATTAAACATTTAAAGATGTCAGATGATGACACATGAGATTATGTGACTGTCTTGTGTAAATGCATTGTTATTCTAAGTGTATTTAATCAAAATAGGAAAGAATGTGCAACATTGTACAGGGTCAAACATAATCCCAGCTATGCTTTTTATTTCTTTTCTTTCTGCTAAAAAAGTGGGTTTCTTTTATTTATTTAATTTTTTGGTTTTTATAGTTCATTACAAATGACTCTTTCACGGCTAATGATGGATCCACCTGTAGTTGAAAAGTTACAGGACTGCCATTGTAATACGCAACTGTAGATTTGACCATTTATTGCAATGTGAAGGAGAAACACGGTTTGAATGACTGCTGCACAGCAGCAGAAGAAGGGAGGAGGTTCCTGAACAGATAAGAGCACCAAGTCTGGAGTGAAAAAAACAGAGGGTTGAAAAAAAGTGATTAAAAAGAGCAATCAGAAGCCTGAAGCCTGATAAACGTACGATTCGTTAATTAGCGTCGCTCAGCTCATGGGGATACTCTTGTATTTTCTCCCTTTTTTCTTCTTTTTTAGCCTTACATTTCTACACTCTTTGCTCTGAAACGTCTGCAAGGTTCAAACTACTGCCTGCCTTTTGGTTTTGGCCACTTGCCGTGACATGTTTGCCGTATTGGCAAGCGCACGGGTGTCATTCACAGTAATTCATCCAGTATGTTGGTAAGTAGGGAGCATGGATTTGGCAAGAGGAACAGTGTCACTATCCATTTGAGGGGAGAAGAGAGGAGAGCTGAACAGAAGAAAGGAGTGGAAAGGAGAAGTGAACATGAAGGTGAAGAGGGGAGAGGAAAGCAGACCCGGTGGCAGGATTAATTAGGCAAGAGGACGAAAGATATTACAGAGGAGGCACGGCTACTTTTACCCAATGAATGGCTGGCAGTGTAAGCTTATCAGTTTTTAGAACCAATCATTACACAACAGCTAACTTTCCCCAAGCATTTACAGCAGATGTAGCTTTACATTCACTAAATCCAGAGACAGTGTATTTAGTAATGAGCCTATTTCCAGTCATAGAAAGTATGTGTCTACTGTGGCAATGGTTTTACTAGTTCATAATATCAATTTCTCTGTGTTCCATTGCTTTATAACGGTATAACAGTTGTTGAGCTAGCCTTAGCTGCTGCGTTGCCTTTGTAACATTTCTCTCCATTGTAAAAATGCACATAATATCACCACCAGCACCATAATGAAGAGGTGCTACGATCGAGGGCTCCAAATGGACCAGTGGACTAAGACACTGCCACTATGATCAAAGGGATACCTGGTTTGAATCCCGGGTCATGCTGCCTGCCATCAGCAGCCGGAGCCTAAAAGAGCACAATTGGCCTTGCTCTGTCGGGTGTGCTGATGTCACTTCCATGTAGGTCAGCACAGTCATCTTTTAGCTTTTGTATTGGAGCTGGTGAGCCGTGCTTTGTGCCCTGGCCACATAGGGATGCTGCAGTTTGAAAAGAGGTTGGTCTGGGTTCACATGTGTTGAAGGAGACCTGAGAGTTTGCATAAAACAGTATTGGGTAATTGGTCTTTATTAGTGTAAAGAAGAAATGGCTTCTGTGAAATATGATAAATAAATATGATTAGTACAACAAACATGTAACACAGTAAACAGGCAGGACAGTGCAGCACCAACACAGCACTCAGTACTGAATGTACGTGGTGGGGATAAGTTGGTATGTAACATTGGATGCTCTGGTACCTTTCGCCAGACGGCAGCAGTGAGAAAGAGTCTGTCTCAGCCTCTTAAAACCTTTTATGGAACCCAAACATGGTTCTCATATGGCATCACTCAAAGAACCAGGAGGGCACCTTGCTGGCCAACAGGAGTACAAAGTAGAGGGGGCACAATACCCCATCCAATGGGTCATTTCTCCCCTGGCCCGTCCATGGCACTGCATAGAACAAATTAGAAGTGAAGAAAGTAGCTAAAGAGAGAACAGAGGGTTCTCTGTGTTGGTTGATTGAATTTCAGTCAGTTAAACTGTGTAATTATTGTTTAAGGCCTGTTCTTGTTTGTTTGCTTTTATGCAACAAAAAAGTCAATTGTACCAAAAACATGTAGATATTACTGCAAATGTACGTTTGCCCGCAGACTTCCTTAAAGACTTTTGTTGAGTTTCAGTTGTAGTTTGATTTAATGTGTCGGTTCAGTGTTCTTTTCATATGTTCACATGTTTGGTTCAGTTCGGTTGTCGTCTCACATGTTCCTGGTTTTGTTAATTATGTCGTGTCTTGTTTAGTAACGTGTTTCACCTGAGACGGGGGACACTTAAGAAGCTCAGCTGCAGAGCTCCTCGCCAAGAATTGTAGGTTCAGAGCCTCGAGGAAGCCCGAGGCCCAGTTTGGTTCACAGTTCAGGTCCTCTAGCGGACCTTGCTTCTAGCGTCGAGTTTTGCGAGTCTCGCGTCTCCAGGTTTGGTCGGCCTAGCCATTTAGGGTTCAGCAGCTGGTTCACCAGCTCTCTCCCCCCAGTTTGTGTAATCTCTGCATGGTTCACGCTTGTCCTTAGTTTCCCCTGTAATCTCCCCAGGCACGGCCTGGTAGGTTGTTTTGTGTTGTTCCCAGTTCTCCCTGTCCAGCTCACCCATCTCAGCTCCCAGAGCCCCCCCAGTCTCAGGTGTGCTTTCGTGTTCGCCTGTTTTAGTTGTCAAGTTTATGTTGTTTTACTGTTTAGTCACTTTAGTTGTTGCATTGCTTGCTTTCGTTTACCCTCTGTATTGCACCCCTTTCTGTTAATAAAAGTACTTGCATTGGATCCATCTCTGCAAGTGTTCGTCCTTCAGTGTCTGGCCTAACCAGCCATGACAGTGTCTGTAGTTTGTCGGTAGTCTGTCAGTGTAAGCATCATAGTTTTAAATACTGTTTACATGCAATTAAAGTGCAAAGCGGTTGCAAAATAATACTAACAACAAATGTAGACTTTACTTATCATTCAAGGTGGAGTTTAACCTTCAATATTGTTCAACTTTGAATCAAATATATATAATAAAAAAAAGCATGAAAGGAGTTGTGCAGCCAGAAATCTCAAAAAGTGCAATAAAAACGGTTCTTGATAGCATGAATTTTTTGTCAGTGTTCTGGCGTTTAGGTTGACTAATACTTAGCTGGGAGCAGCCCTATAGAGAGATCAGACGAGGGAAGAAACCAAGAGGAGAACATAAAAGAATGGAGAGGAAAGAATAGAAGAGGAGAGGGGGTTGAACCCCGTTTTCTCCATTTTAGCAGTTGTGGGTGACACTTGCGAGATGCGAGACAGACAGGAAAAGGACCATAAAGCATGCGGCGACAGCACACACATCACACTGACAGGCCTGCCGCCTGCAGGACAGATAACACAGCGCCTCTCTGCCTCTATCAACCCCATCCATCATCCACCCCCAATCTACACCTCCGCTCCACCCAGCCACACCTGCCTCTCAGCCCCCCACGTCCCATCCACACCTCCATCGGGTTCCATCCCCATCAGCCACACACAGACTCCTCTTGTAGAAAAGACCACAAGATATAAATGTATGGAGATTATCTAGAGTGAAGCTTCAGCCGTATGGATGGGGTCTAAGGCTGCCATATGATCGATCTTTCTGTATTTAAGTATAATACTTCATACTGGATTGTGGAGGCCATTTTTTGAGTGGCTGGGGCTTTTTCAGAAGTAAAGAATTATTACTGAAATGTTTAACTTTAAAGTTTGCCTTTTTAATAGGGGTGCACTAAAATATGGGCCAATATTGTGGCTGTTGAGGTGTGTTTAGCATCATTGTCCTGCTGTAGAAGCCATCCTCCAGTGTAATGTTTTCTTCCAGAGTTTACTGGTATTTAATTGAATTTATTCATTCCTCCACCAGTACAACACAACACTCCACACTGCAACACAAGCCCAAACAGTTTAACAGTTGGAGAGCTCTTTTTTCTCGGAACATACCTTTGCCTCCTCATTGCATCCAAATCTGGAATTCTGACCAATGATGCTTGGGCTCTTTAATGTGAGATCGCTCAGATTTGGTCACTTGAAACGTAAAACTTCGACACTCAGTTTGATAATCAGATTTAAGAAGCTGCATCACTGCCTGGTTTGGGACCTGCACAGCCTCTGACCCTCCAACATATTGTGAGGACAGCTGAGAGGATCATCAGAGTCTCTCTCCCCTCCGTCATGGACATTTACACTGCCCGCTGCATCCGCAAAGCAACCAGCATTGTGGATGACTCCACCCACCCTTCACACAGTCTGTTCTCCCTCCTACCATCAGGAAGAAGGTAACGCAGCATCCGGTCCAACATGACCAGACTCTGCAATAGCTTCTTCCCCCAGACCATCAGACTTCTCAACTCCAGAGACTGAACTGATGTTTTTTTTGTTCCATGCACACACACACTCTCTCTCTCTCTCTCTCTCTCTCTTTCTCTCTCTTTCTCTCTCGCTCTCTCACCAACCATTTACCCCAGACAATATGGGAAGCATTTTAATTAATAACTTTACTACCTCACTGGACTCAATATTTATTGCACACTGCATAATTTGCACACTACCCCCAATTATGTATTATTCTCTGTCTGTATTGTGTTGTGTTGTCTGTCTGCACTTGTATTGTGTTGCACTTGTGTTCTGTATGCACTGTGTCTGTGTTGCACCATGGTCCTGGAGGAACGTTGTTTCGTTTCACTGTGTACTCTGTATGTAGCTGAAATGACAATAAAAACCCACTTGACTTGAAATCTGAGTTACTGTTCAAAGTGAGCAAAGCCGAAAGCTTCATTTTTTAACAAACCATTGATTTCATAGACAGCATATGTGACTAGCTCAGTTAGCATGTTTAGTGTTTATAATATCTACATTTGTTCTGACTAGCAGCTGTCGGTAACTTTCTAGCACAGGTTCTCATTCATCACTAAGGCCTAATTTGCTCAGGTGCGTCCAGCACCCCCTGTCCTTGTGTTCCCTTTGTCAGAAATTACAATTAGGGGAAAAATTATCCAAAGAGAGGCAAATGACCCTTCAAGGCCACCATTGTCCTCCCATCACACCGGGTTTTGTTTGCGTATCTCCCTCGCCTTGCTCGTCCTTGTTGCTCATAAAGAGGCTGCATATATGTGTGCGTGTGTTTGTGTGCGTGTATGTGTGAGTGAATGGGTAATTATGCAAATAGGGGACGACACCCTGCCGAAACACAATGTAGATAGGAACGCTCCTTTTACACACATGCGTACATATTTACACACTCACGCTTGCGCACAGGCTTCATCCTGACCCAGTCCATGGCGTAACCCCATCACGTCACGGCCGACAGCTCCAGCGACAGGCCCAGAGAAACGGCCACAAAGGAGCCAACAATGACTGTCATCGGCGCTGGCCAAGGCACCACTGCTTTATCAGGGTGTTTGAGGAAGAGCGGCAGTGGCACGTATAGGAAGGCCCTTAAATGTGGAATGAAAGGGAGAGTGTGCCATCGCACTCTTTATTTGAGCTGTCCGGCCAACTCCCCGGCACACTTTCACTCTTTCCCTCTCGCAGCCACTTAGAAACACACACGTTCAGGCACACAGAGAAGTTACGGCTGTTGTTCTTCTTTATCGTACTCCTAAAGAAAAGGGAATGACTGCTGACATCTCAAGGTTGAAGAGACTTTAGCATCTCGAAAGAGCACTTTAAAGCAATAGTTTGGCCAGAATTTTTAAAAATTGAAGAAAAAACTTCTTCACCTCAAACGCAGTCACTCCATCATAATAGTTGAGAGAAATCTACTTTTATTATTTATTTCTTTTTTTGGACAGATGCAAACTTTTATATTGATACAGCTAATTTATAATTTAAGTAAATATAATTTATAATTACAGGCTTAAATCTTCATCTGCTTCCCTCTGAAACTCTTTCTTTGAAGATTTTTAAACCAGTAAATATATATATATTTAATTATTATTATTTTATTTATTTATTTTTCAGTTTTTATTTTTCAAGTCTCAAAGTGCTGTACAATGCAGCAGAATAAAATTATAAATAAAAATTATAATAATTATGAAAATAATAACACAAAAGACAAAAAAGTAATCACCAACAAATAAAAAAAAGTCTTTAAATGTTTTTAAGCAATGCCATTTAGGTTCCAATAATTCAACCAGAGACTCTCTCCATCAACTACAACCAAAAAGCTCTGCCCATCATGTGCCATTTTTAATGAAGCAACCAGAACTGTAGTGAACGTAAGGCTGAACGGTGGGACAGATTTAGTTGACTTTAGTCTAGTTATTAATGCAATTTAGAATTCTTACAATAAAATAATAAAAATAGTATACAGATCAGCATTAATTCATTCAGCATCCTTTCAAATTGTTATCAACAGGGTTTGATTAAACTCGTATGTAACAGTGCCCTCAGCACCGTATCTTGGTAAGTAGTTTAATGTAGAAATACGATGACCACCACTGAAAAGGCTTTCAGTCATAGCCTTTCAGCCATGTTGGAGGAACTTCCAGACATGTGAACTGTCCTGTTGGCTGTGCTGAAGCCCAGTGAAGATGTTTGAGGAAGCCCGAAAACTGGCCAGAGGTCTGTGTAATGGTGCAGACGGAAGTTCGATAACGCTACTGTGATAAAGGTCTATGGTGATGTAAAGTGTGTAAAGAACTTGGTTAAAGTTTTAACACATGCACCTTTATTTGAATCAAAGCAGACAAGTCTAAACACACCCTCAGAGCCGTACCGAGACCACAGAAGGCCGCGGTAGATTACACGAGAAATTTTACACAGAAAAAGGCAGCCAGTCTTTTGGTAAACAGACAAATGCTAAGGGGTCGGTCTGCTGAGTGCTTGCATCAGTGTACATAAAAATGACACACATTTGATGTGATTAGCTTTTTCCACATACCTGATGATTGTTACTTATTTAATAACCAGATTCAAAGTGACTAATTAAACAATGTTGTTTTAATCCAGAACAGCCTCTTTCAGAAGATCTCATTTGCACAATGTTATGGTGTAGCGATGATAACGCAGTTAAGCAGCAGTAGCTGCAATCGTTACGCTAATAAATCAGTAATAGACGTGGTTATAACGACGCCACAGTGGTAGCACTGCGGTTGACATTATTGTGGTAATAGAAGCTAAGGGAATGCAAACAGCGGGGAGGGCTAAACCGATTACATTACACACTTATTTCTGTTCCTCTCCTCCCTCTCCTCCTCTGTCTGCTTCCCTCCATCCATGCCGTACCTGCACCCGCCTCTCTCTCTCTCTCTCTCTCTCTTTCTCTGTATCTCTCTCTGACTGAATGCCTGAGGAGGGAATTGGACTAGTTATGCATGTTTGGTAACTGGATAGCCTATTGAGAGAAGCTTGCTGCTAATTTGTCATGGCCATGTTTCCCTTGAGTGATGGAGACCTGCTTCACCACACACACACACACGCATGTACACACACACACACAGTTATGGAGGAGAGGAAGAAGGCAGGTGGCAAGGCAGGAGGAGAACTCAAGAAATTTGGGCTGGAGTTCTGGGGGGCTTCGAGCTAATGGGACCCGAAGCCAGACCCCCCTTGCCAGGTAGAGGTTGAGTATGATTGGATCATCAGAAGGAACAGGGGTCGGTGGTGGGGTGCAAGAGGAACGGTTTTATAGTGTGTAGAAATGGAGGGGAGGAGTTTGGCAGTGGTCCTTCTCCCAATCTTTTAGTTATTACATAACTCCATTTAGAGCACCGGGCTATTGCTAACAGGGTTGTGGGTTCAATACCCGGGCCCGGCAAGCTGCCACTATTGAGCCCTTAAGCAAGGCCCTTCACCCTCTCTGCTCCCAGTGCACCGCAGCAATGGCTGCCCACTGCTCCGGGCACGTATGCTCATTATCACTGTAGGTGTTTCCTCACTGGTGTGTATGTGTGTGTGTGTTCACCGCATGGATGGGTTTAAACGGAGGCTAAATTCCATCTGTGTCCATCACTAATGGTGAATTTGGTTGTGTAGTTGTTAGTTAGTGTCTCACAGTGCTGTGGAAGGGTATTAGCTCAGTGACATTTGTAGGCCCCATTTATACCTGGTCACTTCATGTGACTAGTGTCTCGATTGTAGGCTGATAAGATGAAAAACTGCGATTATTACTAGTATTTCAGTTGTAATGGGAGGAGTATTGGTTGTTGAATGAGTCTTAGAGAGACGGATGTGTTGACACTGCTATATCATGGCTGAAATGCATCTTAGACCACCTCCTGAGGATGTTTGAGTAATCGGATTTGCATCTGGTTTAAACACGTCTTGGGTGAGTTTAAGGTTTGGCCTGATCCAGATATAAATCTGGTCAGCATGTTTCAGGTCTTGCCTCAACACTTGCATAAAATAGGTTCACTACTTTTAAATAGGTTGATTAAATTTCTTATTTTTTAACCATGGTGAGCTAGACTTGCTTAAAAAAAAGATGTACTCTATATCAACGGATCCGCTGTAGCACCAGAAGTTCGAACACAAAGGAGAGGAAGAATGCAGGCAGAACCTTTACAGACTTTACATTAGTTTACACTAAACTAAAACCCTGAACAGGGACATGAGACAACGATAAACACAACAAGAAAATATTACGGCATTATTTTCAATAGCTTATTACACCTTCCCTTTAGAGCACCGGGTTATTGATAACAGGGTTGTGGGTTCTCTCTAAGACTCATTCGACAACCAAAACTCCTCCCCTTACAACTGAAATACTAGTAATAAGTAATAATAAGTTTTTTCATCTTATCAGGCTACAATCTAGATACTAGTCACATGAAGTGACCAGGTGTAAATGGGGTCATAGTGCTCAAAGGCCTGCAAATGTCACTGAGCTAACAAAGATGGCCAACCCCCACCCATTGTTTAATGGAGAATAAGATGGACAAAATTAACCAGATATAATGTGTCCAGATTCAGGCAGGAATAGCAAGATTTTTTCACCCTACATGCTCTGTAGAAATAGTGAATTCTCAGATGCACCACAATTAGCTCTGAATGTTCACAGAATCAAACATTTCTGATGAAGAATGAACACTAGTCTGTGAGTCTGTGGGGTACAAGGATAGAACAAGACAAACGAGCGCACTGACATGAAAAGTAGCAGCCATGGAAGGATGAGAAATGATTGATGATTGAAGCGATATTGATTAACGATCAGATCGCAGGGCAGGAAGGCTTTCACTATTGAACATGGGCCTTTTGCTCCAGACATGTCACACTTTCCTGCAGTCAGTTGAGGGAACAGCCCGGAGGACACAATGGTGTTTGTCACCCTCTCTCCTCCCCCTGCTTCCTGTTTGACTCTGGGAAGAGAGCTGATGGTGGGAATTCTGTCCGGCCCTAAATTAACCTTTGCCCCCCCCCCCTGGCCTTAACCAAGCCAGACACAACACTCTCTGTGCCTAGACATGACTTCTGGGCAGACGGTTGGTTCAGACAGAGGCTGGCCATGTCCCCAGGCACCCCAAATTCACACTGCTAGCATTCTGTAGTAAGGTGGAAATGGATTCACTTTTGGTCCACTCAGCTCGCCGTACAGATGACATTTTTCGAAGCCTATTTGAGACGTTTCTTGTTTTAACCTAACAAACCGTTGGCTGTGGAAAATCTTAAAATGATATTTATACATTTTTCATATACATATACATCCATACATACATACATATCTATACATACATACATACATACATATACATATTTGCTGATGCTGATGTATTTGTAAAATGTAAAATTGTATTAGCATTGCTAATTGCAATAGAAATATAACGTGTAGAAAGTTTGATTTGTAGGACATTTGATTTTAAAATTGATCAGATGCAAAATAAACAAGTGAGGTCACATGCTGTTCCTGTGAGTCAGGAAAAAAACCAGTGTATCCAACAAGAAGGAAAACTATGTACATATTTTGTACACAGCAGTACAAACATGGTACAGTGTGCAGCGTGATTTAACACAGCACATTTAAACCAGTAACAAATTATCCAGTCAATTTCTATTTGCAGAGGTAATTTGAAATGGTAATGGCCCTATGGTGTCTAAAGATTAGAGATTGGCAGGTATAATACACAATCAGTTAAACCAAACATCATTTTGTGGAACTAATGTAGGCATATTGTTATTATGTCTTATGGAGATTGTCCAAATTGAACCAAAAAATATTACATATAACACCTGGTTTGAAAATGCAGTACATTGCAGTTTAATTAAGAAGTACATTTGGTGTAAAAGAGAATGATACATTCACAAATTTCTCACTTTCCTAACTACATAACTTAACATTCCAGCTACATAGTAGTAACTGAGTAATTTAAAATAACTGCTACATAAAAACTCATTCAATTAATAATTAAAAAAACAAGCCTCAAATTGACATAGAATTGGCCTGCTAGCAGTGATCAAGCTAGTGCTGCGGCGAGTGCACTCTGTCTGACCTGATTGAAGGCGCCAGCAGACGCTGACATGTTCCTGTGCAGACGGTACAGTGTATACCTTTATTAAAGCATGACGTTTTGAACCTGCGATCTTCTAATTCCACTGTAGCATCTCAGGTATGGCCCTCATACCTGTCACATTCCAGGTGTCTGTGGGGAGGTGAAACCGTCTTCACGTTCACCATCATCACACTGTGCATTTTCGGTGTGTGTGTGTGTGTATTGTGTTTGTGGGATAGACCTTGGAATGTCTGTTGAAGGGGGTGACATTATAATGATGTCATCAGCCTTTGGCTTGTGAACTTCTGGCCTCTTTACACACCTCTCTGCTCTCAACAAGTGTGTGACAGTGAAGACTGGCACTTGACCTGGAAGTGCAGAGGTCAGCAGTCAAGCATGTAGTGCCAGAAGTGACCCAGCATTCCCCCTTAAAGATATGTCAGGTCAGGCTGCGATACTCTCAGCAGGTAAACATATATATATATATATTTAGGGATCTTACATGACTGTATTCATTTCTACATAGCCAAAGCTCTTCTCATAGGAGACTAGTATTATTGCAGTTTTCATCCAACAGCTGGTTTGATTAATGATGGATTAAACACATGCATGCTGTACTGGCTGGGGGGCGTTTGTTTGGTTAGACTTCAGGAAAGATCTCAACTACTTTTTACTGTATTTACGTTCACCTTATTTACAGTAAAAACTCTGCAGATATATATAGGGTCTAAAATAATATAAATTTATGTATAATGATGTAACTGCGCGCTCTCTCTCTCTCTCTCTATATATATATATATATTATGTATATAACATAATATAATATAATATATAATGTATATAATATATATATATATATATATATATATCTTTTGAGTGAGCTTACTCCTTGTGTTTAGTCATATTTAAGCTTAGAGGTATCTTTGAATGAAGCACTTTTGTAAGTCGCTCTGGATAAGAGCGTCTGCTAAACGCCGTAAACGGAAAATGTAAATGCTAATGTAAACTTACATGCTGAGTCAGGTAAAAACACAGTGTATCAAACAAGAAGAAAAAATGGGTACATATTTTAAACAGCAGTACAAACCTGTACAAAGCTGTAGCTGATCTGTGTTACAAAAAAAAAACCAAAAAAACAGTCAGTTTAATTTTTTAAGGTAATTTTTAAGGTAATGGCCCTAAGGTGGCCTGTGGAAGGAGTGTAAAGACTGACAGGGAAAATAAGAAAAAAAAATCTTGCTCCTGTTTTATTTTGCATTTATGTTGACCTGCATCTGTTCTAATGGATTTTGTATGTATAGAATATATATATATATATATATATATATATATATATATATATATATATATATATTCATATTCTTTTAATGGTTCCCAATTCCTGCTCTTCATTAACTGACTCAGGTGTATTATACCCTCTCCCACACACGCTACATGTCTGTCACTAAGGGCCAGAGTTTGGCTGGAGGTTGTACCACATCCGCCCCTCGTGTCTGAAAGCATGGGAGAAAATAACTGACCTGGAAAGCGGCCCTGCACAGCAAATCAGAACCATATCTCACCACCATCTACCGCTATCTGAGCTGGGTTGTTTGTGATTTTAAACCTTCCACCGGCCAGTGGAGGTGTCCCTCCGATGAACTGTGGTCTAGAGAGCGGGGTGCGTGGTGCCACGGTCAAGGGTTTTTTTTTTGGGGGGGGGTGTGTGAAGTTCAGGTTGCATATTAAACAAACAGCCCAGTCGTTTTGAATGGCCAGCTCTAGAGCTCCGCTCCAGTTAAGTAAATTAGTGTAAATTTGCACAAGTAACCTAATTTGGAGAGAAAACAAAGGCTGGAATTTTAATTGGGCACAATGATGCTGGAGCAGAGCAGCGGCGAGCACGAAATGAGCCGAAACCAAAGGGGGAGAGACTAATGGTTTGTGTAGGCTGCTGCTGTGCTTGCTATTGAGAGAGAGAGAGAGAGAGAGAGAGAGAGAGAGAGAGAGAGAGGGGCTAATAGTTTATGTACACTGCTGCTGTCTTTGCTGTTGAGAGAATGCAGGAGAGAGAGAGAGAGAGAGAGAGAGAGAGAGAGAGAGAGAGAGTTTGTGTGTAAGAGAAAGAGAAAGATACTGTTACAGTCCTGCAAATCATGCATGAAGGAACAGGTCAGCCGGTGTCAGGAAGGAATTTATTAGTATTTCTACTGAATCATGTCAAAAGAACAAGAAAACTCCATATGAACCTAACATGAGAGGTTTCTTCTTGCAAGTTATTTCATGCAAGTCTCTGGTTTTTAGTTGAGAACTTTCCTTTAGTCCTGATGTCACTTATATTCCATACAAAAGTAAACCCCTGCTATGAATCATGATCTTGATGGGTGAGTCTGAGTTGAATGGCGAGGTAGTTGAGGATGAGTCCTAGTTGAGTCATGAATCAGTTAAGGGTGAGTTGAGTTGCGATTCAGTGAAGGATGAGTCCTAGTTGAGTCGTGAATCAGTTAAGGGTGAGTTGAGTTGCGATTCAATTGAGGATGAGTCCTAGTTGAGTCATGAGTCAGTTAAGGGTGTGTCTGAGTTGAGTCACGAGTCCAAAGTCGGTTAAAGGTGAGCCTGAGTTAGAGTTGAGTTACGAGTCAGTTAAAAATGAGTGCATTTAAAATTAGTTGAAAGCAGGCCTGAGTTAAGTCATGAGTTAAAAATCTTAACTGACTTTCAAGTAGAATCTGAGTTGAGTCAGGAGTCAGTCAGTTTAAAATGAGTCAGTTAAAAATAAAAGTTTTAAATCAGTTTGTGGTGAGGCAGAGTTAGAGTTGAGTCATGAGTCAGTTAAAAGCAAGTCTGAGTTAAGGCACAGGTCAGTTAAAAGGGAGTGACATACAAGCCAGTCAAGGTTGAGTCAGAGTTGAGTCAC
This sequence comes from Salminus brasiliensis, assembly GCF_030463535.1. Taxonomy (NCBI): domain Eukaryota; kingdom Metazoa; phylum Chordata; class Actinopteri; order Characiformes; family Bryconidae; genus Salminus; species Salminus brasiliensis. The sequence goes on from NC_132898.1 coordinate 27,991,130, forward strand.
GAGTCAGGTGGAGTCAGTTTGTGGAGTCAGTTAAAGGCTTAAAGTGTTAGTTAAGTGGCGAGTCAGTCAACATACGCCCCGAGGCTGACTCAAGTCCAAGTCGTAGTGTTAAGTCCCATCTCTGGAAAAAAGAGAGTTTGGAGTGTATGACTTTATATAAACAGTTCCTAAGTCATGTGATCAAAACTGCAATGCAAAAACAACAGATACCAGCAACACAGGTGACATGAGCCTTCAATACAATGTGAATTATGGTATATGGTATATATATATATACACACGACACAGTCAGTAAATATTCTGGAAGCAGTCAACTGTATATGTGTATGTGTGTGTGTGTGTGTGTGTGTGTGAGCAAGAGAGATTTGTTTATAAACTGTCTTTGACAGGGGGAAAGCCATTAGACATGTTTAAACTAACCTGCCCTGTTTTGGTAGATGTGTGTGTACGTGTGTGTGTGTGTGTGTGTGTGTGTGTGTGTGTTTGTAGTGAACATGTCAGTGCTGTGAATGTTTTTTGGTGTATGTGTGTATGGATTATACAGGTCAAAACTTGGGTTTTAATGTACATATGCAACCCCTTAAAACAGCGTTTTATGAAAACAGTGGCCGTCCTCCAATCAGATAAGACGGCAGAACAGGAGTGAGAGAGTCTCTGGAGGGAGCGAGGGAGAGAGAGAGAGAGAGAGTTGGAGAGATGGAGGAAGCAGGGGAGGAGGGAAAGGGGGGAACAGGGTAGAGGATGAGTACTAAAACAAAAGGGAAAGAAAACAGGGACAGTGGGCCGCACCCGCTCAGATCAGTGGGTTGTGTGAGACAGTGCTGACCGGCTGAATGTGCTTTTAATGCTTTTAGGCTGTTCAGCTCAGCTCAGTGAACTGTTCATTCCTCAGATTAATCTGAACTCAGTACTGTTCAGCTCAGCTCAGTGAACTGTTCATTCCTCAGATGAATCTGAACTCAGTACTGTTCAGCTCAGCTCAGTGAACTGTTCATTCCTCAGATGAATCTGCACTCAGTACTGTTCAGCTCAGCTCAGTGAACTGTTCATTCCTCAGATTAATCTGAACTCAGTACTGTTCAGCTCAGCTCAGTGAACTATTCATTCCTCAGATGAATCTGAACTCAGTACTGTTCAGCTCAGCTCAGTGAACTGTTCATTCCTCAGATGAATCTGAACTCAGTACTGTTCCGCTCAGCTCAGTGAAACTGTTCATTCCTCAGATGAGTCTGAACACAGTACTGTTCAGCTCAGCTCAGTGAACTGTTCATTCCTCAGATAAGTCTGAACTTAGTACTGTTCTGCTCAGCTCAGTGAACTGTTCATTTCTCAGATGAGTCTAAACTCGCTCACTCTCTCATTCACTCACTCATTCACTCACTCACTCTCTCATTCACTCACTCACTCACTTACTCACTCACTCTTTTTTTCATTCATTCTTTCATTTTTTGTTTGTTTTTGTCAGTTTTGGTTTATTTATTTATTTCTCTTAATCCATTTATTGATCTCTTTTTATTTATTCTCAATTTTCGAACTTTCTTATTTTTCTTTTTCCTTCTTTTTTCTTTCTATCTTCCTGTTTTGCTCATTTCTTCACTCTCGTCTTATTCTTTCTTCTTCATTCTCTCTGTCTTTGCTGTTCAGTCACTCCTTTAAATTTTTTCTTTATTCTTTCTTTTTTTTTGTCTTTCTCTCTCTAGTTCACTCATTTAATCTATTTTGCTTAATTTTTTAACTCTTTCTAGCTTTCATTCTTTGGGTCTCTTTTTTCCTTCTTTCTTTCAATTTAGTTTGTTTATTTCTTTTCTTTCTGTTTTCATCTGCTTCATTTTTTCATTCTTTTGTTTTTTCTTTCCTTTATGTTTGTTTGTTTCTTTCTTTTTTTTTCTTCATCTGCTCAGTAGTTCACTCTTTTATCTTTTTTTTCAATTTTTTTATTCTTCACAATTATTAAAAAGGTAAGGTAAAGGTAAAGGTAAAGGTGCGCGTATTTGTCAATGTACAGTGTACACTGCACAGCGAAATGTGTCCTCCGCATTTAACCCATCTGTGGTAGTGAACACACACACACACACACTAGTGCACTAGGGGCAGTGAATACACACACCCAGAACGGTGGGCAGCCAACTCCAGCCCCTGGGGAGCAGAGAGGGCAAAGGGCCTTGCTCAAGGGTCCAACTTTTCATGTTTTTTTTTCTCATTTATTCTTTCCTTTTTATTTGTTCACTCACTTTTCCTTTCACTTAGCCTTTTATTATTTTTCTGTTTTTTTTATTCATCATTTCTTATTTCTTTTTTCATCCATTCTTTATTTTCATTTTCTTGTTTTTTTTTCCATCTTTCATTTCCCTCCTGTCTCTCTCTCTCTCTCTCTCTCTCTCTCTCTCTCTCTCTCTCTCTCTCTCTGTGAGTTCTGTGAGTGTTTCTCTCTGGTTTGAAGATGGAGAAAGCACAGCGGCGTGTTGACTCTGTGGGGGGAGAAAAGGAAAAATAACAAAAAATAGAATAAAATAAAGAAATAAAGAAGAGAAATCGACTTCGCCCCAGATCAGCTAAATCTCTGTTTCTCCATCACCCCCGCCCCCCTCCTCCGACCCCCCTGCCAATTTCTATCACTCCGGGAGACGAGCGTGTGCAAGTGTGTGCGTGTGCGTGTGTGTGTGTGTGTGTGTGCGTCGCCGAGCTTCTTCCCCCTTTCCTCTTGCCCACTGGCTGCTGAAACTCAGTTCCTGCTCCTTTGAAGTGGCTGCGTGCAGAATGGAGATTCTTTGCATGGTGAATTCGCCTCGCGACGCCCGCAGCGTCTCTATTACACAAGTTTAAAGAATGCCGCGCGCTCGTTTGGGGAAAGGCCCCCTTTCTCTCACTTCACAACCAATTTCTCTGTGTTTTTGAACTCGGGCAGTCATGAGCCATGTAATCTCCAAATTAGGCCTTTCTTCTGCGCGCAGGCCGCGCCAGAGCTGCGCGTTTGAAGTGCAATTATTTTGCTCATTACAAGTTAATTTTATTGTTATAGTTTGCAAATGTTTCCCCGGGTCATGGTGTTAAAAGTTTGAGAAGAAGTGAGTGAGGAAATTAGTGAATATGTTCGGCAGAAAAAGGAGGTTCTGAGGTGTGTGTGAAACACACTAACTCTCCCACTCTCGCTCGCTCTCTTCTTCTTCTTCTTTCTAAGCATGTCTCTCTCGCCCATGTTCTGAATGTCTGTGGAAAAAAAGAGAAGGTAATGGTATCGGTTGAGAGCTCGGCGTGATGACTGGGAATGAACAGAAGTAATTATTCCGCCTTTTAAAGTGTATAAAGATGGAATTTTGTCAAATAGGTCAAACCCTACGGAAATAATCTACTAATCTCTGTCTCGCTCTCTCTCGCTCTCGCTCTCTGCTTGGCTTTCTCTCTCTCCAGTGGTGTTGCCTTCATGGTTGTGATTTTGTAGTTTTTACAGTTTGGTCTATTTTGACTCGTCACATTGAATCACTTTAGTCTGTTTTACTGAGACACTATTATAGATAATGTAAGGCAGTTAATCGAGAAATTATTCAGAACTAGGGCTGTACAGTATATTGTTTCAGCATCATCACAATGTGTGAACATGCTGTAGTGAGTGAAACATGAAATCATGCTACAACTTGTTTCACACTGAAGGAAAATTCACACTGTTCTCATTGCTAATTATATCTACCCAATTATGTTTATTGAAGTCCAATCTTGGATATACAGAGTGCTTTTTAAAATCATTTTAATATCATGACATATTGGATTATTGAGTTCTGGAGAAGTCTGGGGAAAGTCCCTGTGTGTTTTTATATATATATATATATATATATATATATATATATCTAAAGGTAAAGGTAAAGGTGCACGTATTTGTCACTGTACAGCGAAATGTGTCCTCCGCATTTAACCCATCTGGTAGTGAACACACACTCACACACACACATGTGTTAGGGGCAGTGAGTACACACACACACCCAGAGCGGTGGGCAGCTAACTCCAGCGCCCGGGGAGCAGAGAGGGTAAAGGGCCTTGCTCAAGGGCCCAACAGTGGCAGCTTGCCGAGCCCGGGAATCGAACCCACAACCCACAACCCACTGCCCCGTATATATATATATATATATATATATATATATATATATACACACACACACACACACATATATGTACATAAATATACATCGCAGAAGAACAGAATATCACAATGTCAGTTTTTTCTAATATTTTGCAGCCCTAATCAAAACATTCAGAACCTTTAATCACGTAATCTTGCCCAATTTTGTTGATTATTTCAATTTACTAAAAGTTCTGTTAGACAGAAAAAAGTAATCCTGGCAGTACTTTTCCTACTGTTTGTGTTCCTGTTCTGTCCCCTTAACAACATACTACCGGGTGTGTAATCACATGACTCATGGAAGCAACAAGGAGGAATCTCAAACACACAGCCAGCTGAGCAACTCGAGCATCTTATAGAATCAGTCATTGATCATAATCGTGAAAACATGTTCAATTTATTGTGATATTTATTTCGCTAAGTTCATAGCGTCCAGTTCATAGATGATATGATTAATAATTTAGTCAAAAAATAATAGAGAAATCTATATTTCTTTCAATTGTAGTCCTCATTTAGTGCGCACCACTAACTAGTTTGCTGAGCAGCTAATGTAGAAAACTAACTACACAGCTCTGTTTAGTTTTGGAGGTGCCCTCTCTATATCTGCACATCATTTGTGCACATGTAGAAAGACGTAGATGACGACGTATAGAAATTAATTTTAACTGAAATCCACATCAGTATCAAATAAAATGAATAAGAGTTATTATGGATGAATGTATTTTGATGAGCAATTTCCATTCAGTGAAGGAAACCGTGGGGCTGCAGGTGAACTACAGAGACTCCTTAACAGAACCTGTGCTTTTGTACTTTTTGAACTTAATATATAATATATATAATATATAATTTAATATATATTTAATATAGAAATATACAGTTTTTTCAAACTAGACATCTTCCTTATAATCTCCTTATTTGGAGATAAAGCTTCCTACCAGATATTGTCCTCACGATTTTTTCTTTCAGTCTCATATCAGTCAGCAAAAGTCAACTATTTCTATCAGTTGTAGTCGTCATATAGTGCAGACCACTGATGTTCGCTAACCAGCTGATATAGAAAACTACTAAACAGCTTTGGCTAGTCCTAAAAGTGCTTCACAGATTAGTAGTATTGTTGCTAACAGGTACACTAAAGCAGCAGCTACATTTGAGCTATACAGCTTGTCTAACACCAGTTGTTGTTTGTGCCAGCCAGCTAATGTTAGGCTAAGGCCCAAAAAAATATGTCATGCAAGGACGCGAACATGGATTTTGAGCGCGGTTGCTTTCAAAAATGTGGCACGACGCCGACTGTTTATTTGCCACAGTATCGTAAGAGCACAAGTTGAGCTTGTACAGCAGGCCCGGGCATTTGCAGAGCGTTGTCTGGACGCTGGCTGGACGTTGGCATTCCCGTTTTCATACTGGACTAACTTAACTTATTCGTTCGCTCTGATAGCAATCAGAGAGTTGTAAATTCTATATTTTACAAAAGAAGTCTCTGTAATACGGGAACACAGAAAGTGAAGAAAAATTGTATTACCAGCCTTATGATGTTGATGTTTAAGCAAGCCGTGCTTACTGTGAGTGGCAGTCCAGTATGGATAAGTCATCATGCTGCTTCAGTATTACATTAGCTTGGGGCTAATGTAATGCAGAAGACTATAAAGGGACTCTAATTGTAAATTAGCCTTGTCATCCTGATGTTCTCCTGCCAGGGACAGGTGGATACTGCTTTTGTAAGATTGAGGATGTGAAGAAAGGAGGATAAAAAAAAAAAAGTGTTATGTTTATTAACATTATGGTCCTACCTTGATGAGACTAACATTGCTCTCTGCGATTAACCTTCCGCTATAGGAACTCAGGAAGGAAGCAGATAGGAAGTATTTACAGTATCTGTAGTACCTGCCAGATTTGTGCAGATTACAGTAGGTTGTGTGTACATACAGTGCTTATGTGCATGCAATCATGCATGTACGATTGTGTGTGTGTGTGTGTGTGTGTGTATATGTGTTATTAAGAGTTAGAACATGGGTCAGAGTGTTCTCTGATTTCATGTCGACCAGTTCGGCGAACTAGTGTTATCCAGCTGAGGAACAAAGCAAACATTTGTGTTCTTCCACAAAGGCCAGTTCTAATGACGTGACTGAGGCCAGTATCAGCCCCTCACATCAACGTGTAATAATAGACATCGCATTTAAGCCGATTTGATATTTAGTGTCTCATTTCCAATTAAAGCTCCTCAGATATCAGACCTGCCCAGAATGATGAAGTAAAACTAGCAGCTCGATCCAGGCCGGAAGATTAGACTGCAGATACGCATTAATAGCCACGCTAATCATTAGCCGCTCATAATTGACAAAAAGTGTTTTAATGTGTGAGCAGATGGAGTTTGGGTCCTGAAAGTCTTAATAGAAGTGGAGCACAATGCCCCACAGTGTTTTCTTTTAATGTTACAGCTTGAGAAGGATTAAGAGTTACACGACGTTGCATGTGAAATGTTTTAGAATGGGAGTCGTACCATTTTGCCTCTTTCCTCAGGCATATTTACACAGCTAATACCGAGCCTTCCTGTGTGCAACTCGCGTCAGGCATGGGCTGAGATATTGTTATTTTATGATGAAAACAACACCGGTTGGATTTACTTATGAATAATAATAGTTGTTTTCGTATTCAGTAATAACTTTGAAATATAAACCACACACAGTATTACAGACATGATACTTCTAAAGATCTGCAGAAAGACGTTATGACAGATACATTGTAAAAGCTTCTGTCATACAGTGAGGACTACATCACCCTGTCCAGACATCTGACATGAACCTACATACATATTTATTACATAAATAACATACATAAACAACATACATAAAAACATACATAAATAACATACATAAATTTAATACATAATAAAAACATAAATGTGTATTTACCAGAGTTGCAGTTGTACACTGGATTTTAGCCATTTTAGCCAGATCTACCATGGTATTAAAAACCGATGGTTATCATACCGTGTACATGTGTTTTATAACCGGAATTTAAAACAAATGCAGCCGGACAGAGAATGCTACCAATTTCTTTTGAAAAGAAAGTTTTGAAAACCAAACAGTTCATCAACTAATAGAGAAAATAATCTGCAGACTAATCTATGAAGAAAATAATCATTAGTTACAATCAAAATAGTTCAGAAAAGCTCCACTTCACATGCAGCTTTCTTATTTATTGATTTATTTATTTTATTATCAAAGGGAATACCTTTTACATATGCTTCTATTATAAAATACTTTTTATAATAAGTATTTAGTATTTTATAATAAGTAGTCTTAGTCATATATAGTCAATAAATAGATACTGTGTGTTTTAGTAAAACTTTGTTTCATCTAAAGTAAAGCATTTGTTTAATCTAAAAACCTTCTGTTTTCATTCTTTTATGGGTCACTGATATTAGTATATACTGTAGGTTTGTGTCAGGCTTTATGGACGCCGGATTTAAGTAATGCACTTTCAGCTCTTTGTTTATTTATAAAACTGCTACAAAGTTTTTTTTCTATATAAAATGGCTCATAAGGCAGAAAACAAATAAAGAAAAAATAAGAAACACATTAATACATTCATCAGTTCTATTAAAAGTTGTATAGATATTTTCCCACATACAAATGTGTTTCACATAGCATATCATCTTGCAATTACTGGCACAGACTGTTATTAAATACTTATAAAATATTCATTAATGAAAATGTTTTTTTTTTTGTGTTATTCAGTGCTTGTGCACATTCTAATAAGTCCCGGTTAATAAAGCTAAATAAAGTAAGAAGCAACTGTGGATTTCAGAAATTACATTTTCTAGGAACAGAAAATTGTAAAATTATAAAAATTAATTATCTAATTTGTATTTTTTTGTCAAGATCTGTCAATATTTGAACACTACTTAAAATATATATATATATATATATATATATATATATATATATACACATATACCATTCAGATGATTTGTTTTATTATTATCAAATTGTCAATATTATTTTGTTTAAAAGTTAAATGTAGCTTCATGAATGTTTTGGTGGATTTACCTAAAGCTTTGTTTCAGATGCTTGTTTCCTATTACAATTATGTTTACTTGATTATATCTATAACTGTAGCAAAGTTTATATGATATTATTAAAAAAACAATGACTTGTGTATTTATACATATTTAAAATAATACATATACATATAAGATTTCATCCTTCAAACAAGTACTGTGTTTTCTTGCATGAGAAAGAGTGGAGCAGGGGAGCAGGCCTTAATGTGTGTATATGCGTGTGTGTGTGTGTGTGTGTGTGTGTGTGTGTCGCAGTCGCAACTGAGCAGTCTGAGTCACTCAGCAGAGTGAGGATTGATCATTTGTTTAGCTGGGTTCTGCCTTGGCTGAGTTCAGGGCAAGCTTTGTTTTTTCCCTTTGATTAGATCCACTAGCTCAGTAGCATTACTCTAAACCATTTGCTCGCTATAGGAAAGTGCACCCCCTGTACACACATACACGCACACACTCACGCATGCACACAGGCACTGAGATTCATAAACATGAGTGAAGGCACACATGCAGAGTCGCACGCATAAACACAGACTAACGCAGGCGTGGACATGTGTTAGTTCAAGTTGCACATTTGCACATGTTTACATAAACACAGATGAATGCACACTAGAGCTGTATGATATGGACAGAAGATCATATTGCGGTTCTGTTCATGCATGGTAAAGCCATACGCAGGAAAAACACTAAAACACGACTGCGAGTTCGTGATTTGGCACAGTTAAGGACTGGCCTGCATTATCTGCTAAATTATTTACATTTGTTGGCACACATGACTCTTCAGAACACCCACACAACACTGATAGAGGAAGGAAGGCGTGTGATTAGTTAGGGATTCTCAGTAAACTCTACTTACTTGGGTGAACTCCTCTCACTCGTACTTATGTATCAGTAGTAGGTCGTGTCCTTTCCTGTCTACTTTCCTTGATTCCTCCTGATTTGGGCCTCATGGCTTCACAGTAGATGTAGACTGGTGAAGTTCACTAGCTTAAAAGTCCACATATTCACCAGATCAGGCAAAATGTAGAAGAGGATGTTTCAGTAAAGTATTTGGACACAGCCATCAGCAGCATCAGCATTAGGGTCATTGTGACGCTCCACTGACCTGTAATTAAGAGAATAGTAAAGATTGAGCAGCCAGTATTGATTGCCAGATATTGTCTTTCCATGCGATCAACCAATTGCTGATACCGATCTGATACCGGGACTGGATGCTACATTATTAAACTCCACCGGTGGTTCCAGGCTTTTCCCCCCCAATTTATTATGTAGTTACTGAGTAGTCATCCTTAGGGTGTAGTAAAATATACACTAAAAACCGCCAGGCAGTAATTTATCCGCTCTTAAGCTCATATGACCAGCTCTCAGGATCTATAATCGCCACTTCAGGCTTACCACACTGCTACCTGCACTATGGAACTCTGGTGAAGTAGGCAGAACAGTGATCGCTAGAACTGTGTAATGCTGTGTAACCTGAGTCATATCCATGGGAAATCCTGTAAAATTACTTCACCACATCAGTCCACATGCTTCTTTCATATCTGGTAGTTCTGTGTCTCTCAGCTTGTCCAGAAATGCGTGTTCATCGGGAGTGGCTCAAAGCGCAGTTTACTTGTCCTGACTGTAGGGGGAGCCCGGAATTAAGAAATGTCAATTCTCCATAGTGCTGCTTTAAGGGTCTCCCACCTAAGGAGAGCAGCTGTTCATTGCAGACCAGGCTCCGTGCATGGGGCAGCAGATCTCTGCTAGGAGGTGGGTCAGTAATTAACTTGAGAGTAACATTGGTTTGGACATCATTGTACATAATGTGATACTGCTTTGACAGTAAGCCCACCTTCCGTATTGTCCGCATGTCATGGGGTTGATAAACAGTGTGTGTTGATGGGGCTTAGTGGGCCCAGGCAGGGTAGACAGCGGCCAATCAGACACTTTTCTGTTGAGTTACAGGTGCAGCAGGCCTGAATTATCAACCACTAGGGGCACACTAGCCAGGTTAGCATAAAAAAATGTTTGTTGGACAGATCTGTTGTTTACATAAATGCTACATGTGATCCCCTGATCGATCCCCTGATCGAACCCGAGTGTTGAGCATCAGCTGATCAGATCCAGTCTTTGTGTTTGTATAAATATACAGCCACACACTTTAGATGAGATGAGCTGCTGATTAATATTGAAGGAAAATCACTTTCCTTTCAGTAGCAGTTTCTATAATGAGACATTCTGGACTGCTCTCTTTATTTTAGTAGAGACTTTCTAATCAAATCAAATCACTTTTATTGTCACGTCACGTTAGACAGGTGTAAAGGAGACTGAAAAACTTTGGTGCATCGCCCCTCACAGTAGTACAGGAAAAAGGAACACATATTTACAAAATAGAAATACAGAATATTTACACATTAACTTATACTATACCTATACACACATTATACACACTCTCTATTTACAACATTGTACTGGTTTAAAGCAGTTAAATGGACACGTTTAATATAATCTTATATTACACAGTATCTTTTATATATATTACACAGGTTTTATGGTATCACAGGGTATGGTATTACAGTTTTACAGTTACAGTACAGTAACTGTATTACAGTTACAGTAATTCTTCTTCTTATTATTATTATTAATAATAATAATAATAATAATAATATCAGTGATCCATAAAAGAATGAAAACAGAAGGTTTTTAGATTGAACAAATGCTTTACTATAGATGAAACAAAGTTTTACTAAAACACACAGTATCTATTTATTGACTATATATGACTAAGACTACTTATTATAAAATACTAAATACTTATTATAAAAAGTATTTTGTAATAGAAAAAGGTCTTCCTTTTGATAATAAAATAAATGTATTTCCCCACTGCGGGACTAATAAAGGACTATCTTATCTTATCTTATCTTAACATTATTTACAAAAGGCACTGGATGGGTGTGAGTTCGGGTCTTTGTGGGTGCTGTGTGACTGTGCATAGGGTTTTCAGTAGTAAGTGCAGGGTGCAGAGTGTGTTTGTGTGGGAAGGAGGTGTGATGATACAGGTTCATAGTCCGCAAGCTATTGTTCATTCAGCAGCCTGACTGCTTGACTGTGTATAGTGTGTTTAATATCTTATAGTAAAGTCCAGCTCCCAGTTTCTGTTATTGTTTGTTGACTACTGATTCATTGGGTGTGTGTTAGCAATAGCGTTAGCCTCCTCCCGGTTCTGAATGCGTTCTTCAGTATGCCTGAGCCAGCCGGAACGGGACATTCCTAATATTTATGGCTTACTTGCCCTGTAAAGGACCCATTCAGTGCATAGCTGAAACATAGATGTTTAGGCCACGCCCACTTTTGTTGCAATAATTAAATGTATTTTTATTTCATGTTGCATATTTTGAACAGCAAACAGATACAGACAAATACAGATTGCTTATGGCTTATGTTAAACCCCTAGTACACACAGATACAAAAACGCCATGATCTTACATAGAAACGACCACATAGGTTTCAATTGTTTCAATTGCTTTTCCCCATCCTCTAGTAGCTCTCATGAGCTAAATAATGCAAACACACACACACACACACACACACACGCATGAAGCAGAATTGATGAAAAATCTAAGATGTAGAAGAAAAGTGTTGTGTTTATGAATGTTTTGGAGATTAAAAAAATAACTGGACTGAAAGTACTGGAGAAACAGTAGAGATTCCTCATTTCAGTGTTCGGGTTCAGGTTAGAATAAGGGTTTAGAAAAAGGGCTAAGGTCAGGTTTAGGTGTAGATTAGGATAAGAAAATTAGATTTTACAATTTTCGTTACAGTAATGTTGGATTTGAAGAGTCGACTCTCTGTTGTGACTCAGTTCTCAGTTGTGAGTCGGCTCTGCCAGGAGGCCTCTGTAGTATTTCCCTTGTCACTAGAGCTTGTGTTTATCCTGAGCGTAAAAATGGGTCATTTTACAAGCCGAAACAGTCGACCAATGACCAAAACCTTGTATCTCCATTTATTCTGTTTTTGACTTTCTGACATAATGTAAATCTGGCAGTTGTTCTTTACATTTCTTTTTCAACGGACCATTAGAAATGCTCCAAAATGACTGTAAATAAATAAATAAATAAGTTTGACTTCTGTTGAAAGTTGAGAATTTTTTTCCCCTCTTCTATTAAAGTTGATATTTTGGAGATACAAGGTTTTTGTGTGGCAGCGATGATATGCTCTCTCTGTACGTTATACACTGTACAGTGTCCATCTCACACATACACACTTACAACTTATGTAAACTACCTTAACAAGCATACCCACACAGGTGGACACACACACACACACACACACACACACAGATACAGATACGTATCTCTGCCTCACACATACATACATACATACACACACATGCACTCCATATCAGCTCCCATACAAGAACACACACACACACATGCTGTTTGTTTTGCGGCTTTCTCTTTCTATCAGGCTGGGAGATAGCGCTCTGTTTTATGTTGCGTCTCTCGCTCACTCTCTCTCTCTTTCTGTGTTCTCTTTCTCTCGTCTTCTCCTCCTCCTCCTTCTCCTCCTCCTCCTCCTCTTTTTCCGTAGCCTGTTCTCTGCTGCTTAATACCATCAACGCTAAGTAAACTTTATCCACAATAATAGCTGCTGGCGGGCTGCCCGCGAGAACAAAAACGCAGACGACACGACAGGTTCAAAGGCAATACATTACTAGTCTCTCCCTCTTTCTGTCTCTGTGTCTCTGTGTCTCTCTCTCTCTCTCTCCTCTTCCCTTCATCCCACCGTCTCTCCGCCGCTCACTCCCTCTCTCCTCCGCTCCTCGTCCTCCTTTTTCGGGTTTGTCTCTTTGTCTGGTAAACGGCTCCATCGGTTTTGATCCAGGCGTTTATTAGCTGGAGAGTTTAATTAAAAAAGGCCATTCATATGAAAATGGGAGTTTGATAGTGATTGCTGTCCCCAGCAGCCTCTCGCCGCTACTTTTAATTAGAAGCCTGCTTGATTGACATCAAGCACTGCTGGCATGGTCGCTCGCTCATTCTCTCTCTCTCTCTCTCTCTCTTTCTCTCGTCCCCCCTTCTATCTCACTCACTTTCTTACACCCACACATACCCCCACTCACAACCATCCATACAATAACACAAAGGTCATTAAAGAAAACACCGCACATCAAAGATCCGCCTCACTTTTTTGACACACCGGCATAATTAGCAAGGTGTGTGAATGTGTGTGTGTGTTTATGTGAGAGAGAGAGTGTGTGTGTGTGTGTGTGTACAGAGTTAAATCACCATGGCCTTGTCAGTCACGCTCTCTGCACACTATTCAAACATGTCATTAATGAAATGCCTGCTAACTAGTATCCTAACATGCTGACCAATGAAACACATACACACACACACACACACAAGAGCACACACACACACATTCACACACAAAGATAAAAATGCTACTACAAGGCACTATATTATTACTGGTAATAATACAACGCCATTTTCATATTCTGCTTTTCCGAGAGAAGGAGAGTCCTCGTTCTCACTTTCTCACGCTGGACCTTTTTTTCTTGTTGTATTTCTATAGATCTCTCACTTTCTCCCTCTCTCTCTGTCTCTGCCTCTCTCTCCCCCTCTGGAAAAGTCTTCATCTGCTTTCTGTGCATGCTCCCTTGCTCCCTGCCGCATTATTCCTCTGTCAGTGGCACGTGTCGCTCTGATAGATTTATCCCCAGCGCTGTTTATTACAGAGCTGTGATTTACTCACCGTCCGCCCTCCACTTTTCCTCTTCCCTTCTGGGCCCGCCACTTCATCAGATGTTTATGACTCCATCTGTACAGAGAAAAACTGAGAGATGAGGCCAATATGCCCAACAGAAAGAGAGAGAGAGAGAGAGAGAGAGAGAGAGAGAAAGAGAGAGTGAAGGTGAGAGATGTGCTGCATTTTATAAGCAGGGGTAGGACTGGTGGTAGTAATAGCACTCATGTAGATGACTCATATGACTCATATGAAATTCAGTATATAGAGTAGGCCCATACACTTTTGTAAGGGCTATACACTTTTACTTTTCTATAGGTAGAAATATGTATATGCTATATATATATATATATATATATATATATATATATATATATATATTATATACACCTTATTTTGCATTATGCATTAAGGGTTGTTCAGTGGCCCAAGTAGTAGACAAGTAGTGTGTGTGCAGGAGGCCTGAGGAGGTCGTGGCTTCGATCCTTGCTCGGGTCTGCGAGGAGTATGTGGTTTTCCTCCAGGTACTCCAGTTTCATTCTACCTCATCAAAAAAAAAAAAAAACATGCCGATAGGTGGGTTGGCTATGCTAAATTGTGCTTCCATGTGAGTGAATGTGTGTGTGTGTGTGTGTGTGTGTGTGTGTGTGTAACTCTGCAGTGAAGTGGTGCCCCTGTCCCTGAGTACATTCCTTCCTTCCTTCCTTCCTTTCTTGCACACAGTGTTTCTTGGGAGGCTCTGGATCTGCCATAACCCATAACCATGACCAGGAAAGTGGATAAGAAGATGATGATAACATGAAAATAACACTAAACTGCTAAGCCTAAGTGTCACTGGCCAGCTTTTCATATTGTGATTCATGTAAAAAAAACATATATATATATATATATATATATATATATATATATATATATATATATAGTTATATATATATATAGTTACCTATATAGCTTAAGGTTTTGTAAAACAGAGAAATGCAATATTACTCATAATTACTCTGACTGTTTGTCAGGCTTTAATTTAACTGTATTAATAAGGTGTCCTGACATATAAGAACAGTAAGGTCAGCATGGTCATGTCACAGACATTGACATTATTGGCATTATTCATCTCATTTTCCGTTAAACAATGGTGTGTGTGTGTGTGTGGTGGGGGGGCATCTTTGTTTTCTTTGTGTTAGAACGTCCGTCAAACATACAGTGAGTAGTGTAATTTGCTCAGTTTGATGGTTCCTCCAATAACTGGAGGAAAAGGAGAATCTCTTTTGAACAGTGGTGTTGTGAGGCACCATATTTCTACCTCCAGTACATACTAAGGATGCACCGATCCGGCTTTTTTAGTTCCGATACAGATACATAATCTTTGCATATCGGTCGATACCCGATACCAATCCGATAACATTGTTGAATTAATAAACCGTATACCTCTCCATGTGGGAGAGACTTAAGGCATCACTTTACTAACTTTGTAAAACAAACAAAAAAAATTAACACATAGTTATAAATGTACCACATTACCAAAATAAACAATGGTGCAGGAGTATTTAATTTTTTTTTTTATTCAAAATAAAAATAAGTTGTCATTAGTCAAACTTCTCAAAATATATGAAAATACATACAGTAATCAATCATATTTTTAAATGTTTAGCGTAATTCAAAATAAAATCTAACAGCTGAACCTGAGAATAAATAAGTAACTTGGTCAAACATACAAGCAGCAAACATGTAAACATTTAGTGCAGTCTCACACCAACCAATTAAAGTGAAACGATCGGTTCAATGGATCAGCCTAATTTTCCGATACCCGATCCAGCTAATTTTGTTAAAATCAGGACCGATATCCAATCCACATCGGGTGCTTGCGAGGCTTTTATGTTAGCTCGTAGGCTAGCATTCTAACCGACAGCCTTACAAGCACTCGAATCACTGGAGATTCATAGTTGAGTTTCTCCTCCATAAAGTGGTAAGAGCAAACACATGTTAGAGTGGATTCTTTAAATGTAGGGCCTTCAACCCTAAATGCAGGTCCTCTTCTTCGGAAGGCCATGGATATAAGCATACGGTGCTCCACAATGCTCCAATCTTTTAATGTTGTGTTGGAAAGCTAGTTAGCGCTGCTCTAGATAGCTCTAAATAACGTTAAATAGCCTGTGTGAATGTTGGGTTAGCATAGCTAGCTACTTTATGATGAGTATCTACAGCAGTAGCTACTTCAGACTGCCATTATTTTGAATACGATATGACTTGAATATATGATTTGACATAATATAATGACCGGATATTTTAACACAAAGGCGATAGAAACAAACTCTTGAAAGTGGGCGTGGCAGAATAAGATGACTTCAGTGGCAACAATGTGCACGAAATGAAACATTTGAAAAATCCTCACTTCATTATCAGTGTAAGACGTGGCCTGTAGCAAGAAGATGTATGAGGATGTTTGTATTAAGAATGCTGGTTCAGGAAAACGAGTTTAACAGAATGTCCCCGAGTCTGGGTGCGTGATGAAATTTTTCACGTAACATTATATATCTTCCTTGATGAGTCGTAGAGATTACAAATTGTGATGTGAAGGATGTAAGAGCTGCCTCAGCACAGGGTCATCATTCCTAAAGCTTCATTATTATACAAGTGTGCTGACTGGAGGAGAACAGAATGTGCCAGTATGTAGCTGATTGCTATGCTAGCGAAAGGGCATGAGGGCAGACTACTCCTCAGGTGTCTTAGCCTCTACACCTGACTGTTTGCTTGCGGGTGGTTCACATTTGTTAGACTCAAAGCACCTCTCGACCCCGACTCCATTCCTGTAAACTCCTGTGATCCTCTGTGAGTGACTGTGTCCTCACGCAATCTGTGAATGGGCCGCAACAGTCTCCTACACCCTCCTAGTACTAGCACCTTTGTTTAGAAGGTTGATCACTGGAACATGGAGCTGGTCAGTCAGTACACTGCTGATGGAATTTGGTAAGGGGGGGTCTGGAGATACGGAGTACACTTTCACAGATACTAGAGATATCGTAGCTCTTTTGCAGGAGTCGAGCAGAGTTATCTTCCTAATGTTCAAGTGATTGAGGGCAGATGTGGTATGGGTTCCAGCTTTTTAAGTGGGCCTTGGTGGGCATCCAGGTTCTCTCACTCAGCCGGTACCATCAAAGGAAGCATTTCAACAGTTGTGCTTCTCAACAGAGGGAACTAACTTTTACCGTTTGCCTGTAAATTGTCTGAAGCAGATGGTGATATGCAGAAGCCCGGACCCCCTTGCCATTGTGACCTTTGTTGTTGGTGTGCTTGCGTTGCGGTGGGTCAGCTTCCTGAATTCTGAGGTATAGCATTTTATTTTGGACAAAAGAGTGTGTCAGAAGGAGTAAACAGCACCTAACAAACTTCCGTTTCTGATAGATGATCTGATAAAACTTTACGTTTACTACATTTGTGTACGTTTCTCTGTACTTTGACCTGATATTTCTGTACTCAGATGTTTTTTTGTATGAGTATGAGTTGAAACTATTTTCCCCACCACTAAAAGTGTGGAAACCCCAAATTGACATTGCAGTATTTATTTGTATGTTTAAAGTTCATGGAGACTGTTCATACAGTTGTAGTCTACAACATGAGAGCAGATTAACCCCCCCTCCCCTCCCCAATACAAATAACCAGTGCAACTCCCCAGTCTGTCTCCTGAACCCCCACCCTCGTCTCTTCCATTGGGCCTTGTCTCATCCCGTCAGACTTCATTTGCACTTGCGTGTGCCTGCTTTGTTTTGCTTCGCCTGCCGTTTGGGTTTGATTTGAGGCAGGGCGAGCGCTCACAGCGCAGTGGAAGTGGAGGCAGAAGTGTTCGAGGGCCAAAACCTTGTTCCAATTACGGCGCCTTCATTACAGCCCACTCCCCCTGCTCTTCTCTCCTGCTCCATATTTCATGGCTGTGCCCTGAAAGCCCCGCTGTTGTTTTTTCATATCGACTGATTTCCTGTACAGGCCCGTTTTAATGCATGGAAGCAGGACACAGATATTGTCCAGTAGGAGGCAGCGATAGGTGGGGGGGGGGGGGGGGGGGGGGGGGACTACAGCGACGCTTGCCTTCCTTTCAGGGGATGCCGCGTTGGTTCCATAAAGGCAGCGGCCCTGCTGCTTCTTTATCGAATTAGAGTGCAGAGAGCAGACAATCCAGGCCATGTTCTCTCCTCATTTTGTGCCTGACCTTTGAGAACAGCGCTGCAGAGATCACTTTCCGTTATGCCCTGTGTTTAACTGGAGAGTCAGGTCAAAGGGCTTTTAATTCACCGCTATTTGCTGGCTGCTTACAATCGCAGGTACGCGGATGATTTGTTCACTCTGGAAGTCGAGTATGTTGGGATTAGACATTTGTTGCAACTCTATCTGCTTCTATATCTTCCACAGTTAAGCTCTCAGCCTTAATAATGTTTAAAAGGCTGTTTTGCTTCAGTACACACACACACACACACACACACACACACACACACACAGGGTAACTGTAGAGAGTGTGTGTGTAACTGTGGCCATTCTTTGTGAACAGTACATGTGTGCATAAATCTTGCCATTCTCCATTTACCTGTATGTAGCCATTCTAGAGTGTGTTTGTATGTGTGTGTGTGTGTGTGTGTGCGCACGGCCCGCATGGCCCCACCCGTCCGTCACACACTGGCCGCGGGTTACCTTCGGAGTTCCAGCTGCTCCCTCAGGTGAGTTCCCTGCTCTGGCGGCTCGGGCTAAAGCCTCTGCTGTATTCAGTGTCATGCTCGTTGTCCTCCTCCACTTAAATATCACTTAACACTGATTAACCCGCGCTGGGCCTGCGTTGGGCCCGCGCTGGCCCACCTGCCAGCTGACTGCCATTAGACTGACCCTTATCTGCCGTCTGATCTGGCTACAATAGAGCCGGGGCCGGAGCCGGGGCTCAGGGAGCCTCTTTAATAATAAATCATTAGCTAAATACTTTTGTTCATTTGTGTCGTGTTACATGTACTTCAATTTGCTCTTCCTTGGCTCGCGCCTCGGCCGGCAGATGCAGAGTGTCTGTCTGTCCATTTTTTTTCCTTTTCTTTTTTTTTTTTTTGTTTAAATCACCACAAGTGATTAAAAAAAATCTGTTCCCAGTGCCAGTGTCGTTCATTGTAACTGTAGCTCTATCTCGCTGTATCTCTGGGCCTATCTATCTCCCTGGTCCTTTCTTTTTCTTCCTGCCCCAAACACAGCTGCCTAGAAGATGAGTAGAGTGTGCTAGGGAGGAGTTTTGGGGAAGTACATTTGTGAGTAGCTTCACCAAATTAGGAGCTACATTTACATCAAACAGTGTGAAATAGTAATTTTCACTTTTTGACCTACCTTTGAATATGGTAGTTGTTGCTG
Organism: Salminus brasiliensis; assembly: GCF_030463535.1. Lineage (NCBI taxonomy): Eukaryota > Metazoa > Chordata > Actinopteri > Characiformes > Bryconidae > Salminus > Salminus brasiliensis. The sequence goes on from NC_132898.1 coordinate 28,010,395, forward strand.
TCTGAATTTTATGATCAATGGACCAACAGAAATGCTCCAAAATTACTTGGAGTTTATGTTGACTTTCATTGAAAGTTAAGAAGGTTTTTTTTTTTCCTTTTCCTGGTTAAGGTGAGATAGTGTTTTTGTCTGATAGTGACAATATGTAATATATTTCTGTAATTTTCTATATATATATATAATTTTCTTTTATAATCTATAGTAAATAGAATCCATTACGAATGCTGTACAAATTTCTATTTTCACCATGGTATCCATGGTAGCAGTACAGATCAGACTTTAGCATGTTAAATTGAGTGAGAGACAGATTTACTCTCAGTCTAGTTAACGTATTGCACCAGACACATCTAGTACCGGACTCAGGGTGAAAAGAAAGTTGCTTACTTTAATCTGCCACAAGGAAACACTATGTCAGCCCTGCCGGAAGTGCTTTTCCACGAGGGACCAGCGTGTCGAATCTGCAGATTCTAAGCAGTGATGTGTTTTACTCCTACTACCTGTTGGCTAAGCGAAGAATCTGTCTGAGAGAGTGTGTTTGCATTCAGAGTGCTGTTCTGGTCTGTAGGTGCTTGTTAGTGTCCTTTTTAATCAGATTAATGATCCAGCGAGACTGATGTTTAACACATACCACTGATTAATGTGGTTTAACTTTCATGAAACTATAAAAATTCTGAAATTCTTTTGTTTGCATGTAACAACAGCCCTGAGAGATCAGGTCATTAATGTGTTGTCTATTATTACATGAAAAAACGTTTCAGTGTGGTCTTTTTTACAATTTAATACAATTAGGTAGTTTCGGAAGGAAAACTATACACTGTCTCGAAATCTGCCAAGAAATACTGTAGTTTATAGTTTTATTTATTCAAGGGAGGCCTGGCTAAGCCAGCCCACCACTTACAGTTACAGGCATTATAAATTCAAGCATAACATAATAAGATAAGATAAGATAATCCTTTATTAGTTCCACAGTGGGGAACTTCTCAGTAGATGAATTACCACTATATACACAATATAAATAATAGACGTAAAAAAACAATAACAATAACAATATTATTTACAGATTAATGAACATCAGACAATTTACATGATCATATTCCAAACAAACATAAGTGCATAATACCAACATACCACGTATATTATAGGAACATAAAATGCAGCCTAAGAATAAGAACCATGTGCTTCAGTTTTTTAAACAGAGCTGTAGAAAAAGCCACATTTTTAAACAAATCTCTGGTTAAACTCTGGTTAAAATCCCAGTAAATATCAGAAAAAAGTCCACTTCAGGTGTGCTGTACACTTTCAAGCGCAGTAACCCCCCAGTAAATGCCCATAACTCCCGTCTATGTCTCTGTAGTGATCTTTAGAAATCATTGTATTGCTACATTCATTGTTTGTTTAGCCAGTTCCATTTTTCTCAGGCTGATTTGACCATGTCGTGCCCTTTTTCTACTCCATGACCTGCAGCCATGCTTCAGTGTAACACGCTACAGCAGCTCTCCACTACTCACTGCTAGGCTTCGGGTTCACATGGGTGGGTCACAGGGGTTAAAAGCTGTGTATGAAAAGTTACTGTTTGTTTCTCCCTAAGGACAAAGAGACACAACGCACACACTCACACACACACACAAACACACCGAACAGAGAATAGATGAGGCTTTCTTTGGGTATGACTTGTATAAAGTGATTATAGTCCATCTTGGCCCAACAAATTTAGACTTCTTGACGCCCCCTCTGTTGTTGCCCCCTAGTCAGATTCATGTAATCTCATTAAATGCTGAGAGAGGCCGAAGACATAGTCCTGGGTCACACACACACACACACATACACACAAACACACAGAGCTACTTTGATGCTGCTATGTTGGAGACAGACGACATTAGGCCTGTCTGCAGCCTTTTAGCCCTAAAACCATGTCATCTCCATCTGTACAGAGAGAGAGAGGGAAAGAAAGGCAAAGAAAGAAAGAGTCCCCTCAGGCCGTTGCATCAGTAAACAAGTGTGTGTCTGTTTGTGGGTGTGTGGTGTTACTTTAGATGACCCTAATTAATATGTGCTAAAGAAGCAATGTATTTACAGTGTGTTGCTATTGTATGTGTTATTGTAATATATATATATATATATATATATATATATATATATATATTATTAATTAAAAGCATCTCAACAGTAAGAGAGTTGTTGCTTATAGAAGCTCCAGATCTCATCAGAACAGATAAAGCAGGTGAACATAAATCCAGTAAAAAGGAGAAACAAGAGCTTCTCATTCTGAAGAAAGAAAGTAGTGAGATCTTGTCAGTGAGCTAGTCTGAAGAACAGAGCTCGGTTCCTCCAGGTTTCTCCTGGACGCCCCCCAGTCCAGCCAGCACAGCGTGGAGGATGTGTTCAACTCCATCAGCAGTAGCAGCAGCAGCAGCAGCTCACCTGATTTACCATCATTAAGCCCTGATTTACCACCAAACCAGGTGTTGATATGAGGAGAACTCTAAATAATACTAGACTCCATGAGAGAGGAGAATTTTGAAGATGTTCTAATGATGAACACAGTGATGGAGAACCACCACCTCCACTTTCTGTAGGAGTGTTATTATTAGTGTTTATTCTAATATCAGTGATTTACTGAGGAAATAAACACTTACTGACCAGACAAGGAGCTTCGTATTCTAATTTCCACAGGGGCCTAAAACTTTTGCCTAGTAATGTATACGTTCCCATTTAAATTGGCATTGACAAATGGCAGCTTTCCAGCATGAGGAAAAAGCTTCGATGTAAAAAAAGAATAATGTATAATTTGTGTTATTTTGAAATGTGGACACGATATAAAGAAACCCACTGCCATATTCACATTATGTCAAAAATTGAAAACTCTTTTTTTTGTGCGTGCAACTTCATTTTCATGATCAAGCATTGGCTTACTTCAGCCAATCACATGCTGTCTTACTCATTTTATTCTGTTATGCTAAGTGCTTTAAAAGAAATGCTTTCCGAATGTAAATACGTACGAACATGTTTTCAGAAGTATATCTGCAGCACCCGTCATCTCATGTCAGTAACTTTATTTCCTTTCTGTTCCATTCATTTTTTTTCCCTTGGTCCCTCGCTCCCTCTCTTTCCATGCCCTCCCCCTTCCTTTCCACTCAGTTTGACTCCTCATTTAAGGTCAACGTATGCATTTTATATGAATCTATTTTATTTATGTTGGTGCTGATGTCTTTCTCTTCCCTCAGCCCTTTCATCCCCCCTCTCTTTCTCTCTCTTTCTCTCTCTCTCTCCCTCTTTCTCCTGTGGACCGGAGCGAGTGCTGATAGGCATCTCTGTTGGAGTCTGCCTGTGTTTCTGCAGACAAAGCGCCTCCAAGTACTGTGCTGCACTCCCTGGGAACCTTCCGCGAACCCTCCAATCCCCAACCCACCACCCCCCACCCCAACAAGCCTGTTGCCTCCACCCTGCTGCCCCTCTACCCCAGCCCTGCTGGGCTGCCAGCCTGACCGCCCACGCCTGGGGCCCAAGCTCTATGCAGCCCAGACTGCAGCCACTTTAGCCTGTGTTAAGTGCTTTAACCCCTTAAACTAAAGGGATTGCTGACGGGTACAGACTTCCATACTTACAGAGTTTAATGGTAGTTTCTGAGTAATTTAGTGGTTGATAATAAGCCCTTAGATTAATATCTGATTTGAAAGATCTAGAGTTTAAGGGTTAAAGTAAGCCTGTTAAACAGGATGTGGCACCCTCAGGATCAGAGGATCAGATTATTGCCAGCACTCTCAAGCAGTACACTCTTAAAAATGGAGTTGCCACAAAGGGTGTGGATCGCTTTTCAATTCCTTAAACCCTGGGTTAATTCAGGTATTAATCCTGAAGCAAAACCTATTGTCCCACAGGGTTCTATTTTAGGGCCTATAAAACTGATGTAAATTATGACATAAATTAAATGTGGGGTTACATTCAGTGTTTAAAGAGTGTACGGGTTTCATAACCTTTACATAATAAGGTTCTATGCCTTTTTACTCTTCGAAATTTAACATGATGCAGAAGTTTAAAGTTTAAAAAGAGCTCTTTCCACTTCCATCCCATTATATTAGCAAAATGGTAAATAACCGTCCATTGATTTTTTTTCTACAGCATCACATTTAATGTAGTAGATTGTTTAGATAATTTTACAGCCATTAAAAAAAGCATTTCATGTAAATCCGATGTAAATCAGAGTGACAATGATAGCTCTAGACGTTTGGGTTAAGACCTCCGTTTTTTCCCAGGGCTAGTGCTGTAGTCATTTCTCACCCATTACCTTTATCAGTCCTATCGCACAATAACTACCGTCCTGTAAATGTGAAAGCAAGCACATGCTTCCTTTACATCTTTTCAAGCTGCGATTTATGCCCTTCCGTATGGCAGCTAAACACACTTTAAGGAAGAGATTGCTAACTCTGTATACGTAACCTCACAGATGTCCATTATTGACTGGTGTTTCTTTTAATCCAGAGGGAAAGAGGAACTAGGAATCATTTCTGCCTAATAAGAACAGGACCAGCTCCTTTTGTGCAGCCTTTGTCGCCACTTGGAAGCATTTTGCACCCCAAAAATTAGACAGTTTTACTCAATGTGTTCTGTATGAGTCAACAAACTGGGTAAACTAGTGTTTCGTAACACGCCTAAAATAAAGGTGCTATGAAATTTTCTTTGAGCGATCTTTTAAATGCTCAAAGAAGAAGGTTCTTTACCAGTTTAATGGTCCTCACTCATGCATCTCTATTAAAACGGATTAAAAGTGGGTATTTGGTGGCATCGCTTTAAGAACCTTTTCTAGCACCTTTATTTTTAAAAATGTAGAGACTTGGGATTTAGGTCTGGTGCTTTTCCCTGTATTCCATCAGGTCAAGCACAGGCTCGGGCCTACACACCCTACTGTAAACTTCCTGGGATGTGGGAGCGTCAGTGTTACGTTCTACTTGCACATGAAACACAGAGTTAGTAGAAGAGTGGGCTACAATGGTAAGAAATATGGTCATGGTTTATGTTTAGTGGTTGACACGAGTAGCTCTTCGCTGCAAGGTTGTGGCGGAAAATCGGAAAGCCCAAGGCCCTGAAGTCCACAGTTTGGTAGACTGCATTCCTGGAGTCAAATCGGGGTTCGAAGGACTGTAGGGTAAAACTTTCTCCAACCTTCAGGATGGCAGCAGAGGTACCTCTGAAAGTAAGCGCAGAGGAGAGGTCTAGAATTGCCATCCTTTTGCTGGAATGAAAACTCTTCTCTTAACCTGAGCCGAGTCAACATTCTTCCACGTGAGTTAGGAATCAGAGGGAGGCAAAGCGTCGCCCGAAAAGGTGGCCTTGTGGAGCTTGCATGCGTCTCCCTTCGCTCCTTCCTGTGCTCGACCTCCGGACGACCTCGGAAATGGAGAGGGGCTTGCTGGGAAGGAGGGTGTCGAGGCCGAGCCGTGCACACATACACACACACACACACATTCCTCTCGGGCTATCGCTGCCATCACTTGACAAGAATTATATAATTGCAGCCTGTGATCTCATTCTCCTCAAAGAACATTTTGAAGTTTCCTTTCCTCTCTTTTAGCTTTACGTTCTCTCTCTCCCACTCGCTGTGTAATGTTCAAATTGCTCACATTAAATCACCCCTCCTCCTCCCTCTCTCCCTCACTTCCCCCTTCTTTCTGTCTTTATCTCTCGCTCTTTCTTCCTTTCTTTCTTTCTTCCTTTTTCTCTCAACTTGTTCCCTGCTCCCTCTCTCCGGTTTGGCCTCTTGTGCAGTTCTCCTTCTATTCTTGTCAAATTGTTTATGATACGCTTATCACTTTAATGTGTGTGTGTGTGTGTGTTTGTGTGTTTGTGTGCATGCATATCTGAGCGCTCTTTTGGTGAACGCCGTGATGGAGCGATACAAAGTAGCATTTATTTATGTCGTCCGTGTTTAGAGATAACCAGCAAATATTGGTAAGGAGGAAAAATGGAAAACAGGCTGGAGGAGAGAAGCAGAAAGGAAGACTGGAGAAAAGCTGGGCAAAAACAAAAGGAGCAGTAGATTGGAGGTGTTTTGCGTTTATGTATGTTCACGCTTCTCCTCGTCTCGTTTTCCACAGCATCGTTTACCCATGACATCACTCCCAACCCCGGCGTAACTCCGACAGACACAATAGAGCCAATTCTCACCCAACTCCATTTCAGCCTCATCTCCTATTCACTCTCATGATCAATGGCACAGGCCTCAGATCCATCACTCAGATAAGCATTCACAACTGCATTCACACAGTCTCCCCCAATACGCTCCCGTCTGGCTGATCTGAGAGCAGCGATCAGGTAGAGCCAAAAGCATCCGTGACTCACTCGGTGTCCACTGCGTCATGCCATGGGGACACTCGTGCTAATGGCGAGGGGGGTGGGGGGGAGGGGTCATGACCCCTGCGGGTGTTTAAGTTTGAGGGTGAAGTTCTAATTGAAGAGTCACACGTTGTCTTCCTTTGATCTGACTAATAGCTCAGTATTGCAAATTCATCACACTTTAAGACTTTGCTGATCTAGGGTTTAGAATATACTGGCCACCAGCTGTTCCTTATGTGAAACTCTGTCCACTGCCTAGCATTTATTTTTGTCTGTCCTCTTCTTTAGTGTCTTGAACTTCATCTGTGCCGTCCTCCAGTCTTCGTCTTGTCTTTGTCTGTTTGTACCTTTTTCATCTTCTTTCTCATTTCTTTAAAGCAACACTATGTAGCATTTTTACCTTAAAATAACTGCTTCAAAATCCTGTTGATGCTCCATTGTCTTGTAATAGAGAGAATTATGTCGCTGGCTTTGCTACTCTGTACGGTATGTAACCTCAGAGAAACTGGGGAGATAGCACTCGTAACACTGTGAAAAAATATTAATGTAAAATCCTGTAATATTACTCTACCGCCTCAGTCCACATGCTTCTTTCACTTTCAGTGACTTGTCCAGAAAAAGTGGTGGCGAATCACATATTACACTTCCCTTCTGTAGGGGGAGCCTAAGAGCAAGAAATGCTAATTTTCCATAGAGTTCCTTTAACTTTTTTTTTTGTTTTGCCGTTGTCTTTGTAGTTGTCTTATTCCTCGTATTTGTGGTTGTTGTCTTCTTCAGTCTTTCTTGTCTGTAAAATGGCTTAGTGTGTGTGGGTTTTTTGTTTTTTCATGTTTCATTCTCTTTGTTTTCATTTTGCTTTTTTGTCTGCTTCCCTTTTTCTTCTTCATTTTCTTCTTTGTACTGAGAATTTTGTGGTTTTCTCTTCTTCAAACCAGCAGTTTTCTGGTGATAGGATCAGCACTTAGACTATTGCCTGTGTCACTTCTCCTGTCTTGTTTTTCTTCAAATTTGTCATCTTCATATGTCATGCTTCTCTTTATTTCTTTTTTTTATTTATTAATGATTTTGTCTTCTTAGTTATTCTCTTAATCTGTCCTTTTCTTCATCACCTTTGTGTAGTTACTGCTCTTCCTAATCCTCTCTTCTTGCCATCTGACTTCATTCTCTCAGTGTCTTGTTCGTTGGTCTACTTATTTTTGGCTTTGGCTTCTTTTTGCTTTTTTTGTCTCCTTCATTTTCATTTTGATCTTTTTTGTCTCTCTTTTGTCTCACCTCTCTCCTCCTGTTCTTCTTCTTCTACCCTCTCACCTTCCCTCCTAATCCCTTTTTCCATGCAGTAAGAACACGACCATCGGGAGGCAGTAGAGCTCTGCAACAGACAGCGAGAAAGGCCCTGTGTGTGTGAATATGTGTGTGTGTGTGTGTGTGTGCGCGCGTGCACAGCCTTACCTCTCCATACTGAATGCTTTACAGTGCGGATTTATTGAGGGTGGAAATGCTATTATTATTATTCATCCCTCCTCTCGTGCTCTGGAGGGAGGGTAAGGAAGAAAAGACAAATCTTTTCAGCAGGGAGTCTGCTCATCGTCGGCGCGTGCATAGGGAGGCGACGCTGACATCTCTCACTCCTTCTTTCATTCCTTCTTTCATTGCTCTTCTTCTTGGATGGAAAGGGAGTAAAAAAAACCCCAGCTTGGCAGAAATCTGCAGAGAGTTTTCTCTGTTCTTTATTAATAGACGGTTGCCTCTCCTTTTATTTGGAACACTTTTGTTGTGACAAAGCCTTATCCGTCACTGACACGGCCCAACCAGTGCTAAACTGACAATATGATTAAACCAGAGTACACTGGGAGATTTGATCCAAAGCTGTGTTACTGTACGTCCAGGCGTGTTCTTTTTCGCGGCCGCGTGTTATTATTTTCTCGAGATGGAGGGTAAATCATGAGCAATGCCAGCAATGGAATGATGGTGACTGGGAGCTTGCAGAGCGCATCACTGTGTGCATCTGAAATGCCTTTGGCCCTGTTATTCTAAATAAGCCTCTGTCTGTGTCTTCTTCATTCTGTCTGAATGATGGATCCTGGCTCGATTGTTTTAGCAGCAAACTGCTAACAGAGCTGCAAGACTAAGAAAGCAAGCAGGAAAGAAGGGAGCAAACACAAGGAATGTCCCTCGTCACGGTGCTGTTAATCGTGTAATCTACTGATTGTTTTGAGGAGTTTTTAAGAACGGCTAGACAATAAAATTGGACTTATATAGACCTAGAATAATAAATAATCTGCAGCCTTTAAACATTCCAAAATAAGTCAAAAAAAAAGGATGAACTTCAAAGTAGAGATGACTTGATGTTGAAATGTGGAGTATTCGCTGATGCCAATGCAGTATTTTTATCTATTATTATTATTATATCTATTTTATATTGTTCATCTAAGCACTTCACGTATCACCATTAGGCTGTTTTAGGTAAGATTTGTAACTTTTTTCACTCTTTTTTTCCTTCAGATATCCAATCCTGCATTTTCTGCTGAAACCCATGTGTCATCCATACCTTCAGACCTTGTACTATCTACAGCATCTGGGAGAAACTCTTATCACAAGTAACTTGCATTAGAATCATGTTACACAGGTAGGAGAATGCAGCGTCACCCAGAGTCTTACCCAGTAACTCTTACTAGTGTAGCCTGGTGTGCTTGTCCAGCTAGGCAGTCTGCCACGGTGAGGGAGGGGTTGTTAACAAAAGCAGAGTACTGTGGTCACCTTATTGACTTGTGCTTAGTAATGTCTAAAGCTTAGAAGTCTCTTTGAACTATTAGTCTATTCTAACTAGCTGAGGTTTTTCTTGGGTAAATAGCAAAGCACTTTTGTAAGTCGCTCTGGATAAGTAAATGTAAATGTAAATGTAAACCTTCAGAGACTTCATTTGAAATTGTATTATAAAATATATGATGTTAATGTTAACTGTAAACCTACGTCTCATAAATGTTGTTAATTGAGGTGTTCCTTACTGTAAGAGGGAGCTTTCTCCTTAATGGGAAACTCCATGAGATTCCAAAATAATTCAGTCGTTGGAATGAAAGCAGAAACAGAGCAAAGGAACCAGATCCACAAATACAGCACCTCTATTACTACACTCAATGACCAGTGGATCTAGACATGTCTAAATATTTATATTATTACCAGCCAACGCCTCTTTTTGAACTGCCGCCGAGCAGCATCACATTACGTCTATCCACACAGAGAGAGCAAGGCCAGTTGTGCTCTCTCTGGCTCCAGCTGCTGATGGCATTCAGTATGTATGACCAGGTTTCGAACCAGTGATCCTTGTATCATAGTCATCTGGACCACTCAGAGCCCCTCCCATGATGTTTTATACAAGATAATGTTAAAATCCTGATAAATCTAAATTTCTACCAGAAGCCTATGAAGACATGAGGCAGTAAATCCTGAGGTCTTGCACCATCAGGACTCTCGCAGATCCTGATGAACTTTAAGGCAGGAGACGGAGCCCACCCCTGGGCATTCGTCTGGACCAAACTGGTGGCGGTGGGGAGGTAGGAGGGAGAAACGTGACCTCACGTCTGAAAGGAGCGAAAAAATGTTTAATTAGAAGACGTTTTAACACAGGTGGCGGCTGGTGATTGGCTGAAGAACGGTGACGCTGCGTTAGAGTCTCCTGGTAGAGCTTTCGCTAGAGCTTTCATTTCTTAAGCACTACTTTGCCTTCCAAAGCCCTACATGTAGCCCTACAAAGCCAGAACTGTATACCAGAACTGTGTATTATTACTCATGTCGTAACTTTCACGTAAAAGTAAAAGGCATTAAACTCATCAGATGTCGTCAGATCACCACTAAGTCGGTAGGTTTCTCTAGAACAGGGAATTCACATCAAACCAATCTGACTGACTCAACAATTCAATCATGCTGAAATTTTGAACGAACGGTGGATTTCCCCTTCAACTTTACATTTTTTATTTCAGTATTAAGCAATCGAGTTTATTTGAGTAAGTGTGACAACCATGGGAAAACGAGCGTGCCAGCAGAGCGTCCAGGCCACCCTGAGAGAACCTTGAGCGCCGTCTCTCTCAGTAATGAATCATGGATAGGGGAGATTGCAGATCGCATTCAAAAACAGGCCCATATTTTATACTGTTAGAGATAGATGAGCAAACCGTGAAAAACCGAGCGAGAAAAAGAGAAGGACCCCGACCCCGGACAGCCGACCTTGAGGGAGGAGGAGTGACGGAGAAATGACCCGCCCATCATCCATTTTATGATTGCAGAATCCATTTTGCTTTTCATTTGTGTGTGTGTGTGTGTGTGTTTTAAGCCTCTTTGCTTTGTGTCGGCGCTAATTAAGCAAAACGTGTTTAGGCAGGAAATTAATTGATATATCCCCAGCTTTCTCTCTCTCTCTCTCTCTCTCACACACACTCAGTCACACACACATACACTCAACTCATACACACTCGCCCGCATTGTATCCGTCTCTTTGGCACACAAAAGATGGCACAGACAGCAGAATGGAAGTGTGAAATGAAAGTACGAGAATGGAGCTGTGTTTGAAATCTATAAGCCGCCAAAAGATCTTATTACACAGAAGGGCCCGATAAGTATCTGTGCCGGAGTAACACGCCGCACTTTTAATTAAGCATGAATATACGCGGCGCGCTGAGGAACACAGCGGCAGAGAAAGAGAGAAAGGCAGAGGGAGTGAAAGAGAGGGAGAGGACGAGCATGTAGTAAGGGGTAGGGGAGAGTGGTCGAGAAACACAGAGAGAGAGAGAGAGGCAGAGAATGCCATTCATCGTCACTCTGTGCTCCTCTGACTTCTTCATAATTTGAGGATGGGTAGAGGTGTAAAAAAGAGAGAGACACACACACACACACACATCAATGTTCACTCTGTGCCACTGTGACCTCTTCAGTGTAGCTGGGACAGGATCAGAGGATGTGTAGAAAGAGAGAGAGAGATGGAGGGACAGAGAAGGACACGTTCAGCTTCACTCTGTAACCCTCTGACCTTTTCATAAGTTCAGCTGGGAGGATGGGTAGAGGTGTCGAAAGAGAGAGAGAGAGATGGTGGGAGAGAGACAGAGAAAGCTAAAAGAGAGATGGACGGCCATCTTCACTTTGTGCCCTTTTGACGTAAAAAAAAAAAGTATTGGGACACCTGCCCGTTCCATGTTTCTTCCAAAATTAAAGAGCATTGCTATGAGGATTTGGAGGGTGTTACTGATATCAAGATGTTGGACGATCACCACCCACCTCCTCCCCAACTCATCTCAACCATCACCAACCATCATTCCAGAGAACACAGTTCTTCCACTGCTCCACAGCTCAATGCTGGGAGGCTTTATACCCCCCTCTACCCCACGCCTGGCATTAGGCAGCATGGTGCCAATAGGTTCATGCTTATCTGCTCAAGAGAGTCCTAATCTATTGGCATTAGTTCTCTACATGGACTAGACAAGCTGACACACAGTATGTGTGTATTGGCACATCTGTGTCGGCAATGGGTGCAACCTAAAGAAGCTAAATGCATTAATTAGAAAGGGCGTCCACAAACATTTGAACATGTAGTACAAGATTAGGTAGGAATCAGAGTGTTGGAAGACAAAGCGAGAGATCGACAGTCATCCTCACTTCATGCCCTTCTGACCTCTTCATAATTTTAGCTGGGGAAGAATCAAAGGATGGGTAGAGGTGTGGAAAGAGAGAGAGAGAGAGAGAGAGAGAGAGAGAAAGAAAAACAGGAAAAAGCAAGAGAGAGAGAGAGAGAAAGAGAGAGAGAAAGAAAAACAGGAAAAAGCAAGAGAGAGAGAGAGAGAGAGAGAGAGAGAGAGAGAGAGAGTCACTTTAGCTGTCTGAAGTTGGTGTCTTTTTTAAAGCTTAGCACATGTTGCTTCATTTGCTGTCTCGTTGCCTCCCGCTACTGCCCCCAGGGCACTTACTTTGAGGTGTGTGTATGAGTGTGTGTGTGTGATCGTAAGCTAGCCTGGAAGCAACTTCAGGAGCCACATACAAAACCACACTGCAGTGGCCTGTGAACGCTGTGTGTGTGTGTGCATGTGTGTAGGCACCACAGTGTGGCCTACACACTGTGATGCCCTGAGGCATATTTGGGTGCTGTGTTGTGTGTGTGTGTGTGAGAGAGAGAGAGAGAGAGAAGACAGAGAGTGAGAGTAGCCATCCTCCTTTTTGAAGCCAGCGATAGAAAACACTTGTCCAAACACTTGTCCACACACACATTTGCGTGTGTGTGCATGTGTGTGTGGCTGTGGCGTCAGTCCGCTGGTGCCGTTTCATAGCTAAAGCTGAGTACTTGTAAAAGAAGGAGTCACTTGTCACAAAGGCTGTGTTCTGTTCCAGAGGGCCCCTAAGCAGTGCAGTCATCAGGGTCTTCGTTCTTGACTGTACACTCTTAAAAATAAACATGATGGGCTTTTGGCTATTTTAAACCCGATCCAGCTCCAATTCTTCCCCTGGCATCCAGTGGTCGGAGGCCGAACCAGGCATATTTTAATGGATTAGATATTGGCTATTTTAAAGACGGTCTAGTTTCAGTTCTTTGTTTTTACCAAAATGTTCAAAGTGCCCCCAAGATCGGGGCCGAAGCTGGGCTATTTTAATGCAACAGGTATCGGCTATTTCAACCCTTATGCAGTTCAAATTCTTTGTGTCGTCCACTGAATTGGCATTGGGGCCGAAGCAGGTATATTTGAATGGATTGGATATCGACTATTTTAAGCCTGATCCAGTTCAAATGATTAGTTTTAATAATTTAATAAGTGTTCAGAATGCCCCCTGGTGTCCAGTTGACTGGGACTGGGAGCAATCCTGGTCAGATTTAGGGGTTTGTGTATCTGCTATTTTAAACAAGATCCAGTTCCAATGCTTAGATTTTACCAAAGTGTTCACAGTGCCCCCTGGCATCCAGTAGTTTTTGGATCGGAGCCGAAGCTGGCCTATTTAAATGGAACAGGTATTGTCTATTTTAACTCTCAGGACTCAGGACTGGACTCAGGACTGGTGTCCAACTCAATCCTACTTTATTGGGGCGGGTATTGGCTATTTTAAAACCAATCCAGTTCCAATTCTTTTTTTTTTTTACCAGAGCGTCGATGACGGTCATTATTCTCAGCCCGTAGCGGTGAGGACGAGTGAGAAGCGTTTTCAGAAGGTAAAAGAACAGTTTATTGTCTGCAGTGTGGAGCTATTTTACAAATTGAAAGGAGACAGCTAATACTACCACACACACACTCTACAGAAAACCAAAACATAGCACACTGACCTCACTATTATTTTCACACACAGCACACAAAGTGATCGGTATTGGCTGATACTCAGCTGATACTCCTGATCAGATCAGGGGAAAAGCTACTGGGTCAGAACGTCTCTAGTAAATAGAATAGTTAAATAGAAGTCCAAGTGAAGGTTGTATCACTCTAATACACATTCAGCTGATGTAATGACCAGTAGTATTCACTAGTACATGTACATGTGGATTGCAAGAGACCGTAGTGCCGTCAAAATCACTGTGCGATTCCACCTTACGATTCAGACGCTAAGAGAAAAATGGCCAGTGTACCCAGCAAATACAGGATCCATTTCGGTCACAGCCGGTGACTCATGTCACCACCTCAGCTTCCTCTATTCTTTATCACTACAGGAGTGGGCTTCTGTGGCCAGTCTTGGGTCATGTTTACTGTGGGCAGTGTAGCAAAGGTCACGTCCTGACTGCCCGCTGCACTCACGCTGGAGTGATTTAGAAGAATGTCATGTCTATGGTTGATCAGTGATACAGCACAGCAAACACTGTTTAGTTCTGATGTGAGAATTCCAGCTGTCAAACTGACCCTTAGAGGTCTTGTAGTCGCTGTTGTTTTGCTGATTTCGATATGTAATTATGTCATTACGTACTTAATTACATGGACATTTCTTTTACGTTCTGAATTGACAAGGTTGATTCTGCACTTCAGATTCTGTGTCAGAATGCTTTCTCTTTCTGCACGACTCACAAACATGAGTGTGGGATTCCCTAAAAGTTTAGAATCCATACTCCATACCATCCATATTAGAAACCAGACTTTACCAGCTTTTAATGATATTTGCAAAAGTAATATTGCATTGTGTCTTGGTTATTAAAAATGCGTTAGCTGCTTACTTTGGGGCATTTATAGGTTTACCTATAGTTATAGGCCTTATTACCTCTTCCCTTAAAGGCCCCATCTTTTATGGGACATTTTTGATTGTTTGTTTTTTTGGTTTAGTTTTTTTATCCAATTTTCCTTCTCTTTACCTAATTTCCACTCCTCGTCCCACTTGTAATGCTCCTGACACTGCGGGTGGTAACTGACACATTTGCAACCAGCCACCACCTGCTTTCGAACTGTTGCCAATGCAACGTCACCTGGAAACCATCATACTCAGAGGAAAAGGCTAGGAGACGTCCGTGCCGGGCAAGATCACACTGAAGTGATGTGGAGACAGAGAGAAAGACATCTACCCACCTCGAGGGAGCAAGGCCAATTGTGCTTTCTAAGGCTCCGGCTACTGATGGCAGGCAGCATGACCCGGGTTTCGAACCAGCGATCCTTGGGTCATAGTGGCAGTGCAGGACCACTCAGAGCTCTAAGGACCTTTAGTTCAGTTTTAGTTAAATATTAAATTTTTCATCTTCATCTTTCTGTTTTACGTATTATTATAACTATTATTTGTTATATTATTTGGTTATGTGGGTTTGTTAATTTGTAATTTTTTACTCTGGCTGTGTCTCTCGGCTACATTGTAAATAAGGATCCTCCCTCAATGGAAACCCAAGCTTAAATAAAGATGATGATGATGATGATGATGATGATGAAAAGGTGGAAAATTAACATCTTTATCCAGCTGCACACACACTTTTACTCTCTCACACACAAACACACACATGCACACAGTTCTGTGCGCACAGAGAAGCTGACGCTGTGAAAGGAACAGGAATTGAGCAATGAAGAGAGTTGTTGAAGCATTGTCTAACATGGTCACACTCCATGGGCCTTCCCTAAAATGTGCACTGAACTAGGATTAAATCTTTCACACGCACGATCTCACACACACACACACACACACACACACACACACACACACACACGCACACACTCACACACACACACACGTTTACACCAGCGCTGAAAAAGCTTGCTTGTTGTATTTAGAGAGGATGTTTGAATTGCATCCTTGCTACACAGCTTTTACATTCATTTCTATAATTTTTTATGTGTTTTACAGCTTTCTTAGATTTCCTTTTCAAAAACAAGCAACTCCAAGTAGGTAACTTTACAGGAGAAGGGAAACGTTTTTTTTTTTGGTTATTTTCGGGATTTCTATTGGTCCATGTTCACATCTAATGTATTCAAATGATACAGAAAATCATCCAAATGGCCTTTACATTGTTGAAAATGGTGTTTCCAACCTTTTAGTCTATGTTCACACAGCAGGTAAAAGTGGCCCAATGCCGGGCATATTGTCACATGTGACAGATTTCATATCTGTCTGGCAAAAACACTCTGAGTCTGACATTTTAAATATCACAATATAAATGACTTGACTTGACTTGATTTTCAATACCGATTTGGGCCAGTTTTTATAAGTGGAATTGAAATCCGCTACATATCCTACACGTGGCAATGCGACTCAGTCTGAACAGCCAGATCCCAAATCAAACAACTTAACTTAACATTGTGGATGATGGATATGGATGATTTTCAGTGGTGGGATAGTGAGGCAACATATATATAAAATATGTTGATCAATATATTAATAATGGCCGATTGAACTGTAAGTATTAGAGTTAAGAGTTATGCAAAACCTCATACTCTTGGTTAATTACTTACGGCTTGTCTCCACATTTACAAATATCGTTGCTTTTTACAGTTTTTGACATGTAAAGTAACATGTTACTTTACATGTAAACTTTTTGACATGTAAAATAAATCTAGCAGTTGCTCTTTACATTTTTTCCAAATGTCCTGATAAATGGACCAATAGAAAAGTTCCAAATTGACTTGGAATCAAATCTGTTTACATTGACTTCCTTTAAAAGTTAAGAAGGTTTTTTTCCTTATCCTGTAAAGTTGCTATTTTGAAGATACAAGGTTTCATACAAGGAGATATAGGCTCGAAAAGGTAGCTGCCTCTAAGCCTTGCTGTGGGTGCTGTCTTATAAGTCAGTTCCTTAGAAGGCAGCATTATGATAAAGGTCCATACAACTGAACTGAGCCTGAGATGCATATTCCAAGGCAGCACTAGACATAAAAAGCCCAAATTGCGCTATTACATGTTTTTACATGACAATGTTTGGTTAAAAATCAAATAATAAGGCAAAATAATTCTAAATAAATGACGTGTGCACAGATAGCTGCTTACTTCCACCATGTTGCTTTTTCTCTTGAGACGAGCCAGCACTAACCCAGTGTATCATGGGATATGTAAGGCATCTAAGTATACACTTTACCAGGGCCGGCCCAAGCCTTTATGGGGTCCTAAGCAGATTTTCATTTGCGTCCCCCAAATTTTCATTTGCGTTTCATAGGGAGAGAGAGAGATTGTGCAATACGTTGAAGCGCCCAGGCCTTCCACCACCCATTTGTCCAACAGTGGCAGCATTGATTAAGCTAGTATTGGTGTCAACTATGAAAATACATTCTAATAAAAATCGCCTTTACCCGTGTAATACCATTTTGTTTTATTGTTATTCAGTGTTATTTAGTAAATATGTATTTTTTATCAGGAAATCTTGGTGCTCTTGGGGGGCCCCTGGTGGCCTTAGGGCCCTAAGCGGCCGCGTACTTCGAGTATGCCTTGGGTTGGCTCTGCACTTTGGCACAAATTGGAGGTACCTTAGCAGGCAGCATTTTATTAAAAAAAAGATTAAATCTTCCTGCCTGAGAAGGCAGCATTTCCTCCGTTTCAGACGCAGCCATGGAGAGCATCTCCAAGTGTTTGTGGAGTTTTACGATGTTTCATTGAGGAGAACAGTCAGACGCGCAGAAATGCGCAGACTCATCCCCGACCCGTTTGCTATACAAGTGCTAATGAAGTTAACACACTGTGTTTGCCTGTGCCTAACATGTCACACATACACACACACACACACACACACACACACACACTTAAACCCATACGCTCAAGCTTGCATAGGAGTGTGGTGGGACTATGGTGGGTGCAGAAAGAGAGAGACGGCAGTCCCAGCTCTATTATCACATAAAAAGAGGAGTTGAATGAGACACACTCCCGGCCTGCTGCACCTGCAGTGCTGGGTCATTGTGGGACCCCCCCCCCTCCACTCCCTCCCTCTCTCTCTCTCCCTGTCTCTCTCTCTGTGTCTCTCCCCCCACCTCTCTCGCCCTCTCTCTGGAGGGCAGCTTAGTGGCTGCTGCTCTTTTTACAGCTTTTCTTCAGGCCCTCTCTCTCTCTCTCTCTCACACACACACACTCTCTCTCTTTCTTTCTCTCTTTCTGCGCAAACACAGCTGAGAGACCCTGCTCACGTGCCGCTCGGTAAAGCCTCTCCGCCAGCAGCCTGCCCCCTGCGTGCGCGTGTGTGCGCGTGTGTAAATGTCAGTATTTGCCTCATTGTCTCAGTGTTCTCCGGCCTTTTTAATGCTGATGAGTTTGCTCAGCGCCGCCCGCTTGTTTGCTGATTGTTTGACTGGAAAGTGTTTCATTGTGACAGCAGTACTGATCTGTAGCTGTTTTACTGGTGTGTTTATGTGGGTGTGGGTCGGGGAGCATCCCTGCTGAAGTCACACCTGCACACTGGGTTTGTAATGTGTGTGTGTGTGTGTGTATGGGAAATTCATCTCAGGCACATTTTTCCATATATCCACTTTATCTCTGTCTTTATAACTGGTGTAAATATCATTAATCAGTGTTTCCCCTTAAAAGCCTCTATGTATTCTCTATGATGTGCTCTGAGAGTGCTGACCAGTGATAGCCACTGTGGGCAGCTGAGGGTTCGGCTGTTGTTCATGTGGGTTGTTTGATTTTGGAAGTTTTTCGGTACGTTAAAGCCCCTTTCAGACGCACAGCAACCCAGAACTTTGCTGGACATTATCCGGATAAGCTGAATGTGGGTCCTTCTTCTAGAATTGAGGGTTCGTTTCATGATTCCCAGATAAATCTTTCCCAAAATTGAATCAATTGTGAATAATAATACTAATACATCATTTTTTACACTATTAATAACACTTGATGTATATTTGTACGCACAATTTAGAGCCAAAATATTAAATAAATGACACTTTAGTGACCTAGCAAACACAATGACGTCCTGATTAACTTTAAGTCAGTCTAATTGGTGCTTTCTCTATGAACAGTTATGAGGTCATATATATTTTAATAAAAGATAATGTGTTAAAAATCCATAAAAATCCATAAAATGTGTGGTATCTACTTTAAAGTCCTGTAATGTAACTGTAAAAATGTGTATATTCTCCCTATTTTTCATTACACATTGGACGAGGGGCAGGGGCATAATTCGTGACAGCGGACAACGACGGCACCATATAACTTCCAAACTTCCACCGCCTTCCAAAGAAGTTGACCTCCGTCTGTGGTTGAAGGCCCTGAATGTAATACATCCACCAAAGCATCCACTCATCTGGAGAAACCTACAGCAGCACATCTTCACCCAGAGAAATGGCTCGGTTATGAAGCTCTGGAGAAATGGTCACGTCAGGTGCTTGAGAAGCTTTTAGGTTAGCTCTTAGGCTAACGTCTTACCTGATGGCCTCACGAGCACCCTGCATGTCCGGAGCTTAACCGGAGCTCCATAAGCGGGTTTTCCTCATATGGACGTTTGGGTGGATGTTAATCTTAGCGCTTTCAACCACAGACACAGGTCCTCCTCTTCTTTAGATATGCTGCCTAAGCAGATCTTACTGTGTGGTGTTGGAAAGCTAGTTAGCTCTAAATAACGTTAAATAGCCTGTGCGAATGTTGGGTTAGCATAGCTAGCTACTTTAGGATCCGTGTCCACAGCAGCAGCTACTTCAGACTGTGTTCACTCTGAATACGATACGAACACAGACCATTTGACATGAATAAGGTGGATAAACATGTCTGCAACTAGTACAGGAATCAAGCCAACCCTTTCGCACAGGCCCACCAGTTCTCACCCAAATCACATGTAATCGATCCTCTGTAAGAATAAACCCCAGAACGATTCTCTAGCTTGTCTGCTTGATCAGCTTGATTGTATGCAACAGTTGCATTGCATCGTGTTGCTTATTAAACCTCTCTAAGCTCATCTGAGATTGGCTTTGCGTATGGAAACAGAACATCAATCAGCATATGATCCAGAACAAACAATTTATTACTATAGAATTTATTTTCAGTAAATGCAGAATTTGATAAATGGTCATTTAGAGCATTTTCCTTGGTCTGCTCACCCAGAACCATTTACACAGTGTACAGAACAGCTACAGAGTTCAAACCATGGAGGAAACATGGAGATACATGGTTTTTCGACAGATGCGATTTGTTACAAAATGGAAACTTTACAGAAGAAATAAAACCCATGTGATCTTTCAGTGAAAATCCATGTAAAACTATTTTATTACAGGTTATTTTGGAGCATTTCTATTGGTCCATTAATCATTACATTTTGATAGAATATAGACAACAACTGCCAGATTTACATTATGTCAGAAAGTGATATATCTATACACATATATGCTTTACTTTACTCTAATGATGTGTATATCCATCTATTCTATACAGTATATCTATAGTATTCATATACACTATCTAACTGAAATATATATGATATATATGAAAATTATACTAACATGAAAATACATTTTTATTTAAAAAACCTAATACTTAGGAAACACTTGCGCTAAAAGTGCCAAGTGACAATAACTGCAATGATAATAACAACAAAAATAATAATATGATATAATGATAAATAGTAAAATATAATATCAGTAATGAGTAAATTAATGAATTTTATTTTTGTAGCCTGATATTATTACGTTTATTTTTTTCAGTATGTTAAATATATAAAATGCAGCTCAACGTGCTTCTCAATAATGATTCAGATTATACAGTAATACTTCAGAAATGTAAACACTGTTATTTTAAAATGGGTAATAGTCTGTTTCTGGGGCTGCATGGCTGGAATCCCTCAGTCCTTACTGGTACATTAAATTGAGTACATTAAATCTAGGTGTGTACTGTGTGTGTGTGTGTGTGTGTGTGTGTGTGTGTCTGCGTTTGTGCTTCAGGGCTAGTCTGATGGACGTTCAGTGGCTGGTATTTTAACCATGCCGGCTTTTACAGTCCTCATGTGCTTTTGTAAAGAAAGGCCTGCATCTCCCTCCCCAGGTTAAAACAAACACACACACACACACACACACACACACACACACACACACACACACACACACTCGCACACACACCCTCCCCTGACCTCCTCCTTGGCTCCACTAGCCCGTCCAGGGGGCAATAAACTCGTTATCTCCCTCTTTCAGATCCTAATCTGAAGGCTGGCCTGCACATTGCCAGGTGACCCAGAGTGGGGGTCTCTCTCTCTCTCCCTCCCTCTCTCCCTCTCTCTCTCTCTCGCTGCCCCTCGCCCGCTTGCTCTTTAAATCCCCAGCTTTCCCCCAGCCTGTCATCGCCCTCCTGCCCTGCTCTGCAGCCCTAAACACACACACAGACACACACACACACACACTTACACAGACACCCCTCCCCGCCCGGGGGCTGCAGCAGGCCCCCTATGCGCCCCATCCAACACCCCCCTTACTCCTCCAGCAATTAATCCAGCTATTGATCACAGAGTGGGGCTCCGCTCTATTCTGTCCAACCTGCAAAGCGAAAGCCCTCCACTAAATTGGGCTAAAGCTTTCTCTCTTTCTTTCTTTTTACACACTGATTTTTTCTCTCTCTCTCTCTCTCTCTCTCTCTCTCTCTCTCTCTCTCTCTCTCTCTCTCTCTCACTCTCGCTCTTTTGGCTTCACTCCATTTGCTCCTGCTTGGTGTTATTGTATGTGTGCTAGTGTATGTCAGTCTCTGTATGTGTGTGTGTGTGTGTGATCACACTTCTTCTGCTCCTCTCTGTCAGTGGGCAGAGTGAAGGAGATAACTGATCTGTGTGATATTGTGACACTTTTTAGCAAGCACACTTTTCATGTGAGCCAGCCGAACAGCCGAGGACACGGTGTATCCAGCACGTTCTCCAAACACAAGCAAACTACAAAACTGTGACCCATCTTAATCTTCTGAAATCCAGTCTAAATCCATTCAGAATAACACGTCTCTGTGTTAGATTGGTAGAATGATTCGAGGTTATTGAACTTTTATTATTAAGCTATACAAGTAGTTGAAACTTGGTAAATTAGCCAGAAGAAATTAATATGCATTAGCTGCCACATTATGCCAGTATGTGATACATATAAGTTCTATATGTGTATAAATATTCACACACTGTACAGATTATTAATACAGAAAGTACAGTATAGTATACTTACTCATCACAGTTTATTTAAATATAATGAGATATATAATATTTAACTATTATTTATAACTATAATATTTAACTGCTCATTGGTTAAAAGTAAGAATTAACCATTTGACAGTTCTTTACATTGATTATTTAATTAAAGATAAGATAAGATAGTCCTTTATTAGTCCCACAGTGGGGAAATTCTCAGTGTCACAGCAGAAAAAGGATAGCAAGACACTCAGATGCAAAAACGTGGATAAATTACCAATATATACACAATAGAAATAATAGAAATAAAAAGAAAAAACAATATTATTTACAGATTTTAAGTTAAATTTAATGACAAATGGAACAATAGAAAAGAAAAATAGCATTTACTTTATCTTCTATTAAATACTAAGTGTTTTTTCCTTCACCTGCAAAGTTTTCAACAGCAATGATGTACAAGTTTATCCACAGGACATTAATACAGTATCTATAGTAGATATGTTGCTCATCCAGTTTAGTTCACATAGACTAAATACCTAAAGGCCTCAGTATTAGATTGTTAAATCATTGAGATTTTATTTAAAGAGCTGTCATTATTTAACTGTTCCTGTGGTGTTTCAGTCATTAACAGTGGGGAAAATTGGCAAGAAGAAATAACTATTCTGAAAGAAGCTACATTATTTGCTTAAACGTATAAATTTAGAACTAGAAAAACTTTTAAAAACAAGTAACACAAGTCAAAAATAATCCTAACATATAAATGTAAGGTTTACTGATGCGAATTAAGACACTTTCACCTACCAAGATATCTCTGCAGTGTAGACAGGCCGAAATAATAAAGTGTAAGTAAATAAATGAACTGCATTCAACTCTTTATCAGCTGCAACACGCTTTTCATTTGAGCCAAGCTGAAAGACTCTGCAGTGATAATGTAAATAAATAAATAAGCAAGTATAAAATAAACAGGCTGCAGAAAGAAGGGAAAGAAGAAACGGAGGGGGGAGATATACAAGAGAACAAGAAAATAGAGGTCGGTCTGACTAAGTTATCAGAGTGTGGTGGAGCTGCAGCCGAGTCAGCGTGGCACGTGGAATGTTTTTCTTCTATATCCTCCCTATATTTCAGCCGCTAAAACGAACGCTCTAAATCCAGCCTGCGCTTTCTCCTACAAAGAACACAGCATGCTAAATGCGGGGCATCCCCAGTTCAGGTACACAGCAGAGCAGCAGGTATGAGCTATAGTGGATAACAGTAAGAGTGTGTGTTGGGGGTGGGGGGCTTTAGTGTCTGAGGGGATGGTTTAATGTCTGAGACAGAAAAAACATTGAGTCACAGTAAACATGGCCTAATGCCTTTGTGTGTATGTGTGTGTGTGTGTGTGTTAATTTGGGCAGGGTGGGAGGACATGGAGCTACATACATCAAATATGGCTTTTGATTTGTGTGTGTGTGTGTGAGAGAGAGCTACTATGTGTGTGTTTGTGTTTTGTGTATGTTTAGGCATGACTAGTAAGTGTGTGAGACCAAAGCAATGATCTATACTAACGCAGTAGACATGGCTTAAAGTGTGTGAGTGTAAACACAGACACACACACACACACACACTCATAAATACAGTAATCGTGTTTGTGTTGACTTACATCTGGCAGTGATTTTATTGGTTTAGCAATAAGGTACTGTGCAAAACTCAGGGGTCAATTCAGTTTCCAGTCAAACGGTCTTAGAAAGCAGTCCTAGATGGTTCATAGGATATGAGATACACTCCAAGATAATCCACCAGTGCAAGGCTTGGTAGACCACCTTATTAAAAAATGACTTAAACTATCATTAAATTAAGACTGTGCTATTTAATTGTTGGCCCTATGGACTGGGAGGTCACTGATGCAATCCCTGGCGATGCCACAGCCATCCATAGCCTTAAGCCCGGGAGATTTAACTGATTGATTGGATGGCCCTCAGTCTTCTGCATCACTCTTGAGCTCATGGCTGTCTGTTAGATGGCATTAACTGAACTGGACACTTTGGGACAGTTTCCCAGACAGGGATTAAGCCTAAGCCTTGGAATACAGATTATTCTGAATGGTTCTAAAAATTAGTCTAGGACTAGGCTGAATCCCTTTCTGTTCTCCTCCAAGCATAGTGTTCAGCTGTCCATTGGCATTGCATTAGCGTCAGTTTGAGAAGATGCCATTGGCTGGCTGGGAGGCAGTGTTCGTTTCGGCAGGTATGGTTTGAGTCTTAGGCTTTTGACTTACATGTATTTTAGTTTTGGTCACGTTTTTATTTTTGTCCAGTTTGGATTAACGAAAACATTTTGTTCGAAAAAATATTTCGTCTAATTTTATTCATTTTAAAGTTTTTACAGCTTTTATATTTAGTGATTACTTCCTAAACAACAGCATAAAAAGTTTATTGCAATTAATAACTTAATTATCGGAATAACGAAATTATCGGAACATTATTGGGGGAAAATTATTAATAACTTAATTAACGGAAAATATCAGAAATAAATATAGTGCCTTTTTTCTTCAAATACATTTTGCATTTATTTGACTTTAAAATGCAGAAATTTTCACTGGTATGACATTTGATCAAATAAACAGATACAGTGCAGTGTGTACATCCAGATATGGTGTCACTGTGACTGAGGGTGTACTTTCCACAGATATACTCATATGTTCATATGTAGTCCCCTTGTTGCCCCTTGGTTTCTAAACTGCCCCTTCGTTTGGTCATATTACCAGTTCAGCAGTATTTGAAATTCTACAAAGGCTGTAGGAATTGGTGTTACACATATGACTAAGCTAATGATGATGAAATACCGTAGGCCTACCTCTTCATTAAACAGCACTAAAAACCAAGTCAAAGCCTCCGTAAATCTGACATTAGCAACATTAGCTCACCTTTTTGTCCATTTCTGGGGGGTCGTGTTCTCATATGTCTCTAGATCTTTGTTGCACATTTCTCTGAGCTCAGTGGATATTCACATTTTGCCCCTTCTAGGTTACGAGACCACCAACAAGCTCCTTATTTCTGTAAGTGTTTCTAAAAGTCCCTTTCCATCTGCGGTGATTCCAGTATTAAATAAACTCAGCGAAATGGAGAGATCGAGACCTCAAACTAAATATAATGACTGTAGTTTGTTCTCTGTTCCATCACAGTTTAAAAAAATCCAATTTTAGGCCATTTTTGGATGTCGTTTGTGAGCAAGAGGAGGTCCGAAACATGAATGTCCAGTCCTAAGAATACAGTAGGGTACGGCTGATTAGAGATATGAGCTAATATGATCTGATCACAGGACAGATAAATAGATCACATATTTTATTTTTCAGTCTTTTATATTATTGTATTGTTTATATCTTCATAGTTCTTGTTTACAATCGATACAATTGATGTTCAGCTGTTGTCTCGCTTTCGAGGAAGCACATCTACAATTACTAGCCTTTACCCGTCCAACACTGCTAGCTTTGTGTCATGGTGGTGGGGGCGACCGGGCGGGGGGGGGGGGTCCTAATCAGTTGGAAATGAGTAAATGAGTTGGAAATGAGTAAATTGTAAAAGTTAAAAAGAAGAGAAGTGAAAAAAAGAGCAGAAATACAAAGAAAAATGATTGTTCATAGCATTTTCTGATCCCAGAGTCCAGACTTCAACATCATTATTCAATGTGTAGGAGATTGTGAGAGTCGATGGTGAGAAGCACAAAATGGCCTGTCTTCTAAGGCTTCTAAGAACTTTGGAGATGTGAAGAAACACCCCTGCAGACTTTAGCAGAAAAAAGGAATGGGAGGTGTACTGAAGGTATGTACATACGCTACAGCTAATGTTGCTTTGCATTTGTACATATGAAAATGAGAACCACCCTTTCTTCTGCTGTGTTTCTCTATGAGTGCTTGTCTGTGTGTGTGTGTGTGTGTGTGTGAGCTCCTGAGTTGAACTGAGCAGAGCTGGCGCTCTGAGCGACTGTGTGTGAGGCATGCGGCGGTGGCGGCGGCGCTGCTTTGAGGCTGCCGGCCCTTTGATCAGGTTCCGCGGCCAGTGCTGGGGGTGTTGAGCCTGTCAGCCGCTCTGATGGAACGATAGGCCTCCTCTCTCTCCCTCTCCCTCTGCCTCTCTCTCCCGCTCCCTCTCGCTCAATGCTTCTCTTCATTGCTCACTGAAGGCCACATTATGGAGCTGCGAGGAGTGGGATATCCTGCGCTCCGACCCCTGAAGGTCGCAGGTCGAGGGGGAACAGACGAAAGATGAAAGAGTCTGTAATTATGGGCAAAACAAAAACTACCTTGTCCGCCAAACAACTATTTTCGGTGGGAAGCGAAGGGAAACGGGGCCAATTGAGATCTCGACTGTGTTTTTTTGGACTTTCTTGAGAAAACTAGACCTTATCGTGATTGGTGCCCCGTTGTCGTGGGCACCGGAAGCCAGGCTTCTGATTGGCAGAGGCCTGTCCGCTTATCTGATGGTGATTGGCCGAGGCCCGCAGGCACAGGAAGTGACAGTGCAGGTTCCCACAGACCCACCCTGTGAGAACGAGACACAGTGCATAAGTGTGTGTGGAATTGCGAGGTACTGTACACACACCCACTGGTACGTCTGGAACAGAGCAACTGTGTGTGTGTGTGTGTTTGTGTGTATGTGTGAGTGTGTGTCTCCAAATGCCTGTGCATTCGTTTCTAGGGGTCATGAGCCGTCTGCCCTGCGTCTGTCAGCCTCTCTGAAGTGCAGGGCTGTGTCACGCTCTCTGGATTCGGGGTGTGTGTTTGGTATGGGTGTGGGCGCAGGGTGGAGTAATATGTAGAAGGTGGAGACGGGTCAGGCCAGCGTAGCAGGAAGCTCTTTATTTGGGGCATGACCTCTGGAAAGGCTCTAATGGTGATGTTATTTGATAGTTTGGTGTAGGAATGGGAAATATGGCATATATACACTTAGTCATATCAGAATATTATGACCACATAAATAATACTGTGAATAACCACCCTTAGCTTGGATGACACTAGCATTATTAACATCTTCATTATAAAGGTGAACTGGTTCACAATACCACTCGCTGGAGTCAGTGGCCTGCAGGGCCCCACTGTTATGCCACTGGGAGGCAATGAATGTGCTAGAAGTCCATTTTCAGTTACATCTTCACTACATCCCATGAAGTAAGCATCTCTGCACTCTGCTACAACTGGCTGGTGTGCTTGCTTGCATGCCAGCCTGAGTTCATTCCAAACCAGGGGTGGGCCTAATATGACTGTGACTGCGGGCGAAGGGTGGTATCATCTCGCAAACCGCTAACTTTGCGGGATGTTCTACAGCCGCTGTAGTGAAGGTGTGCTGAGAACTTTGACAAGGGCCAAATTGTGGTGTTAGATGACTGGATCAGAGCATCTCCAAAACCTCGGGCAGGTTTTTTGTGTTTTTTTTTGCTGATATGTAAAAGTTCTTCAAGAAGAGACAACCGCTTAACTGGCACCTAAAGCTCATTGATGCGATCCATGAAGGCCCCACCTCACAACTTT
The DNA here is from genome assembly GCF_030463535.1 of Salminus brasiliensis. Taxonomy (NCBI): domain Eukaryota; kingdom Metazoa; phylum Chordata; class Actinopteri; order Characiformes; family Bryconidae; genus Salminus; species Salminus brasiliensis. The sequence goes on from NC_132898.1 coordinate 28,037,709, forward strand.
CCGGACTTAAAGGATCTGCTGCTAATGTCTTGGTGCCGGATGCTGCGGGACACCTTTAGAGGCCTTGAATGGGCAGATCTGCTGATGGGTGAATATTATTATATTAGATCATTTTGACAATTTCAAACATTATTTCTTAAAACACGCAAAATGATCTCCAGTATACCTTGAAGAGTAAGATGATTACTCAAGATACAATTACGCAAGCAAAAAAAACGAGGCAAGTCTAATAAGACAAGCATAAGACATACTGACTATATGACTATAAGATGTTTTCGCTTTTTTCCAGTGCAAGACTTGGCACTAAGGTGTATACAGGGTACAAAATTTGCTTTGGTTTTTCGCTGGACTGATCAGGCTAGCTGAAACTTATGGAAGCTAATAGCCCAAAAATGAGTGCCATACAGTGTGCTTACCCTGTCCAGCTAAGCAATCACAAAATAGATCTCAAACGACCGTCAAACTGTCAGCCACTTAACTGAGACCAGACCACTCCAGCACATGAGCATCTCGAGAAAAGTAAGTCATGATAGTTTGACTTCATTCGTTTCTACCTGGTCTGATGACATCATAAGGTCATCTGCAGCTGAGGAGCCGCTCCATTTTACCCAATGCAGCAGATGTTAAGGTTGAAGAACAGCTTGGTTGAGGTTTGGTTGCTGTTCAGACTTGAAGGAATAGATCTGATACTTATTACATGTGATCTGATTTTGGAGACTACATCTCTCTGAGTCCTTGGGGAGACGTTTTTTTTTCCTACGCTGGGGGGAGAAAGAGGTAGTGAAGTGTGTGAGGAGATGGCCCAGCGTCTCGAACGGAAGCACATTTCAACTGTTCTGCCCTCAACATCACACTCTGAAGCTGACACAGGCCGAGGGTGGTTTTTCAGTTAGAAGAGCTGTTGTTTTTCCCTGAATCTGGGCCGTGTCCCTGCTGCTTGATTTAAGAGTATTTCTGCCATTTTAGCTGGAAATGACCTTTTTGTACAGTTCTCATGATTGCACCTAGATTTCATTTCCCCGAACTAGACTATAAACCAAATTGAGATTCTGTGCATTTGGTTCAAAATTCCAAACAGCCTGACTAATTTATTTAGCAAATCTCAGTCCAAATCGAACACTGTAGTGTGGTGGAGATTTCTTATCTGGATGTGATGGGTGTGGAGTTTTTGGAACTGGATTAAACATAACCTAATTGGTGTATCATTGCTGTCATAAGAGACGCTTGTAATTTCTTTTCATCCTTTGAAAATACCAACCGCCAAACGCACAATGGCTTGGAATAGAATTTCATTATATTAGCATACATTCAGGGGCAGAACATGAACACTTCAGGGTTATTTTGGAAGATTTTTTTGATAGCACGTTACTCATGTATTATTGAAATTAAATCCAGCTGATACAGCTGCTCAGTAACATTTCCGAGTAGAGATGTTGTATATTGGTATCCAGATGTTTGGGTAGTAGGCCAATATTAGCAGAAAATACTGGATCAGAAAATGAATGGGCAAAAATCTCCCTGTTGTTTGAACATGATAGCCCACTTTTAGATACTCATCTTAGGTTAAATGTCTCAATAACAATTATTCATTTGAAATCATATTGGCATTAATTTCAATATCTGTGTTAGTATTGTAAAAAAAAAAAGAAAAAAGAAAAGTTGTCCCATATATATATATGTGGTAAGCATATAGAGAATTATCACTTATAGTACATATAGGTAATATATGCATAATATATTGTCACTGTACCACATTTCACTTTACCAGCAGTTGTTATTTACATTATGTCAAAATGCTCCAATAGAAATCTTTTAATATTGAATTCTTGAGAATTAATGAAAGTAAAGGATTTTTTTCTTCTTGTGTAAAAGTTGTCATTTTGGAGATACAACATTTTTGTTTAACAGTGACATTCTCATATAGTTTCACCCCTTGAACCCTACGTAGTTTATTATTAAGTCATTAATCCTTATAGAAACTGTTGTGAATGCATTTTGTAACAGTTTGATTTAGTCCCACCAGGTTCTATTTTATAAAACCTATGAAACTAATATTAATTATAACAGTAATGTAGTTATGAAGGTGAAGAGTGGGCCACAGGTTCTAAGGGGTTCATATGCCATCATGTGTTACATAACTATGTTTGTATATGTTCACATATGGCTAAAATGTATGTCCCATATTTCAAAATGGCCAATTTTAAATAAGGTGACAAATACAAATGATCAGCCACAACATTAAAACCACCTGCCTAATATTGAGTACTTCCCCCTAGTGCTGCCACAACAGCTCTGACCTCTGAAGGTGTCCTGTGGTATCTGGCACCAATACAGCAAGACATTAGCTGCAGATTCTTTGGGTCCTGTACTGTAATGAGCCTTAGATGTCCATGACCCCGTCGCTGGTTGTCCTTTTTCGGGCCACTTTTCGGGCCCCTGCCTGATATTTTGGAGAAGTTCTGACCCAGTCCTCTAGACATCACAATTTGGTTTTGGTCAGAGTGGCTCAGATCCTTATGCTTGCCCACTTTACCTGCTTTTAACACACATCACCTTCAAGAACTGACTGTTCACCTGCTGCCTACATATCCACCCCTTGACGGATGCCACTGTAGATGAAGATAATCAATGTTTTTCAGTTTACCTGTCATTGGTAGTAATGGTAAAGTTGTTCGTATGCCCCATATATACAAACCTTGTACCTCCAAAATGGCAACTTTACAGGAGAAGGAAAAATCTTCAATGGAAGTCAAAGGACGAAAAACTATTCCACATTACTTTGGGAGTATTTTTTCAAATGTTAATACAATTTAAAGAATTGTCAGATTCACATTGTCAAAAAGTAAAAAAAAAAAAAAAACTGCAAAAATTGAAGCACATTTTTGCGGGACAGCAACAATATGTTCCAGGTTTGTAATATATGGCATATATTTGGGATCTGTATATTGGCATGTATCAGATCTCTCTATGGGGTATCATGCCATCTGTATTCCTAAGAGAAAACATACTTTTTAGTCCTTGTATTTTTTACTTTGACCCTCAAATTACTTAATTTACAGTGTCACTTGACAAAGGCCTAGAGAGTTTTGTATTTTATTCATAAAACTTGCTCAACTTTCTTACTGTGGAAAAGTCTTTTCACATAGACCTGGACTGGAAATGAAGTACCTAGTGATAAATATCTATAACAAAAACACATTTGGATGGAATTTTATGGATTAATCATGGTGTTAAAAGATCTGAGTAGCCCATAAAGCAAATGTAAATAGGAGCATTACAGACCTGCATGGCTTGTGCAGTACATCTGCACATGCCTCAAGCAGAATGTGAGGCGATGAGGAGAGTTATGGAGCGGTGTGCACTTATAAAGGTATTTTGGACATACATTATGCTGGTGTGTTCTGTTCGGGCTATGTGTGGGCAGAGGGTGATGTGTTGACCCTGGATGGCCCACGCAGGCCTCACGTTGGCCCAGTGCTGGCCCTGCGTGGGCTTGCTGATTTAGGGTGGACGAAGCACTCCCCTGTGGGTGATGGATGGCAGTGAGGTGAGGGGAGAACGAGTGAGCGAGCGAAAGGAGAGAGGGTCCCTCTGACCACCCAGGCCTGTCTTTACGAGCGCTGGAGGGAGTTGGCCTGAGGCGCTGTGCGGGCCGCTCAGATTCCTCTGGGAGATTCACGATCAACCCTAGAGGAATGCAGCAGGGCCACGTGCCTGACCACACTGTCAGACAGGGAGAGAGGCCCTGTTCTTTGTATGTGTGTTTGTGTGTGTGTGTGTGTGTGTGTGTGTCTAAGAGAGAGAGTGCATTCATTTGTATGCACTGTATTTCCATATGTATCCAGACACCTGGGAACAGGTTCTAAACTGAAGCTGTTCAAAGCTGTGGGAAGCTCTGAAGCAGCCATAAGGTCAGATCGTAAGGTCACCGCCCAGCATTGGGGTTCTCAGGAGTGATGGCGCTCCATCATCACCGCTGGGATGAGTTAGAGCGACGTTCATGATCCCCAGCTAATCATCCAACATTCATACTTGACTGCACTAATGCTCTTGTGGCTGTGGAGCAGTGGAACTGTCTTCTCTAGGGCAATGGAACTCCATCAGCACTTTTGGGATGAGTGAAACTGGCGGTCCTGATCCACAGCTAATCATCAAATCATCAGCAATCAACTTCTCTAAAGGTTTTATGGATGAAGGCAATCAAATCTTCACACACAAGTGTATTAACATCTAGCATAAAGCTTCCTATGAAGAGTGGAGGCCCGTTCTTGCAGCAAAGGAAGGATGAACTCCTGATTTATACTCTTAATTTCAGAAGATACGTTGGATGAGCAGGTGTCCATAGACTCACAATGTACATGTGGATGTGTATATTGGATTGCTGTGTGTGTGTGTGTGTTTGTGTATGTATTTATGTATGTGTATGTGAGTGTGAGCGTGTGCTAAACCCTGTTCACCTGATGGTTGATTCCTGATGTACTAGCAGAACCTCCCTATCTGTCTAAGTGGAACAGGGAGGCCCCCCAGGCCCACCTGAAAGATATATAAACTAGTGACAAGGAAGGAAAACAAGCAAAGTAGATAGAAATTAAATTCTGGTGCTTTATTACAGCGGGGGATTTACGAGAGCGGCTTTTAAGTGTTCATGTCGAAGCTGTAAAACTGCGAGTTTTTTATGGAGGGAGTTGATCCAGAGGAGTTGAACATGAGTATCAAACCAAAACAGGAAAAGAAGCTGGAGTTTCTTAAAGCAGGGAGTGGTGGGATGTCACTACACAGCTGTGTTAGACTCTGACTCTCTCTCTCTCTCTCTCTCTCTCTCTCTCTCTCTGTTTCTCTTTCTCTCTCTCTCTCTCTCTCTCTCTCTCTCTCTCTCTCGCTCTCTCTCTCTCTTTCTCTCTCTCTTTCTCTCTCTCTCTGTTTCTCTTTCTCTCCCCTCTTTTCTTTATCCCCTTATCTCTCAATCTGTACTCACTCTTTGTAGTTCTTCCTCATTTTCTCTTTCTCTCTTTCTCCTATATAAACACTGATCAGCCAATACATTAAAACCACCTGTCCAATATTTTGCAGCCCCCCCCCCATGTCCTGCCCCAAACAGCTCTGACTTGTCTAAGCATGGTCCTTCAACGGTGAAACTTAAGTTGTTTCAAGGAACATTCATGAAAAAAAGTTTTTAGGGTGTGTTCATACATCTAGTAGGAATAACTATCTCTACTGTCCAGGAAGAAGGCTTTCTACTGGGTTTTGGAGCATTGATGTGAGGATTTGATTGCATTCTGCAACAATAGCATTAGTAAGGTCAGGATCCTGGAAAATCACCACCCCTCATCTCCGAATCATCCCAAAAGTATATGGAGCACCGTTCTCCCACTGCTCCACAGCTCAACGCTTTAGGCATTGAGCAGCATGGTGCCAATGGGTTCATGTTTATCTGGTCCAGGGAGTCCTTTTCTATTGGCAGTACCTCTCTACAGGGACTAGACAGGCTGTGTATGTGTGTGCATTTGCACATCTGTGTCAGCAATGGGTGACTGCATTCATTAGAAGGGGTGTCCTCAAACAAGCTGAAGTATATAGAGTATGTACTTCAGTCGAAAGAAAGGTTATTTTGCCCCTCTGATCTGTGCTACAGTTTTCACACACCATACCTGTGGTCAGATAGTTTGTGTCTGAGTGTTGAATACATCTGACAAACCGCTGCTGTACCTGGAACTTCTCTGTCTCTGTTTTCCACAGAGAGTAAATGCGTACTGTCACCAGCATTGCGAAAGAGAGGAAGTTACTATTACTTTAGTGTACTGGTACACAGGACACATAGACAGACACACACTGACACTGCAATGAGCTCTGCATAAACCAACAACTGTGGTTTCCACCTCACTGCCAACCCAAACTGTGCAACAGTGCTTTTGTCTGCTGGATCTTCTTGATTTGACAGGAGAACCACTATGCTGGTAGTGCATTGGAGTCAGCATTGCCTCTAATGCTATGTTAGCAAGCATTGCAATGGACATTTCCAATCAGGTACATAGCTACATAGCTATGGGTGAGTGGGTTTAGGTTCAGGCTGGGGGAAACAGGGGCTTGAAAACTAATTCATAGGATCCTCCTCTTATCCCAAAGGTGTTTGCTGCCTGATGTTTGCTTCTTTAGTTTTGTATCAGAGGCTATGAGGCTAAATGCTAAATGAAAGCTTATAATCACCATATGGCATCATTAGTGACTGCATTGCCATAGTACATTGCCTTAAATGGCATGGAGCTGCAGATGTGGTTTCAGAACTGGTATGAAATACATCTTCACAAGCAAGAGCTCACAAGCAAGAGCTCTAGTGTGTTTTTTATGCATTTTTATGCATTTCTATAGAAAACAGTACATCAGAAAGTGTCACAAGCCACATCAGAAAGACTGTTTATGGCTACCTAACAACTTGATGTGGTTTATGGTAAGTGTGTTGCCTACTGAATGCACAATGCACACACTAATGGGTGATATACTTGTTAGCTACATCAAATCAAATCAAAAATCAAATCAAAATAATTTGTATAGCGCTTTTTACAACTGCTGTTGTCACAAAGCAGCTTTACAGAATCAGTAATAAATCAACAACATAAGAAGACCTGAAAAATCGAAGACCCCCAGACCCTCCCAAGGTTTCTTCCACCAGCTCTGAGGGAGTTTTTCCTTGCCACTGTCACCTTTGGGGGGGGGACCCCATCTATCCTCCTTTGGTCAGATCTATTTATTCACTGTCATCTTAATATGTCTATAATAATCGTGGTGTAGTCTAACTTAATGTAGTCATGGCAGTGATGGTCAGAGTAATGAGAGTAATGATGGTTACTAGTGGTAATATTAATAGCGGCAGATAGTTAGGAGTCCATGTAGATATTAACGTGGTCTTTAGGCTGGTAGCAGTGGCAGGAGGGTGTGCAGCTGGTCTGGCATAGGTGGTGGGGAGCCTGGTGGTCGGACTGGTGGGTGGCAGCTGGTCTGATGCAGGTAGAGGGGACCCTAGCGGTCAGTCTTCTAACAGGTCGGTCTGGATGAGTGGTACAGCCATTTACTCTGAGAAGGTAAAGAGACAGAGTCAGTTCCAGATGTGCAAAAGCACACACACTGCTTGTCTAGTCCCTGTAGAAAAGTATTGCCAATAGAATAGAACTCTAGAGCAGATAGACCTGAACCTATTGGCACCATGCTGCCTAATGCCAAGTGTGGGCTAGAGGCATATAAAGCCCCCAGCATTGAACTATGGAGCAGTGGAACTGTGTTCTCTGGAATGATGGATGGTGCTGCTCCATCCAGTACTTTTGGGATGAGTTACGGAGTTGGGGATGAGATGGGGTGGTTATCATCCAGACCTCACTAATACACTTGTCGCTAAATGCAATGAAATCCTTCTTCCCTGGACAGTAGAGACAGTTACTCCAACAAAAGCTGGATAAACTCTTTTATCCTTGATTTCATAAGACAATGACTGAGCAGGTGCCCCAATACTTTTTTATGCACTGTGCATAAATATTTTAGTTAAATTTAATAAACTTTATTGTCATTATAACACTATTAGGCCAAATCTTCAGTGAGGTAATACGTAACAACATGGGACAGTAGTGCAAGGGCTATAAAATTACAATATCCAGCCTTAGTTGCATTAGCCTCATATCTTCCATACAAACCACAGAAATGATCTTTAAACCCTGACAGGTCTTACCTGGTGTACTATCTACTCTATATTTGTGTGAAATATCACTTAAACCCTAGTGCCAGGGTTGGGTGGGGGTCACAGTCCCTATGACATTCCATTCCATTGACCACTACACAGAAATCTTTGACCCAGAGGGAGGCAAGCCCATGACAGCAGCCCTTCACGAGCTAAATCAAGAGTCCTAGGCCCTGCCAGGTCACTTTAAGGGAACAAAACCATGCCAATTAAGCATAACCTAGACCTGTTCTGGCTTGGTATGGCGTAACACAGCCCCACACATGAAAAATCCACATAAGGAGCACCAGTAGTGTCACTATCTGCCAGTGTCTGTAAGATTTTAAGATACTGACATCAGTAAAGGTCATGTTAAGACACAGGGCTACATTTCCGGATTGACACACACTAACAAAGTGAGAGATCCTCACATAAGGTGATAGCTGCAGCATGGTTTATGCAATTTCTAAAATAACTGAAGTTCTACAGTTCAGTGCTCGTCTCATGTCTGTTCATATCAACAGCTTAGTGATGAGTTGAGTCATCTGGTGTCCTTTCAAGATTGATGACTTTCCTCCATTAAAAATAAATTGCTGATCCGGACTGTTTAAATATGCTACACATTAGCATCCAATGAAATACATTACGTCCATCATTTTACAGTAGATTTCCATGCTTGCAAGTTAGAACCTTTGATTAATTCTTTTATTTTAAAGGCAGCCTTAGTTAAGGCTTTACAAAGTGTCAGTGACTCATAATAACACACGTACTTAATAGATTTGAAACATTTGACTGAAACTGAATTTCCTGGCCAAAGGGGCCGATTGCTAAAACCACTATCTCTTCAGGATATCCCTTTTCTCTTGTAAATCCCAACCCTCTTCTACTAAATTTGACATGATTGTGAATCACTCCCTCTTGCATCATTGTGTAAGATCCTCCAAAAATATACTGAACTCAGCCCACCCCCTCATCTTTCATATTTCATAATCCTGTATCGCTGCTGGCAGGTCAACCGTTAAGGAATACTCTGTGGTATATATTGTGTGCCAGTGACAAAATATAGTTGTACAGTACTGTGGTACTGGTTTAGAAGGTTTAGACATCTGTAAAAAAAAAAAACAGGCTGGTGGCGTCCAGGAGAAATCTGGAACCAAGCTTTGTTCTTTAAACTGAAATCGGATGACACTGATTATCTGATTCTAGTGGATCTGGTTACAGTGGCCCCCTATCAAGGGGTAGAACACATTAGGCAGGAAGTCAGTTCTTGAAGGTGACGTGTTAGTAGCAAGAAAAATTGGCGAGCATTAAAAATCTGAGACACTTTGACAAGAACCGACTGGGTCAGAGCATCTCCAAAACACCAGGCAGTTCTTGTATGGTGTTCCTGGGCTATGCAGTTAGGTCAGTACTTACCATAAGTGCTTCATGGATGGACAATGGGTGAACTGGCGACATGGTCATGGGCCCCCAAGGATCACTGATGCACATGAAGGCTCCACCTCACAGCTTGGAGAACTAAAAGGAGCTCCTGCTAAAATCTTGGTGCCAGAATTTCGAATGTAATTCATCATGACAATGATGATCTCTACCGAAAATCTCAAAGGAGAATTCCCTCAATGTCTGCGTAGTTCAATCACTAACCTCAAACTTTAGCTTTCAGAGTCTTTCAGAGAGGTTTGATGTTCGATGGTATATTAAATAGTAAAAATTGTTAAATAAAAAAATTATTGTACATCCAAATATTGTCACTGTCCAATGAAAAACATGTATCTTCAAAATACTGGTGACTTTACAGGAGATTCATGTAAAATATGTGGAGTGGGAGTGTATCCCATGTCATTTAGAGCATTTCTATTACTCTGTTCATCTGTAATTATTCACACAGTGTAAACAATGGAGAAAGCTAAAAACGGTCAAAAATGGAAAGGTTTTTTATTGGACAGCAGCTATATTATGTTCACTTTGTGATTTGTGCACTAATGCAGTAGCTTTCTGAGAGCTAGTTTTTTTAAGATGCATTCAAGGTTTTGAACATCTGGGTCCTATCACTGCCACTGCAAACAACATGGTAAGTTCCTCTAGAATGGCAAATTTCACATCAATATCAACATGACTTAAGGCTACATGACACCTACATAAGCTTTTCATGGCAACTCACATAAACCTTCATAAGTATTTAGAAAGGCTTATTCCAACAGATGTCTGTTGTCATCAACTCAGCCTTGGTCAATTTTGGTAATATTCCACCCTGGAAATTGTTGTGACAACTGGTGACAGTTGGGAATGAGACTTTATACAGTAAGACCATATTCACCTTTTTTCCATGAAAACAGTTGGGGGACATCTTTGTTTGCTTTGTCTGTGGCAGCAGATCCATTTCTATAGGTTATAAAGATTACAACCACAGCGATTATAGACATACAGTGAGTCCCATAACATACATTTAGAAAAGCCTTGTGGAGCACCATATAATTTATACCCACCACCTCCAAAAAAAGAGGACCTATGGTTGAAGGCGGTTAATTTCTCCAACATCCCCCAAACGTCCACATGTCTGCTCTTACCATTTTGTGAAGGAGAAACTAACTACCAAAAGCCCTCACCCAGAGAAATGCCTTGGTTTTGAAGCTTCAGTGAAGCTGACGTGCCAGGTTCTCATGAGGTTACTAGGTTAGCTCTTAGGCTAATGTTAGACCTCACAGCCTCACACGCACCTGACATGTCCAGAACTTCACCGGAGCTTCATAGCTGAGTTTTCCCTCCACAGAATGGTAAAAGCAGACGTTTAGATGTTTGGGTGGATGTTTTTTTTTATTTATTTGGTGCCTTCAATCATAGACGGAGGTCCACTTCAGATTTGGACATGGTGCTTCACAAGCTCTGCTCTAGATAGCTCTAAAGTAATGTTATATAGCCTGTTGGAATGTTGGGTTAGCATGGCTAGCTACTATATATGATCAGTGTCCACAGCAGTAGCCTCCTGAAAGTGATCGTGGCAAAATAAGCATAATAATATGCATTAAATGTTAATGAAGGTTTAAGTCAGCTGCTATGAAAAGCCTATGTAGATGCCATGTAGGCTAAAAAAATGATCTCCAGTAGTGTCACTGTTCCTTTTTAAACCTGCCTGTCAGTGCATATGCATGCTTTATGAAGTCCCTATGCAGGTGGCCCTCAAACGAAGTGTTGCCAGATGTTCTCCCGTTCTTGTTTCCTAACACATAGCGGAGGTCGTGGCTGAACTGGGCCCAGTTTGACTTGCTTGATCATTAGGTTTTCTGAAGTAATTTAAAACGTATGGCTAAAAAGGAAAAGCCACTCTTCTTATCAGTCAGCTCCGCTGCCCTGGGCTGTTCATTGCTTACATGCTGACGAAATCAGTTTGAGCTGTATTGCTACAGCCTGTCAGATATTTAAGACAGTAAAATGCTTACTGTAAGGCTGAATGGTGCATGAGAATTTGTCAGGATACAGACACGCACAAACACACACACACACACACACACACACACACACACGCACACATGCATTTGCCGTGCCTGTGTTGGGCAGTGTTGTAAAATCAACAGTGATCAGGCATGACAGAGCGTAGAGTCTTATTCTCCACTTGCTCACAGGCTTAAGGGTTGACTGTGTATGTGTGTGTGTGTGTATGTGTGAGTGTGTTGGGGAGGAGAGTCGCTGTGGATAAGATGAAGGAACGCAAGAGAAAGAGAGAGAGAGAGATCCACGAGTGCACTATGTTAAGAGATGGTGTGTGTGTGTGTGTGTGAATGGTAATATCTCCTCTTTGCGCCGATCACCATGGATTTAGGCTTGGCTTTTGGCAGGAGGGACTGCAGCATAGACACACTCCTGACAGAATAATCGCCCTGAGGCTTAACATACATACACACACACGCACATGCACACACACACGCACATGCACACATACACTTGCTAGCACAAGAACAATGCACACACTTCCTCTCATCTCATCAAAGTGCCGATCAGCACATTGAAACACACCTTTTCCCCCAATAATCAGAGTGAAGGCCGAACTACAGGCATGTGAAGGTCAAGGCAAATGTGTGCATGTGTGTTGCAGTGTGTATTAGTGTGTATGTGTGTGTGTGTGTGTGTACTCAGAGCGCTTATGGAGATAATCTAAGCGAGGTTTACGTGAGATTTTTTCGCCACACTTTAATGCATAGTGAAAGAGAAGATTCGGGGGGTCAGTGTTAATCTCTACACGTTTCTACATCCCCCCGCCATCCTCTCTTTTCTTCCATCCTGCCATCCTCGCTCGCTCTGCCCAGATTACCCACCCAGCCTCACTGCGGACCTGATTCTGACATATGCTAATGAGCAGTACACACACACAGGCACGCGGGAGATCAAAAGATGGAGATATTTATACTCAGAGAGAGAGAGAGAGAGAGAGAGAGAGAGAGAGAGAGTTTAATGTAAGTGGATGACTCGCCTACAGTAGGACAGCTTACGCTGAGCGTTCTGTGCTGGATGGCTCTGTGGATCATCTCTTTCACTCTCACCAATGGCGCTCTTCCACTGTGGGGTACCTACACTACTCTCTACTCGACCACCTGCTACCTGGTTCGGGTTCCACTAGCACAGCTCCCTCCAGTAATGTAGCCGGTGATGTCGCAAACACCATCACTGTGGCTTATGAGTCTTAATGACATAATCTAAACAGGTTTCCATTTTTTTTAAATTACCGCAATCCTATTCAGAGAGTAAAGTGAAGGACTTGTGGGAAATAAATCGTTATGGGTAGCTACCTATGTTAGCGTCAAGTTAGCCGAGTCAGCTTGGCGCTATTTGTTATTTTTAAGTCAACTTTATTAAAACAAACAGCAAAACATATCAGCATGTATTATTATTAGATATATTCCCTTCCAGTTTTTGTATAATGCTTTGTTTAAAGACTTAAACTGGAAGTGTGTTTGTGTTCTTGTAGCGTTAGCCAGTTAGCCAGCTAGCTTTCTCCTACTTGTTTAGCCAGATAGTGAACGCAGAATATACTCTGTTATGAAGAAAATGTACTGCTTTAATGTGAGTCTCTTAAGAGTTTGTTAGAAGTCTGTTAGTAACAAATAGTGATGTTCAGTTGGCGGCTTCCCAATATGACACAGCACCCCGAACATCATATTCACAATAACATAATAATAACATAATAATAATAATAGGCCTTGTTGTCATTAGCAACCGTTAAAACATCTTTAGAGAGATTAGCTGGGAGATTTTACGAATGGCTAGTTTGTGTTGGATGTCTGCATTGAGTCTCGTAGAGTCTCTCAACGATTGAGTCTGGCTGGTCAACGCTCGGCAAGGTTTGCACGTCAACCAGCCAACCAGCCAACCAGCCAACTGCTTCTTTTTGAACCGCTGCTAACGTTTACATTTACGGCATTTAGCGGACGCTCTTCTCCAGAGAGGTTGGCCAATGTAGTGATAGGAGACTTGACCAAAGACTCTTACTGGTGTAGCGCAGCATAGTGGTCTCCCACATGGTGTGGTAGCTCCCTGACAGGTAGTGGTGTTATCGTGGTGGTGTTTCGCCACACCAACTACTGTTGCTAACGTAACATCATTGGACGCTGATGAAAAGTTCTGCTATGTCAGCTAACCGGATCTCGCACTGGCTAGCATTGAGACTGATGGGGAGAGGAAGGGTCATCCCACCCTCCAGAAAGAGGGCAGTTATGCTGTCTGGGACTCCCAGTCACGGATGGCTGTGGCATCACTTGATTGAACGTGCAATCTCCTGATCACAGGCCCAACTTTTAGACAGCTGTGCCACTCCGGAATTTTTTTTTGTTCAGATGGTTTTGAAAGTGAAGTGTTTGCATATTTTTGACTGTTTGGGTCATGCTCAACCCTCCCCTGCAGTCTCCAGAGTATCTATATAAACTAGATTGTGCATCCTTACTATTCAGACTTTCTGTCATGTTGGATCATCTCACACCTACACAACATTCACACACGCACACATACACACACAAACACACACCAAATGACTATTCCACATTAAATCCTCCCACACAGATACACTCTTGAAGATATCCGGCTCCACGCCACTCTTCAGTATCAGTAAGGCCTATCTCTCTCAGCCGTGTGAGAGGGGACTCATGTTTATGAGACTGCTAACCTGTAACCAGAGACACTCCCTCTCTCTCTTGCACGCTGTGTGTGTGTCTGTGTGTGTGGTGTTACAGGCTTTTACAGGTGACCTGATTAGATTTGCTGGGCCATTTGAATGTGCTGAGTGCAGTGGGCCTCCTCCTGTTTGTGTGTGATAAGGGCCGGAGGCTAGCGTTAGCAGCCGCTGCGCACTAATGGCCTCTTGCAACCAGACAACAGGTGTCTATGCAGCCACGGTCATTCTCACTGATGCTGCCTCCGAGACACAGGCAGTATCAACTGACCTTGATTAATAAACTGAGCGAGAGCGGTTGAGTGAAGGGTAGTAATGGGAGAGAGAGAGAGAGAGAGAGGGAGAAACATGGACTTTCATGCTAAGTGGAAACTCGAGCACATTGTGGGCAAGGTTTCAAAAATAATCAGCAGTGTTGCTGCATCAGTAATGAGCTGCAATGAGAAGTCAGCAAAACTAATATGTCATGAAGTTGTTGATTATGGAAAAAAAGTCCATGCATTGTTCATTATTATTAATGCCGTCGCTGTCACTCAATAACTTTGTATCTCCAAAACGGCAACTTTATGGAAGAGGGAAAAAACCCTCTTACCTTTCAAATGGAAGTCAGTGTTAAAAGTTATTTTGGAGCATTTCTATTGGTCCATCATGCAATATAAAGAACAAACCCCAGATTCTAATTATGTCAAAACGTGAAAAATGGCAAAAATGTAGATACAAGGTTTTTGCGTGACAATGACGATATGTCCTCACTTGCATTTGAGACATTATTCATATTTTTTCTATTTATGTAGAGTTATCTTTCATACCCAGGATTACTTTACAAAAAACATCAAATAATAATAATAATAATAATAATAATAATAATAATGTTATAAGCGATGTGGCAAGGTAAGAAGAATTAGAAGCTGATTAATTCTATGTGATGATTCAATTAATCATTTTAATTCTGTATTTATTTTTTTAGTTCCTTTTAATTTAATAGAATCATTTGCATTGCAACACTGTATATATCACAGGTCTCATTGGCAACTTTTGGGTTCAATTCTTTAAATAAAAAAAAAAATTAAAAAAAACATTCTTTGGTGTCCATGTGTATATGTAGATACTCTGTGTATATGTAGATACTCTGTGTATATGTAGATACTCTCCTATTGATTCAGTCCTTCAGTCCAGCTCCTGAAGGCCTAATGTGTCAGATAATTAATGTCACTGTGGAATCAACCAAAATCAGTTTTTGTAATTTGTGAGTGGAAACGTCCTTCTAGACAAAGTCAAAAAATGTTCAGCATCATTGCATACTTCCAGAGTTTTATGGGGCACTAGCAGAAATAAGCATTATTGTAGAGGTTTCACTAAATGGTCTCTAAATTTCTGCCCTAAACTGAAGGCCTAGCTCGATTAGCAACTGCTGTAAAGTTAATTCAACTCCAAATAAAAAATGTAAAATGTAAAACACAGATTAGCCGTGAGAAATACACTCATCCTTCCATCTTTTTTGTCCGTCTGTCCTGGTCAGGGTTGTGGCAGTCCACAGATCTGGAATCATTCGGCACAAGACAGGAGCAGGAATACCCCCCTACACACACACACACACATTCTTGGGTACCTTGTAAAAGTTCATTTAACTTTAAGCCTTTCTTTTACAGTGTACTTTCTTACACTTTTATATTATATTGTATTATATTATATTAATTCTACCATTTTTAAGCATTTATTTTGGTGCATTCATCTTGAAATTTGGATTCAAAGTGAAGAACAATGACAAATGAGACAAAAATAACAAAAATGCTGATGCAAAGTTTTTTGCATTACAGCATGTTGCTGGTACAGAAAGCTACCAACCTGTTGTCTAAAGATTCTCAGTTGTGTGGCAACCAAAATAAGAGATTAGTGTAGTGTAGTGTAGACATGTCGCAGATTTAGTGCAGCGCAGTTATGCTCTATCAGTGGTCAAGATTTTTCAATGATCTGTGGCTTCTCTCCATGTAAAGGTCTCTACTGTTTTCCATTGGACAAGGCTCTACATCTAGCAGACATGCACACACACACACACACACACACACACACACACCAGCGTGGCCTCTGCCCTTTAGCAAAGCTGCTAATAAGCCTAAATTACTGTCAAACAACTTGGAAACATCAAGTGCTTGAATGCTCAGCAATAATGACATCTGCTTCAGACAATTCAATTAGTGCCACAAACACCAGCAAGAGGTCCTCTGAGTGTATGTGTGGCGCGTGTGCACGCGTGTGTGTCTGAGAGAGAAAGAGAGAGAGATGCACATAGAAAGAGAATGAGCTTGCCTCTGGGGCTTTTCAGTGTGTGTGTGTGTATGAGTGTGTTTGTTTTTGTACATTTTCATGAGACATGAAAACCAGTGAAACCCAGTGAAACCCAGTGAAACCCAGTGAAACCCAGGACCACAGTGAAACATTTTGGAGGCTGAGGTTAAGGCTCTAAGGTCTGTCTAAGGCCTAAACT
Organism: Salminus brasiliensis; assembly: GCF_030463535.1. Taxonomy (NCBI): domain Eukaryota; kingdom Metazoa; phylum Chordata; class Actinopteri; order Characiformes; family Bryconidae; genus Salminus; species Salminus brasiliensis. The sequence continues at coordinate 28,054,053 of NC_132898.1, forward strand.
GTCATTGTTAAAAATGTAATTCTTATTCTGGAGAAGTCAGCGAGCAGAATGCTAACAAAAGTAATAGCACATGAAAAGGCTTGATGAACAAGAGCGAGAGGCTACAAGTATGGATTTACTGACTGCAAATATTATATGTATAATAAACAGGGTCAGTGATTAAAACAGGGCAGGCCCGGACTCTGAGCTGTGGGACAGAGTTGGCCTGTGTGGCCCACCAAAAAACCCACAATCCTCTATAACTAAAGAGATAACGTGTATTTTAATAATATTATTATATACAATATTGTGTAATATATCAATTGCTATTATGCACAAATCATGTTCTGCTTTTTTGCTTTTTTATATTTTTCATATCTAGCAGTTGTTCTTTACATTGTATCAGGATTTCATGATGAATGCAGCAATAGAAATATTTTTCCTTCTTTTGCAATTTCTGAGATACAAGGTTTTTGCCTGACAGTGACGATATATAAAAAATACAACTCATTAAAAACTAATTCTTTTCAAAATTGCATTTTGAAGTGTTTAAAATAAGTATCTACTTCTATTTTCTAAATTATTTAAAATCTACATTTTTTTTTTTGGCCCTCAGTCCACTGAAAGCACTACATTTTCATCTTCCTAGACAAAAAGTCCTGGCACCCCAAGGCTAGAACATTGTCATTGTTGCTCTCTCTGGAAAATGGTGATAAAATGGAAAACTGTGGAATTGTCTTGATTTTTAGGTTCAGTTTATGTCAACTCTGCAAAATAAACCTACTAATTTATTGAACGCAATGTTCACGTTCTGATGAAGCCACGTGTACAGCTATAACAGAATACACTGCTTTTTAAAGACTCTTTATAGACTCTTTGATTAGGGTCAAATTGGAGTGAATAACTGTATCAAGACATTGTAATATACTACATTCAGGTTCTGGTATGGGCCATATGTACCGACCTCATGTCCTGAGTTTGCACAAAAACGAATGCATGTGTGCTTGTGTGTAAGTGTACGAGAGAGAGGGAGGGTGATACCTGCTGCTTTGGCTGGAAACTGTCACTGTCTGTAGCTAATCGGATTTGGAAAGCACCAGTGGCTAATGCAGGCTGTTGCCATCAAGTCCCCCCATTTAAAGCACAAATGATCCGATTGCTGGAGTTTATTAGAAAATGGAGAGGCTCACAGTGTAGCCCCCAGCATCTCCCTCTCTCTCTCTCTGTATTGAATGGGGAGGGAAGTTAGCTGTTATCAGTGGAGGTACTTTAACATGAACTTGTTTTAATGATTTAATGACGTAATGTAATTTCAGCATCGCAGTCAAACAGGAAACAACCCCCCCCCTACCTCCACCCCATAACTAAACACTTTGGACACAGGGCAGGTACTGCCAGTGGTGTATCCATCGCATCACTAACACTTAGTAACCATTAGAAAATCCACTTTGCCGCATTACGTTCCGTGCCAGTCTTACAAATACACAGCAGCTAATCTGTGAAACCTCTGAAAAACAGGGCTAGTTTATCAAATGTAAATATTATAATTGGCATAAGCCCTTTATCAGCTATTATTATTTTCTTCACAGTGGTGCTTATAGGAACCAGGGGTTAACCACAGTTATGATATTTTATTTACTATCCAAAATTATTAAATTATATATATATATATATATATATACTTCTAACTCTACCCTGTATGTAAACAATATGTTTTACGCCAACATTTTACTTGAGCATCAGGCAGCTAATTTATAACCATGTTATGAATGTCTGGTCCCATTTATCACCACTGAGCAGTTCTGAGCTGATACTCTTCTCAATGTCTGAGCATTTCACATTAAACCACTCAGAATGACCATTCACAACTTATCTATTTAATCATCATTTTTAAATAACTGTGAAATTCCTTTTATCATAAAAGGAATTCTGCTTTGTTTAATCTGTATGTGCAGTGCTTGTTACATACAATAATTGACAATGATTTCTATAGCTTTCCCTGTAGAAGCACAGAAAACAACAACTGCACATTGACTTATATTCTGAGCTTGTTTTGAGTAGTTTTTTACTAATTATAAGGAAACTTCTTAAAGCTTCTTTTTTTGGTTTGTATTAATCAACCATTTGTTGTTGTTCAAAAATTAAATAAAGAAAATCTTTTTTTTGTTTGTTTTTTTTTTTTGCTATTTTTTCACATTTTGACATAATATGATTCTGGATTGTCCTTTACATTGTGTCAAGTTTTATCATGAACCCACCAATAGAATGCTTCAAATTTAACCCCATTACATCAACATTTGTAAAGTTTTCATTTGGAGATACAAGATTTTTGTGTAACAGTGATGAAATACTACAGACATAGATGTTATTGCAGCAGATGGAAATTTGATTAAATAATTCTAATTTTAAATTATTCTTCAGTGTTTGCATTTAATTTGCACCCCTCCTTAAATATTTTGTTGCTCAGATCATAATTATTAATTTGGCTTCAACTGTTTTCACTAAAAAAGCCAAATCAAACCCGATATCAATTCTGGAGCTGGACCATTGTAGCTACTGCTTTTAAATATAGTTAGAATCTCAATGTTCGATGTTATGCCACTGAATAGCAGCAAACCATCCTAACACCCCATGACTCATGCAAACAGATGCCTTGCAACTGGCTCTCCAGCTAGCATGCAATGCCACCGTCTCTTTAATGTTGCTGAGCTGTAATTCTTCAGTTGTAAACTGAGAATATTTCACTTAAAACGGGTTATTTTAGTCTTGGGAATGAATGAATCTCAAGGTCTATTTCCTATGTAAAGTAACAACGGTTGACCTTGTTAAAGGTATTCTCTCTATGGGAAAATACTGTGCACTCCTGGCCACGACTGTGTGAGAAGTGGGTTGTTGTGAGTGTGTGTGACTAAGACAATGAACAGTTTTGGTACGTCATCAGTATTCATATGACGAAAACCCCCAAAAAAGTAGTGAATGAAAGATTAGACCCGTTCATCATTGTGTACAGGCTAAAAATAGACCTCTGTCTTCTGGGGGAAACACGATAGAGCTGAAATGGTCTTTATTTATGGATCAGAGTGTGCATTTTTACCCCATGTCTGGTCTAGCTCCCACTGGATCTACTTTTTTTGTTTTATAAGATTATTTAATCTGTTTCTAAACATTTATTAATAATATAGTGAAATCTTATCAACGTGATCTCTGTGTATCTATCAAGGTTGAAGCTGCTTTGTTATGTTTTGATCTAATTTTGCCTCAGAAAGTCTGCTGGCAACTGAGAGTTGATTCTTGTTGGAATAAGCTGTTATACATGTTTATAAAGGCCACCCTGTTCTATAATACTGTTACAGTCATGTTTAATAAACAGTAAAGCCACAAGAGACTGTGTATACTAGTATAAGTATTATATATATATATATATATATATATATATATATATACCTTTATAAGAGTGTTTTTGACTATATACAGTAGAAAAATAAAAGGTCATATTTTATGTATTAGTATTAATAATAATAATAATAATGATAATAAACAATTATCCCACCAAATAATGATTTTACTTGGTTTATTAATGCTGAGTTCAGCTTGTGTGTGTGGTAATATGTGTGTGTATTTAGTATTTTCTGTCAAATATGTCTCAGCCAATCCGATTTTAGAACTTTATATCCAATCAATATCCATATTATGTTAGATATGATATGTTAGATATGATATGTTAGATAAATATTATATTTACAGGCTTTCACTTGCCTAGATGCCATTTGTTTACAATAGAAAGAGATTATTAATTGCTAGTATGTTGCAGATATGTACAGTATAAAATGTTGTTGTCTGTTAATTTATATGTGTGTGTGTGTGTGTGTGTGTGTGTATGTGTGCGTATGTCTACCACATCTTCTCCCGCTACCTTGTGGCCACCCCTCCTCTCCGCCACTCTCCCTCTCTCTCCCTGACGCCTTCTGATCCTTATCGCTCTTCTGATTTTATTTGGCAGTCTCGGCTAATCAGAGGCCAACATCTGGGCAGTAACCATGGCAACAGCCTGGTCAGATGAAGTCAGGGTGTGGGAGAGATCGACAACCATCTCTCTAGAGAGAGAGAGAGAGAGAGAGAGAGAGAGAGATGGGGGGGGGGAGTGATTTGACAGACAGAGAGGTGTCCTGAATGATAGTGTGTGACACAACTCACTTGTGTATACAAAAACACACACACACACACACACACACTCACATATACACACACACACATACACACACACGCATAGTTATGTACTCAATCACAAATTCTTACACAGGCAGGCCTAAAAGTCCACACACTTGCATATGTGTGTGTGTCTTTCTGTGCATCCATGCATTTAAGGTCTTAAAATGAAAAGTGCTACAAAAGGGTTCTATGAGTTCTTCCATAGAACCAGTGTGTGTGTGTGTGTGTGTGTGTTTGTGTGTGTGTGTGTGTGTGTGTGTGTGAAGAACCTTTACATCAAGCAGAACTTTCTTCAAGCCATTTAAAGGTTCCTCACACTTTCTATTACAGACGTGGTTCTTCAGGGAACCAAAAGTGGTTCTTCACTGGTTTAAAGAACCATTTGCAAAACAAGCTCAACAAATGACTGTATTTCTACGGTAACTCTTCAGTAATACTATACTTACTGTAACTGTAACCATGGTAACACTGGCGTAACAGCAGCAGGTAACTCACACAGTAGTGATACTACAGTTACTACACATACTAAATAGCATACCTGCATATAAGCTTTAGTCATGGGTATACAATACGTGAACACACACACACACACACACACACACACACACATACACACAAGCACACATACACTCTCTCTCTCTCTTTAATACACACGGATGTACGCATGCACACACAAACAGTTAATAAGGTCCATTACACTTTGCTCCCGCAGGCAAGTAAAAACCTCATTTAGCCAGGTCTGTTGAGCCAAGACAGGAAGCTCCCCCCCTCTTGCCATAACTGGATTAAAGCGGGCCAACGGATGAGCCCTAGGACAGGACACAGGGGTCCCACTACTCAATACCCAGAGAGAGAGGGAGAACGGGATGAGAGAGAGAGGGAGACGGTAGAAAGATGGTAGAAAGAATAGTCGAGAATAACAAAAAGAAAAAGGGATAGAGAGAGAGAGAGGGGCTGGGGGGATGGGGTGGGGGGGGGTGACGAATAAAAGAGTGACTGGAAATGTGTGTGTTGGGGGGGGGGGGGTTCGGGAGTAGGTTGTGAGGGGGCAGAGAACTTCCAACTGTAAAATTTAATCTTCTTTCAAAGTCGAGGACACTATCCAATTTCTACAATTTCCATGTATTGTGTGTGTGTGTGTGTGTGTGTGTGTGTGTGTGTGTGTCTGCCTGTCCATGGGGCTGTTCTGTTTTGTAAGGCTGTAACAATGACAGAGGCCTAACTGCAGTAGGTAGTACAGTACTGAAGTAGAGGAGACAGAAAGAGAGAGAGAGAGAGAGAGAGAGAGAGAGAGAGAGAGAGCATCACAGGACAGGACAACATGCAAATTTAGCTCAAATCAGGATTAGGTTAGGTTTAGGTTAAGGATTAGAATGGTTAGGGTTTGGGTTGGTATGGTTATGATTAGGATTAGGTTTGGGTTGGTATGGTTATGATTAGGGTTAGTGTGAATAGGGTTAGTAGGGTTAAGATTAGAGTTAAATTTGTGTTAGTATTCTCACGATTAGTGTTAGTGTGGATATGGTTAGGATAGATTCGATTTAGATTAGAGTTAGGGTTAGTAGGGATAAGATTAGGATTAGGTTTGTGGTAGTATGGTTATGATTAGAGTTAGTATGGTTAGAGTTAGTACGGTTATGTTTAGAATTAGTATGTTTACAATTAGAGTTAGTATGGGTAGAGTTAGTATGGTTATGATTAGAGTTAGTATGGTTAGAGTTAGTATGGTTATGATTAGAGTTAGTATGGTTATGATTAGAGTTAGTATGGTTAGAGTTAGTATGGTTACGTTTAGAGTTAGTATGGTTAGAGTTAGTATGGTTACGTTTAGAGTTAGTATGGTTGAGATTAGAGTTAGTATGGTTCGGGTTAGGGGTATGTTTATGTTAGTATGATTATGATCAGAGTTAGTATGGTTCGGGTTAGGGGTATGTTTATGTTAGTATGATTATGATCAGAGTTAGTATGGTTAGGTTTATGGTTAGTATAATTAGGGTTAGGGGTTAGGTCTGTGGTTAGTATGGTTAATATTAGGGTTACTATGATCAAGATTAGGGTTAGGTGTATGGTTAGTGTAGTTGACATTAGCATTAGTACGGTCAAGATTAAGGTTAGTTTTATCATTCGTGCAGTTAAGATTAGGGTTAGGTTTGTGTAAGTGGGGTTAAGATTAGGGTTAGTATGGTTAAGCCTGGGGTTAGTAGTCTTTACATTTGGGTTAATAGGGTTAAGATGAGGACTGGGTTTATGGTTAGTATTGTTAATGTTAGCATTATTCAACTACAGTAATACAAAAATCAGTGGAAGTCTTTGCTGTATACTAAAACAAACATGTCTGCAATCATGTGTGTGTGTGTGTGTGTGTGTGTGTGTGTGTGTGTGTGTGTGTGTGTGTGTGAGAGAGAGAGAGTGTGTGTAAATAATATTGTGGTGCTGTTGCTATCAGAGCTGTATCTCTCATGGAGCCACTGAGTCTGATACAGGCTCTTATTTATCCCAATAAAGCACAAAAAGCTGGAGGCTTCCTCACTGAGGCCTGCCATCAATCATACAGCTAACACTGCCGTGACACTACACACACACACACACACACACACACACTCTCTCTCTCTCACAGAAACCCACACATGCTGTGACAAACAGAGTCCTTGATAAACAGAGCAAGACTTCTGAACAGACAGACAGACAAAGACACACAGTGATGCGCACATGTACGCAGCGACAAACCAGAGGCTCGAAAACCTAATCACACACACACACACACACACGCACACACACACACACACACACACACACACAAACAGTAGACAACATGTAGTTGGTCTGCAACTACTATTTCCATAATCAATTAATAATATTTCAATATAAAATTACAAAAATAAACATACACTCAACGCATCAGTAATTAACACTGAACAGTGTCTTATATTTATTATTACGGCTCAGAACAAGTTTGATAAATGTTAACTACTATAGCTGATGTTTGTTAGATGTAACATACTGTAGCTAACGTTTGATAGATGTTAACTACTATAGCTGATGTTTGTTATATATAACATGCTGTAACTAATGTATGATCGATGTTAACTACTATAGCTGATGTTTGTTAGATGTAACATACTGTAGCTAACGTTTGATAGATGTTAACTACTATAGCTGATGTTTGTTATATATAACATGCTGTAACTAATGTATGATCGATGTTAACTACTATAGCTGATGTTTGTTAGATGTAACATACTGTAGCTAACGTTTGATAGATGTTAACTACTATAGCTGATGTTTGTTAGATATAACATACTGTAGCTAATGTTTGTTAGATGTTAACTACTATAGCTGATGTTTGTTAGATATAACATACTATAGCTAACGTTTGATAGATGTTAACTACTATAGCTGATGTTTGTTAGATGTAACATACTGTAGCTAACGTTTGATAGATGTTAACTACTATAGCTGATGTTTGTTAGATATAACATACTGTAGCTAACGCTTGGTAGACGTTAACTACTATAGCTGATGTTTGTTAGATGTAACATACTGTAGCTAATGTTTGATAGATGTTAACTACTATAGCTGATGTTTATTAGCTCTAACATACTGTAGCTAACGCTTGGTAGACGTTAACTACTATAGCTGATGTTTGCTGGATGTAACATTCTGTAGGTAATGTTTAATAGCTACAGTGTAGTACACAGTATACTACTGATGTTAAATAGATTATTTATAGATTATAATTACCATGGCTGATGTTGACTAGATGTTAACTACTCTGGCTGATGTTAGATAGATGCTAACAATTCTAGCTGATGTTTGCTAAATGTAATATAGTGGAACTGATGTTTCCTATATGTTAACTACTCTGGCTGATGTTGGCTAGATGTTAACTACTCTAGCTGATGTTACCTAGATGTGACCTACTGTAGCTGACTTTTGCTGGATGTAACATACTGTAGCTGATGTTTGCTGGATGTGACATACTGTAAGTAATGTTTGCTAAATGTAACATACTGTATCTGATGTTTGCTAGATGTAACGTACTGTAGCTGATGTTTCCTGGATGTGACATATTGTAGCTGATGTTTGCTGGATGTAACATGCTGTAGCTGATGTTTCCTGGATGTAACATACTGTAGCTAATGTTTGCTGGATGTAACATACTATAGCTGATGTTTGCTGTATGTAACATGCTGTAGCTGATGTTTGCTGGATGTAACATGCTGTAGCTGATGTTTGCTGTATGTAACATGCTGTAGCTGATGTTTGCTGGATGTAACATACTGTAGCTGATGTTTGCTGGATGTAACATACTGTAGCTAATGTTTTCTGGATGTAACATACTGTAGCTGATGTTTGCTAGCCGTAACATACTGTAGTTGATGTTTGCTGGATGTAACATACTGTAGCTGATGTTTGCTGGATGTAACATACTGTAGCTGATGTTTGCTAGCCGTAACATACTGTAGTTGATGTTTGCTGGATGTAACATACTGTAGCTGATGTTTGCTGGATGTAACATACTGTAGCTGATGTTTGCTGGATGTAACATGCTGTAGTTAGTAGTGTTAGCTCATTCACGCCTCTACAAGACAATCCTCCGCTACTCATTCAACACGAAAGCCAACCAATTTCTTTCAGCTATTTTTGCTAAATAAGCCGTTTTGTCCACCGTTTCATCTGAAAGCAAGCCTACAGCCCCACCCTAATTATGGAATGGATTGTCTTGGCCACTGTTTTCCTTCTCTGTGGTAACCAATTACTCATTTGTTAACTCTTAAAGTTACCAGAATATCAGAAATAGCTGGAACGCACGTCCCTAGTGGAAAAAAAGCCCTGGATTAGAGCGTCTGGTAAATATCGTAAATGAAAACATAGGCTGTAGGGTGAACACGCCACTCGTACACAAGGCTGATATCTGCTCCTGCTGCTTTACCGCGCTGTGTTAGCACCCTGGACAAGGACACACGGAGAGACTGCAGTCACATTGACTACGTGCACATCCATTTGTCGTCTTTTATGAAAGAGGTCACTGGGTTACATCAGCACAAATAGAAGTGCGTACGCACACACACATACACACACACACACACACCTTGCTAATCTGCATCCCCAGCACAGGAGCTTGATCACAGCAGACTTAATAGCGTGATTGCTTGAACAGTGCGGAGGCTAAATTGTGGCACACTGAAGGCTTTCATGGTTCAGTGAGTTTATCACTACACACTGCGATAAGGCCGAGAGACAGAGGACGCAGCGAGACACAGAAAAGCTTAGGACCAGAGAGAGACGTGTGTGTGTGGGGGGGGTGGTGGTGGTGGTGGTGGGGGGGTTTAGATAGAGGGAGTAAAAAATGAGAGTAGGAAACAGATTAAAGGGCAGAGACGGAGTAATGCGCCCGATGGACATGGAGGAAGGGATAGATGGAAGGAGGAAGGCAGAGAGGGACGACACTTTCAGGGTTTCGGGGCTAACAATATCCGTGTTTGATGTTTGCAAGCGCTCTAACTCACATGACAATAAAATAAAGTGCTGTTTCATCTCCGAACCCTGCCGCTTTCCTTTTAGCATTATCCCCCCATCCATCTCTCCATCCCTCCTCCAGCAGAACAGAGTGCAGAGAGCTCCTTCCACTCCTTCCTAAGAATCCGAAGGTCCCAGGGCATCTTTGGCCTTCACTGAACAGTGTCTCGTGCTGTCGGAGACCTTTAGAGGAATACTCCAGTGTTTTGCCAGCTAATCTTTCTCTGTTGCATTTGTATCTTGTTGCTGATTACAATTGACGATGACAAAAGTATTGGGACACTAGCTAATTCATTGTTTCTTTTGAAATTTTGACCATTTTGAGAAGCCATCTAAATGCAGCCCAAACATATAGACCTTATTAGGGAACAAACGTGAACCAGGGTGTGAACCTACTACCTTAACTGTTCTCATGACATTTAAAAGCAGTTTCTGCTTTCTTAAAGATATAAAAAAAACCTGAGAAACATGTCAAAATGACTGTCCGTTCTGACCGACTGTGGACTACAGGTGCAGCAGATGGAGATTAGGTCAAAAACAGCTGGAGTATTCCTTTACAATTGGAATTTCAATGTTTCAGCCTTTTTCATGGTGCTAATTGATAGGGTATATGCTTCCATTACTCGTTAGTCTTTTGTCTCTGGTTCAGAACTAAAGGAGCAAACCTCAGACACTAGTACTCCCCTGGCTGATCAACTGCATTTTGAGGAAAAGGGGGGAAAATTGTGTAAATTGGATTTTTATTCCTTGGAAATGGAACACAGAAAGCCTCTGAAATTTCTGCAGGAAGCCTCTTTTTCGCACAACAAATACACACGGCGCTGATGGCTTACGCGGCTTACAAACGCTTCAGAGAAAGAAAAGGGAGCTTTCTTTTCCGCCACAGAGGAAGACTGCATTGTGGAGGCTTTCTTTGTAGTGACAAAGAAATCAATAAGCGCTCAACAGGTTACGCAAATCCACACGTTCTCCTCCCAGCTCAGCCTACAGCCGCGTGAAGAAGAATGACACGCAATACCCACACTTACCCTGCCCTCATGCTGCTTTTCCTATACCCTTCCTGTCTATTTTTCTGCTGGCTTCTTTCGCTCGCTCTCTCTCTCTCATCTGTGCAGCATGAAGCATTTCTACAGACACGCTCTTTTCCTTCTGTCTCCTGTCTGGAATTCAGTCTTGGGCCTGAAGGTGTGACCGTCCTTTTTTCCAGGCCATGCTGAATGCTCACAGTGCCGTTTTGTTGTCCGTCGTCCTTTTAGGTTTACAATAGAAAGCCAAACGTTATTCAGATTTTGATATTGAAAGAATGAAGTGCAAAGAGTCTGTACCTTAAAATCGAGCCTAATTAAAAACAAAAGTATGGAGCCACAAATAATAAAAGTTCAGGTAAAAGTAGGGATAGTAAAAGTCAAATTTAAATTTTAAAAAGTCGCAAAATATTCACATTTTAGAAGTAGTTAGTGAATTAAAAAAACACAAAAAAACACTTTAACAAGTAAAATTAAAGAGCCCATATCCTACCGTTTTCCGGAGGTCCACTTATAACATTTGTGTGGGGTTATGCATCAAATAGTTCATTTTTTATTTATTTATGAAATATATTTTTATTATTTTTGTTACTGTGTCTTCAAGACTGATATATATATATATAAAAGCAGTCCAGGCTGAAACACTTTATGTAACTTCGGTGTTGTGAAGTTTTCGTGATCTTAGGCAAGGAAGGGAAACTCTGAGAAATGTGGGCAGTTCTGGGCGGCTTCAGCTGATGAGCTTTGACTCTTGAGTTGGAAAAGAAGGTGGAGATGGGTGGAGATGGGCTGTGAATTTTCATCACAAGAAGGTTAGGTTAGAGGGGTGGTTTTATAGGACATGTGATAATGGAGATAGAGGAGTTTGGACGTGGTCCTTCTCTAAACTTTAGGTATTTCCAGGTAACTCCATATATATGGGCGGGGCTAGACTGTGGAAGGCTGAATATGCTGAGATGTGTTCATTTGTTGTTTTGCGTGACATGAAAATCTTTGCTGTCACATATAAAACATTGGCTGTTGTTCTTTATATTATATCAGAGTTGTATGGTTAATGGACCAATAAAATGCTCAAATATGACTTGTACTATTTTTTTTTTACATTGACTTTCATTGAAGCCAAGAAGGGTAAAAAACTCCTCCTGTAAAGTTGCCATTTTCGAGATACTACATTTTTGTGTGACAGCAACGATATGGACTATATGGGCTGGAGCAGTGAATTGCATGTTTTGCAACAAACAGTATTTACAGGTTACTTTAAACTTCTTTATACCAAGAAAGTGACAGAAATTCAGTTTTCCATGTCCAGGAAGCTTTTAACAAAACCAAAACATGTTTTTTTTTATTTTATTGTTTCCATATACGAACGCTGTGGACGGTGAAGTGAACGCTATGTTATGAAACTTTAACAGTGTTTACATCTTACATCAAACCTTTATTTTTAAAAAAAAGTTAAATTTCAAATTCAAATTCAATTTTCCATCATATGGGCCAACAATCAGGACATTTTTTTTTTTGGTGGTGTTTTGCAGTACTGGCTCTTTAAAAAATGATAAATCTCATAAGTTGTGGGCAGTTTCATTAAAAAATGTGTTAAAATTTGATAAATTGTTGGGAGCTACATATGGTCAGATATTAGGTATGAGGTCTAAATACAAATGTAGGAGTGAATATGTATGTTTTCCCTTTTGGGAATGTAAAAGTATAAGTACAAATACCCAGTAATTCCAGCCATTTTAATAGTACCAGAGTATAGTATGTTCCAGTACAATACTATAGTACAGTAATAAAGTACAACTGCTTACACATTTTCACAGCTGAGCACTAACACTGTTGCACTAGCTGAAAATGCAGCTCTGAGAAATGAAATGCGGTGCGGTTCCTCAATTCCTCATGTAGTCTTTGACTTCATTGATTACCTGGCTGTTTTGGAGTGATTGTTGGAAATCAGCAGCTTTATTGCGCTCATAAATCATTGCAGATTCTTGGAAAGTGAGTGAAAGCTTGTGAAAGCTTGTGAAAGCTTGTGTAAGCTTGCGTGTTGCATTGTTGCCTAGCATTGCATTGTTTGTAAATTTATGGCTTGTCCAAATAGCCATTTCCCTTTGAGAAATGCACACACTTGTGTTTAAACTTTGAAAGATTCTGCTGAAGTCTCCCCTCATTTAGTAAGTGAGAGTATTTTATTTAATTACTTTATTTATTTATTTATTTTTAATTAACTTTTTAAGTTTTACTGGATACTTATTATTTTCGTTTACCCTCTATATTAAAATTTTCTCTATGAAAATGCCTGTTGTGTGTCTGTTTTTCTGCCTTTCTGTGTTTCCACTGCTTTGGACCATCATTTGCCCTGGATCTTTCTTCTTGATAGTCGCAGTAATAAGGTGTGAGCTCTGCTCCTATTGGTGCGTTTGAATGCTTTTTAAATGTACACATGCATTCGCACGGCTTGGTAACTGGTTCCTGCAAACTGGTGCAGTGGGACATTTTACCGTTACTGCAATGCCCTAGAGAGAGATAGAGAGTAGAGGGGGTGTGATATTGGGGGTGGGTGGGTGCAAGGGGGGTGGGGGGGCAATGAATGAGTAGGGGCTGTAAGGCAGAGGGCAAGAGGTTGAGAGAGAAAGGGTGGGAGATGAAGAGATTGTAGAATTGGGAGAAAAGAAAGAAAGCAGAAGAGAGAATGGTGAGGTGGAGAGAGGTTTTGTGTGTATGTGTGTGTGTGTGTGTGTGCGTGTGTGTGTTTGTGTTTGTGTTTGTGTAGCGGCAGTCATGTGTCCCCCCAGGCTTTGTGTTGATGAAGATGGACGCACAGCAGGAATGAGTTGGGCTAAAGGTAATTGTGTTAGTATTTCTGGCTCAGCCAATAAGCATCAATAGATCAATCTCAATTGCTACCTGTTTAGACTGAAGCTAACAGGCGGAGCCGATCCGCTCTGACTCGGGGTGAGGTAAACTAGTCGAAGTGGTCCATGCAGTTGAGTGGGTATAAGGCCTTGTGTGGGACAGCCTCTTTACATTTGTTTACGTGTGTGTGTTTAATCATTTAAATGTATAGGCCTGTATGTGGGCCCACACTTTAGTTCCTGACTCTCATCTCAACTACAGAATGGGTGATACAGTTAAAGAGCGGCAGGTTTTAGGATGAAGAACTAAATAATAAACCTACAGTTTTAAAAGATAGCCTTTAATCAAATTTGCATAGTTGATCTGTCGGGGCATGTTTGGTTTTCGAGGTTTGCTTTTTAACCTTTGCTCTGAAGCTACAGATCTAATGCAGCATTCTGCAAAATTTAAGCCTGAATAATCTCACACTTGCATCAGACTGTCTCAAATAGACTATCCCTTGTGGTCTCTGACCCTGTAAGACATAATGTTCTCTATACAAATGGGCAAAAATACATGACGTCATTTTTAAAACAGTGGTAGAAACCATCTGGAATCCAGAAGTTTGCCTGTTTTTGTCCATTTTAATAGAAATTTGTTTAATAGTGTAAGAAACCATGTACACAAGTCTATGTGAGCTTACCTAACAACACAGTGGACAAACAGACATACGCAATACAGCATTTCTGTACATTTTAGACCATAAGTTCTACTTGTTAATAAAAGAAAATATAAAACAGTAACAGCCATAAGTGTTAAACTAGTTAAACAAATATGCTGTTATTGTGTATTGAAGAAGTGTGTTCACACGTTAGTTTAAGTGATAATTTGGCCTACATTCAAATTTACCTAATGTGCCTGTTATATAATTTATCTGCTGAGATATGTTTGGTTTCTGAGATTTGCCTCCTTGTTTTTTCTCTGAAGCTACAGAGCTAATGTAGCTAACGACTAATGGAAGCTTATTGTCACCAGTTTATATTGTGGATAATTTAAGCCTGGATCATCTCACGCTTGCATCGGACTGTCTGAAATAGACTTTCTTATGTGGCATCTGACAGACCATGACATAATGTTCTCTATACAAATGAGCAAAAAATAAATACATAGTTTAAATACAGTAGTAGAAACTAGTAGTACTGTAGAAATCAGTAGTAGAAACTGTAGTAGTAGAAATCTGGAATCCAGAATTCTGCCTGTTTTTGTCCATTTTCATAGAAATTAGTATTTAATAGTAAGAAACCTACGTTTAAGACGTATAACGTGTATGTGAGCTTACCTAACAACACTATGGGCAGACAAACATACGTAATACAGCATTTCTGTACATTTTAGACCATCCTTCCTACTTAGTTAATAAATTTAACATCTCAAGTATGCCATAACTGTGTCCATAGCATCTCAAATTAAGCAAATAAGCAGTAATAGTGTATTTAATTGAGTTAATTTCAGTTCCTGACTCTTGTAACTGCATAATTTAGATTAATGACAGTTGCTAAATAACTATTATTAGTTAATAAGCACTAAGCCTGTAGTTTAGAGCAATAGTTTGGCCTAAATTCAAATGTATCTAATGCCCCTGTTATCTGAAACATAATTGATCTCCCAAGATATGTTTGGTTTCCGAGGTTTGCTTCTTGAGTCTTGAGTTCTGAAGGCTAATGTAGCTAAAAAGTAATGGACGCTTATTGTTCTTGGCTAGCATTGTGCAATATTTAAGCCTGAATCATCTCATGCTTGCATCAGACTCAGTCTTAAATAGACCTTCTTATGTGGTCTCTGACACTGCATGACATAATGTTATCTATACCAGTATTTCTCAACCCTGGTCCTGGAGGCACCCTGCCCTTCACATTTTAGTGCTTTCCCAGCTCCCAACACACATGATTTAACTAATCAGCTCATTCCCAAGCCCTTTCATAGTTTCAGTGGGGGATCCACTAGAATGTGCAGGGGCAGGGTGCCTCCAGGTCCAGGGTTGAGAAACACTGATCTATACGAATAAGCAAACATACATGGCATAGTTTGACCCCTTAAAAAGCCTATGTCCCGCTGGAGGGCTGAAGGTGTTATTACAAACTTCTATTACCAAGGAATAGCTCCACCAGTTTCTGCAGAAGTCCCTGTAATTATTAAATAATGCACCTTATTGCGTAATAAGCACTTTCTGCTTAGTAGAAACCAACTAGAATTCAAAATTCTGCCTGGTTTTAATAAATGTTTGTAGAAATCAGTATTTAATAGTGTCAAAAATAATAATTAAGATCACCTAATCACACAGTGGGCAGACAAAAACATTATGCAGCAGTCGTCCACAATTTCTAGGCCTTGTGTTGAGATCAGCAACGTCTAGATCACCTGGATTGGTGACAGTCTAAGTCCAGTGTTTGTTAGCAACTTAAGCCTAGCGTCTCCCACTCTAAACTAAAGAAGTACACTTCAGATATCAAACATGTCTTGGCTGATCATCTGCATCTAGGCTCAGCCATGAATCATATACATTTAAACTTTCACTGAACTACTCCTTTAATCCTACACCTACCTCCTAACCCTGATCCCAACACTGCTGATAACCCATTTTACCAGATAGTTTGTTAGAAATATCAATTATAATTATAAATATAAATGAATATGTAATTATATATATATAAAAATCACAACATATTAAATGCCATTAAGTGGTGAAAAATGTCCTTTTTCACCTAAGCATCGCTTTAAGGCTTGAAGGTCAGTGTTAGCATTCCTGGGTAAGCGGACGGCATTTACGCGAGCGAATAGAGATGTGACGAGGCACCGGTGCGAAAGTAGGGATAAGAAGAGTGGAGGAGTACAGAGTAATAACTCAGAAAGGATTGAGATAGATAAACGACAGAGAGAGAAAGAAAGAGCGAGAGAGATGGACAGATGGAGAGAGAGAGAGAGAGAGAGAGAGAGAGAGAGAGAGAGAGAGAGAGAGAGAGGGAAAGAGAGAGAGGGAAAGAGACAGGTGAATAGATGAAAAGAGCCAGATGGACAGATAGAGAGAGGGAGAAAGAGAGAGAGAGACAGAGCGGGAAAGGAAGAGAGAGGGACATGTAGCAGTAAATGACAGACAGTAGCGGCGACTCTGATAACCTTGCAGGCTAAAAGCTTCCTCTCTCTCCTCTGGCGCTTAATCAGACCTCCCCAATTACATTGACAAGCCTTTCTCCTGTCCCAGCATCTGATGTCCCCTCGATAAACGCAATTATTAATTAGGCAGCACAATTAAATCTGTCCGTGATGGACGGGACACGGGACGATTGGAGCTGAAATACCTGACTAATTCAATCACTTACAGTGACTCAGCACACACACACACACACACATTCAGACATCTGTACAGATCTCTATATCTTTTCTCTGTTGCAAACACACACACACACATTCGTCCACTTCTTGTTGCACAATGTCATGACATGGGGAAATAAATATGTATAAATATGGAATTATATGTATGTTTACATATTTTACATATATATGAGACATGCATCACAGTCATTTCCACCCTTTTAATTAAAAAAAAAATTACAAAATATTTAAAAACATGCATTTTTTTCAAACCCATTTAATATTAATAAAGATAAAACATCTTTTTTATTGAGACTTTGGTGCTATAGTCACAGTACAATGTGACAGAGTGGTGGGATGTTGATGGTATAGTAAACGTCCTCCTAAAAAGGCTGCAGTTCTATATGTGCATTTGCATTAATATTGTAAACATTTTAATAAAGGAACTCTTTGTTTATTTTTATTTTTATGTCTATTTTGCATGACTGGCTGCTTGGGCTGTGCTTGAGGTCAGAACCTGCCCTTTTGGGCCCTGGCTGCTCCACAGGCTGAAATGAAGTCACTTTCTCGTTGTGATGTCATTTAAAGCAACAGGAAGCATGATGGGGTTGTAAGTCAAATTGTGGATTAACATTATTTAATCATGTAATCATTATTATTTTTTGCATTTTTGGTCTAAACCAGAGCCGTTATTAACGAAGAGACCGGACACTGGTTAAAATATGAATGGGAGTTCTTGTAACGGCGCCTGTTTGTGGATGAAGCCCCCCCCTTTAGCAAAAAGAGACAGTCAGCTTGCTGGTTGCACTTCAAATGGATTGAGGGTTGACATGCTAGGGGCAAAGACCACACTCAATGTGGGGATCTGCTCAAGCACATTAGGCAGAGCAAGCTGACAAATCCTGTACTTTATGCGTTATTGAGCTTAATGGTGATTTATTTAGTATTTACAGCTTATTACACACTGAGGTGTACTTCTCAGTAACTGACCTCAACTGGTGGGGCTATTCTTTGCTAATAGAAGTTTGTGCTGACACTTTTGGCCTGCTGGCGGACCATACATTTTCTAAGGGGTTAAAATATGTTGTTAAAATGGGAATCTGACAGAGTTTGGTGCCTGATCTTGAGTGTCTGGAAATTACTGCACAGCAAAAGATGCAAAGATGGCCGCTGAGTGAACAGACTTGCCTATCAGGCCTATCAGGACTTTGACTAAACTCAGTCATACCAAGTTCTAACCCACATCGATTTCACTCTGCAAAACCAAAGAATCTCTGGATGCGCTCTAAAAAGAGCTGAGATGTTCTTTTACATGAGTTTGGTCACAGTCTAAGTGCAGTGTTTGTTAGCAGGGTTAGCCTAGCATCTCCTGTTCTGAACTAAAGAAGTCAACTTTAAATATGAGACATGTCCTGGCTGATCTGGAGTCAGTGATAAATCATGTGAATTAGATTTTTCACCAAACCATTCATGTAATCCTGACTAAGTGATAATAAATCACACCAGATTTAGATCTGTTGATAATCTATAGAGGACTCTCACAAGAAAGTGTGACCACTTGTCTGTAAAGATACCGTTTTGGAGATACAATCTGCAGATAAGCTATGAGGGATTGTTAGAATAGTACCACACACTCAAACAGGTCCTTCTCTGCTCTCCTCACGTAAACTCACAGTATATATTCAGTCTACCTTCTTGACATGCATCAAACTGGAGGAGTGTAATCTGGTTTTGGGGCATGTTCAGATGTATTGTCTCTAGAGGATCAGGACCTGTGGACATTACTGCAACATCTTCAAGGGGTTTGACCTTTCCTTCTGTGTGTGTGTGTGTCTGTGTGTGTGTGTGTGTGTGTTTGTTGGGGAATGTTGTGGGTGGGAATATGCACAGGCTTGGCTTGGCTTGGCTGGGGGGCAGTTGTCCTGAGGGGATTCTGTGGCTTGTGTGTGTGTGTGTGTACGTCTCTGTATGTGTGTGTGTGTGTGTGTGTGTGTGTTTGTGATGGGTAGAGCTTCTGAGGAATCAGATAAAGACCTCTTCCCATATCAGAGACATATCCACACTTTTGTGCTCCAATAAGAAAAATGAGCTTGGAGGTCTCTGAGGGTCAAGGGTGTGTTAATGTGTGTGTGTATGTTTGAATGTGTGTGTATGTGTGAGAGAGGGAAAACAGACATGGGGATGCTCTCAAATTAGAATCATGGCTCATTGGTTCAATAGAAATCACCTTTGCATGACAAGTTGACACTTGGGAATTTCAAAGGGCCTCTTTGTTGCCGTTTTATACATGCAGCCCAATAGCCACACCGGAGCTGCTTTAGGAATGATCAGGGATGTGAATGACCTCTTGGGAATTTTTAAGGTGATTACTATCAGGTTGGGAGCGGTCAGTGGGACACCTTGGAGCTGTCCATTCCCACAGTACAGAGACAGTATTGCCGAGGGATTGGCATTTGAACCATTTTGGATAACCATTGTCTCTATTTGTATCAATGTCAGTTTATCAGTTTGGTGATTTGTCTTGGTGCTTTAGGTCTATGGGATTTAACCCTCACAGCAGTCACAGCAATAGCACACACATGATCGAATTAGACTATTTTGCTCATTTAAAGAAGTAAAGGAATTCTGTGTCGAATCTGAGAACATCCCTGATCTCTGTGATCTCAGGTTCACACATTATCCTTCACCCTTTAACTAAATATAAGGATAAACATACATGTCTATGTAGATATACAGACAGACAAACAGACAGACAGACAGATAGACAGGGATAGATAAATATATTTTTAGACATATAGATAGATAGATGTACAGGCAGACAGACAGAGAGATATATATGTAAGTAATTAGTGGACAAACAGACAGGTAGACAGACACAGACAGACAGATAGATACAGTATGTAAGTAAGTAGACAGACAGACAGGTATATAGATAGATCAGAAAGTCAGACAGACAGATAGACAGAGAGATAAATAGACGGACAACCAGACGGACTGATTTTTAGACAGAGTAATAGATAGATAGATAGATAGATAGATAGATAGACAGACAGACAGTTGGATAGATATGTAAGTAAGTTGATAGACAGGTAGCTAAATAGACCAGACAGACAGATAGACAGAGATAGATAAATATGTCCCTGACAACCAGATGGCCTGATTTTTAGACAGAGAAATGGATATTTAGATAGATAGACAGACAGACAGACAGAGTTATATATGTAAGTAATTAATAGACAAACAGACAGGTAGACAGACACAGACAGACAGATAGATATGTAAGAAAGTAGACAGACAGACAGGTATATAGGTAGACCAGACAGTCAGACAGACAGATAGACAGAGAGATAAATATGTCCCTGGCAGACTTTCTTGGTTAATCAGAAGTGCCTGATTTTTGTCTAAAAGTCAATTAATCACGCCCCTCGTTCAACTAAACCTGTACACAAATAACACGATTATGTAGACAGTCTATAGGGACCTTAATTTTTTTTTATTTTTTATGATTTTCTTCATTTTTGAGTCAAATGAAACTCTGAACATCTGAAAATGTTAAAGGAAAACACAACTGCTAATTCTGTTACGTCCACTAACAGATTCCTGCACTGCCTAGTGTCATCATGCTGAGTGATGGGGGGGGGGATGGGGGGGTCCTACCCACCCAGAAAGAGTGATGCCAATTGCAGACAATCCTGTGGTTCCTGTGGCAGCATCGAGTATGGAACCTACGGCTAGACGGCTGCGCCCCTTAGGAGACCCAGTGACTGAATAATTTATAGCATTTACTCAACAATAGGTCTCAAAATTAAAACCTAGTTCAAGCTCTTGCTCTATCAAGAACACTACAGTGGATTAGTCGATTGGTCAAATCCGAGGGGACAGTCCTAATGTAGAACATGTTAATGAGATCTTGCAGAGAGTTGCATCAGTTGGACCTTACGTCTTTTGGAGTTATTAATCACTGCCTGGAGTCAATTTAGCACTTGTGTATTATGACAAATATGAAGACAAGGTGGAGCCAGACGTAAAATTAAGTTTGCTTCTATGAATAGACACAGAGTGTCTCTCGCTCTATCTCTCTTTGTGTGGGTACATGTAGCTGTGACCCACAGGCAACCCTTCACATCTTTCTTGTTTTGGTTAATCAAGCTATAGGCTCTTCCGAGGCATGCTGTTAACACAGGGCTTTACACACACACACACACACACACACACACACACACATGCACACATACCCTAAGACTTGAATGCACCCCTTACCACGGTCTGACCTATTAACCCAATACACACAAACATACACAGTGGAACACACGTTTGTTCACACACAATTACGAGCTCTGAGCCGTCCAATCCCCAACTACACAAATACACACACAGACATACACACACTTACACATGGACACACACACACACACACTGGTAGTGTTGGACAGACAGACTGCCTGGCTCTCAGGCTAATTGAGTTGGGTGTGTGGCCCCGTGTAGCCGCAGCGTGACCTCGCTGTAGCCAGGGACGCCACTGAGCTCCGGCTTTGATACATCTGATACGGTTTAAGTGTGGAATGAAGACCTAAGCCTGTTTACATTTGAACTGGATTAACATGGGGGGGTGAGAGAGAGAGTGAGAATTAGAGAAAGAGAGAGAGAGAGAGAGAGAATGAACAAAGATGGTGTTAAATAGAGAAAGACAGAGGGAATGAGACGTGTGTCAGAGACAGAGACAGAGAGAGAGACAGAGAGAGAGAGAGAGATGATTAAGCATGTAGGGCTGTTTGTTTGTTGATGTATGTAATTGAATTGGGTGTGTTGTCTGCGTGGTTTCATTTAGGGTGGTGTTGCTTGCTACTCGTCCATTATGGGATCTGAGCCCAAGCCAGCATTAGAACCTTAAAAGGGTTCAAGAAGACTACTGTTGTTATAGCAAACACTCAGAAGAACAAGGAACAGTAACCTTATACGGGGTAAAATGTTATTAATTATGATTAATAATATTTTTTAAAAACAAATTTAAACAAGCAGGACGTATAAAATGCAAATTAAACTTAAACTTAAAAGACCAATATCTTACGTTTACATTTTTTTTTTTCATTTATATTTTACCATGAGACCGATTCCCAACCTTTATGCAGCTTCATGTTCCAAGAATAATTCATGAATAATAATTTTTTTTTTCACAATCATTTCCTAACCTGGCTTTACTCTTTAAGCTTAATTAAAAATGAAACAGGCTGTTTCTGTTATTGCACCTGTAAAGGCCAGAGCGCACCCACCAAACGTCCTGAGACAAACTCCAGCACTCTAATGTTGGCAGCTGGTTCTGAGAAATAACTGTCAGAGGCAACACTGGTCAAACACCACCCACCAAAACAGCAGATCTTCATTATTTGAATTAAAATAGCTGAATGATGAAGAATTGTATGTTTTGAGGCGCATTCAGACGAGATTAAATTTATACAGGATCCTGGGGTGATTCTCTTGTTCGTGGGGTGGGGTGGGGTGGGGGCTCCTCTGTGAGTTTACTCTCTTCCAGATCAACCATGTCTTTGTTTTCCTCTGGGAAAATTACAAGCATACACCTGCTGTTTTTCACTGAACCCATCGAGTGATCGATCGTCTGATCATTTTAGATGTTGCCTGACGTCGGAAGAAAATGTGTTAGCCCGCTACTGCGCACTTTATAAAGCTCCTCCAGTGGATATTTAAAAAAAAAATCTGAATCACTAAATAAAAACTGGAAAAAATACAGACAAACCAGGGTTTATCTTCTTCACATGGTTCGTGGACATGGAGAAGCACCACCAGCTTTTTAAAAACATTAGCTGCACCTCATATAAGATGGAAAACACCCATTATAGGGAGTTCCCTTTAGTAAGCGGTGGTAGTTTCAGTGGGTTCGCAGCTGCGTGTGGAAAAGTCTGTTCTGAGTCAGGACAAACACAAACAAACATGAAATGAACATGTTGAATTTGACCAAACATTTCCGGACAATCATGAACATTTGTGTTCGTCTGGTCGGTCTGCTCTGGCCTTAAGACTCTTATAGGATATAAGATGGTAGGCTTGTGATATCAGAGAAACAGTGATTTCCACATATGGACTGAATGGAATGGGCAGTTGTTACAGCGTTATCTTTGAGGAGCCACTTTTTGGTTCCACAAAGAACCCGTTTTGTAGTAGAGAAATTCACATTATATTTAGACCTTAGCAGTATACCTTGGTATCAGGGTTATATCTGGATAGTGTAAATGATTCCAGTATGCATTCAAAACAGATCTCACTCAAACCACTTCAGGTGGAGGTGGTCTGAGATGCATCATAGCAGCGTCACTCCAAGACACATTCAGCAGCCACCCCAAACATCTCCACATGCAGTACGTCACTGGGTACACGAGCCACACCTGCATGATGATGAAGACAATCATGGTATGTGAAATCATGCAGGATGGCATGAAAACAGCAACCATCTTTTTTAGCACAGCACAATTAGGTTTGCATGTTCTCTCCCACACAGCACTCGGATTTTAGCCGGGTTAACTGGACAGCAAGTGTAAATGCATGTGGCCAAAATCTTATCAGGATACAATCAAGATACTAGTTGACCTGAACTGACCAGGTCTTAACAGGGTCTAAATGTGTTCCTCTGCGCACTGCAGACCAAACATTTGAAGCATCCTGTGTTTTAGGGAAAAACGTCCCATTTCTCAGAGATAAGAGCCAGTCATATGTCCATTAGTGATTCTCCTGCAGTGTTTTGTAGAGCAAGATTCTCCGAAAGCAGCCGTTCTCCGATCACCAGCGCAGTGTCCAGCACAGCTTTGTAATTTCCTTGCTCAAACACACCGCCTAAACCTGGCTATTAGTGTGTTTCAACAGGCAGATCACCAAACTGGGCTGGACAGCAGCCCTCTAGGACTGGAACTGAAAACCCCTGCTGTGGAGAATGAAAAACTGGAAACTGTGAAGGCTTTGAAGACATTGTACGGCTGCAAGCCAGTGGAATATTCTGGAAAAACTTAAAGCAGTTAATAGACCTAACTGTAAAATACTTTGGAAACTGTCGAAATCACTGCTGGCCTTCGTACGTTTGACCTGTGGGGTAGATTCAAGTCTTTGTTTGGGTGGAATTCAGTTTTAAGCCCAAAACAAGAAAGAAATTCTAGTTTATTATTTTATATGGGATTATTTTTTGCACTTTTGGTGCAAATTTTTCTCTGTCATGTTCTTTTCCTGTCTGTCTTTGTGAGAGTGTGTGTATAAGTGAGTGTGTGTAAGTGTGTGTGTGTGAGCACATTTCTATTTGTGCCATCCTGGGCTCTAATTCACTGTGTAATGCTGTTTATTATGGGTATCAATGTGCTTTTCTGCATTAGTTAAATGGGCCCCAGCACATTACTGTAATGGAGTGGCCGCATGAAAACACTGAGAAACCTGATCTTCCTCTCGCGCTCTCGCGCTCTCTCTCTCTGTCTCTCAGTCTCTCTCGCTCTCTCCCCCTCTTTCCTAGAGTAATGATTTGATGTTGCTAATGGCTTCCTAAATTTTCTAAGAAGGGCAGAACCGGTATCGTCTTTGGTTACACCGGCTGGCAGGAAGCCAGAGAAGGAGGGAGACAGGGAGGAGAGCGAGAGCGTGCGCGAGAGAGAGAGAAAGAGAGAGAGAGAGATAAGCCTTTTTTTTTCTTTCTCTTGAACGTTTTTGCACAAAAAAGAAAAGAGCGAAACCAGAATTCGGTGTCTCTGACGTTTTCTATGGTTCCACAAAGGTTCCGTCTTCTGTTTGAGTTTTAATAAACGTTCACTGTCCTTAATAACCTGTTGCTGTCTATCCCAGCAGTCGGGCCAAATTGAGAGGGAGCTATGAGCCAAAGGAGGTGGCCGATGCTGAGGTGTGACTGCCGCGCTGTGTGTCTGACAAGCTGACACACACACACACACACACACTCTTTCTCTCTCACACACACACACACGGGCCTGTGATGTGAGAGCTGCATAATGCCGTGTATTGTTGTGATTAGCGTTAGCTCTCTGATTCAACCCTGATGAAAGAGGCCAGGCCGTGCGCCAGTTAATACGTACATGAAATGAATAAGAGAGATTGATCTGCGTGTGTGTGTGCGAATGTGTGTGTGCACGAATGTGTGTGTGTTTTTTGTTCCCCCCGCTTTTGTGAGTTTGTGTGCGTTTGGCAAATGGCACCCAGCTCACATGATGGCCTATGGCAACCCCTAACAAACCGTGTAGGCGCCAGCAGGGGGGGAGGAGGGATGTACCGGGGACTGTGTGTGTGTGTGGGGGGGTGGCTATGGGGTGCTGACTGGAGTCACATGACAAGGAAAGTTTCCAGCCAAACTCCCTCCCTTTAGACAATGGAGTATTAATGCTGATGACACATGACCTGGGCCAGGGCGGTGTGTGTGTACACGAGTGTGTGTGTGCGTGCGCGTGTGTGTGTGTTTGCACGAGTGTGAGGCCTCGGTCCCGGCGAAACAGAACAATCTGCAGTCTGGGTCAGCGGTGCCGTCTGCATCCCAACCTTTCTGTGGCCTCTCTTTTACACACACACACACACACACACACACACACAGACTCTTACAGAATCTTACAGATACAGCGGCCATACAGCTTGTATACACTATATGTCCAAAGGTTTGTGGACACCCCTTCTAATTATTGCCTTCAGCTATTTTTAAGTTGCACCGATTGCTGACACAGATGTGCAAATGCACGCATGCAACTTGCCTAGTCCTGTAGAGAAGTATTGCCAATAGAATAGGTCTCTCTGGAGCAGATAAACATGAACCTATTGGCTCCATACTGCCATGGCCACACTCCATAATGCCAGGCGTGGGCCAGGAGTGGTATAAAGCCCCCCAGAATTGAGCTGTGGAAGAACTGTGTTCTCTGGAATGATGCTTGGTGCTCAATCCAGTACTTTTGGAAGAGTTGAATAGTTGGGCATAAGGTGGGGTGGTAATCATACGACATCCAGACCTCACCAGCCCTCTAGTCACTTAATTCTGTGGACAGCAGAGACAGTTACTCCAGCAAAAGCAGGATAAACCTTTTTAAGACACAATGATTGAGCAGGTGTCCCAATACTTTTGTCCATACAGTGAACCATATAGCAGCTATACTACACTCTTAAAAATAATGGTGCTGCAAGGGATTCTTTAGGTGATGCTGCAAGATTCAGCTAAAAGAGCATTAGTGAAGTCAGGAATTGATGTTGGATGTCTGGTAGATATCTGAAGGTGCTTCCACTGCTGCACAGCTCAATGCTGGGGCTCTGTACCTGTCCAGCCAGTGCTTGGCATTGGGCATGTTGGCCTTATGCTCATATTTGGCTACTCCGAAGCGACCAAATCTATTGCTGAAACTTTTCTATAGATTTCTAGATAATATAAGTACTAGTTCAGTACCTGCTGCATCTTGCAGTAGCTGAATACATTAATTGGAATACTGGCTTCCTGTAGCTGCTTCCCGCATCAGATTCAAAACCCTAATGCTGGCCTACAAAGCCAAGAAAGGACCAGCCCCTCCATACTTGATGGCAATGGTCAAAAGCCAATTCGCACCAAGAGCCCTTCCAGATTCAAGTACGGCTCGGCTCGACCCGCCATCCCTCAAAATCCGCAGAAGACGAGCGTCCAGGCTTTTTTCTGTCCTGCACCGAAGTGGTGAAACGAGCTTCCCCTGGGTGTCCGAACGGCCGAGTCGCTCGCTGTCTTCAAACCCAGACTGAAGACCCTCCTCTTCTGAGAATACTTGAACGAATAGCAGAGTACTATGGTCACCTTATTGACTCGTTGCTTAGTAATGTCTAAAGCTTAGAGGTATCTTTGATTTATTAGCCTATTCTAACTAGCTGAGGTTTTTCTTGGGTAAATAGCAAAGCACTTTTGTAAGTCGTTCTGGATAAGAGCATCTGCTAAATGCTGTAAATGTAAATGTAAATGGATACTTTAGGACATACAGTGTATCTCACTGCACATTGCCATTGTAATATACTATCCATTATAGTACAATCAGTGTCGAATCCCTTTTTCTCCATATGACTCGCTTACTTAAAAAGGGAAATCTTTTTTGCATGAAGTTATAGAAGGACCACGTTTTGTTCCCTAAACAACGTCTGAACTCTTAAACAGCACTTACATATTAAGGACAGCGGACCCCTTGGAGAGCCATCGCTTTATGGAACCAAATAAGGTTCTTCTATGGCATGTAGAAAATACATGTTTCTTAAGAGTACTTATTTGATATCAGTACTATAAAATCTCTTCTATTCAACACATTGACGTGGGTATCTTTCTGTGTAACTGTGTAAATCTGCAGAATCATGATGTAGCAACCTTAAATTAGACACAACAGGCAAAACAAATAGAAATCAGTATGAATATAAATTTGCTTTTTCTACAAACAAACAGAAACATGATGGTGTATGGAATATGAATGGGATTCACCATATTGAAAAGACTGCACTGTGTTAAGAGGGTCACTTAGGATAAACAGGAAAAAAACAAGTGCAGTATCATTGGCATTGGGCAAGATACAGTGACTAAGGTCATTTAAATTTCAACAACCCAGCAACACTCTGTCTTGTACATGGGAAAGTTATCAGATACAGTTCACACACACACACACACACACACATACATATGTTAAGCTATCAAGCAGTAATTGGTAAAAGGCTGTATAGTATTAATGACACCATAACCCATAATAACAATAACTGTGGGATCACTTGGATCACTTGGATGGTCCATTATGTGTGCCTCGTAGTTGCTCACCTAACATTCAGCTGATCTCTAAGTGGAAAGTTAATGACTGTCTGTTAAATCGAACTCTACATCTAACCCTAACCTAAACCTTAAATCCGACCCTAAACCTAAATGGGAACGGTTAAGGTTAGGGTTAAGGTTATGTGTAGGGTTTACATTCAATAGACAGTCATTTACATTCAACTTAGGGTTCAGTTGCATTTAATTGGCTTTCGGTTGAATGTCAGCTAAATGTCAGGTAAACGTCTATAGAGTATCTACAGTGGACCATCCAAGTAAAATGTTCCCATAATGGTTGTTGGTCAGTAAAAGTTATAATGCTGTATATTGGGTAGAAGAACACTGTTAGAAGGTTTGGGTGCTGATCTTCATGTGCATTCAGCTGCTTTAAGTTTCACGCATTACTGGCTGACATAGATGTACAAATATCAATACAATAGGACTCAATAGAACATGAATTTACTGTCACCATGCCTAATGCCAGGTGTGGGCTAGAGGGGTGTAAAGCCCCTCCCAGCTTTGAGCTGTGGAGCAGATGAGCTGTGTTCTCTGGAATGATGGTGGTGCTTCATCCAGTATTTTTGGGATGAATTGTGGAGTTGGGGATGAGGTGGGGTGATGATCATCCACACATCCTCACACTGCTCAGAACAATGCCTCCACATCAAGTAGAAAGCCTTCTTCTCTGGACAGTACAGGTTTGGATAACCAATTACCAAACCCACCTGTTAGGACTCTCCTCTATCACATGTAATGCCCCAGATAATGGGAGTGAGTGAGGACTGACACTTGCCTCCTCCGACACATGAGCAACCAGCCACCACCTCTTTTTTTCGAACTGCCATCAGTGCAGCGCACTCAGAGGAAAGCTCTGATGCATCAGCTAGCAGACGTCCATGCCGGCACTGACAGCCAGCATCACACAGAAGTGATGTGGGGAGAAAAACAGACATCTATCCACCCAGGGAGAGAGCACTGCCAGTTGTGTTCTTTCGGGCTCTGGCAGCATGAAGGATAAACACCCTTGATTTCGGAAGAAACAGTAGATGAGCAGGTGTCCCAAAACTTTTGTCCATATAGTGTTCTTACTTACTGCCCAGGTAGACCACAGTTATCAGCACGCTATCTCAGGAGCTTTTCTTAAAAAGAGGAGGATGAGGGAAGAGGGCAAGAAAAGAAGTGACATAGAACTGAGAGACAAGGACAGAGAGAGAGAGAGAGAGAGAGAGAGAGAGAGAGAGAGAGAGAGAGAAATAAGATAGAGCGAGAGAGAACAGAGCAGTCTTTTTGAGCGTGTGGCTCTGGGTCTCGCAGGCCTCACTGGCCTGTCATGTCCAATGCACTCGCTCCATTAATCAGCAGAAGGGTGTGAGCTCGCGTCCTAATGTTTACCCAACGCCAGAGCGATCGCTGCCCGCCGGCCACACACAGGAGGCTGAGGACATACTGTGAAATGGGCCTGACACTGCTGTGTGTGTGTGTGTGTGTGTGGGATGGATGTTACAAGGCCAGGCTGTGTATGAATGAGGGTGCAAGGCGCAAGATAGAGAAGCAGTGTTCAGTAACATGCTTTCACAGGTCATCCTGCTTGATTTTATCTCGTTTAACTCGACGCTTTTCCCCCACATTCCCAGATGGCTCTGACTTAATGTTTTGCCTTTGGCTCGTGCCTGTGTGAAATATTTAATGAAATCTTCATCTGAAGCCTTATCGCACCATCGAAACAGCACCCAAACACCACACTTCAACTTTCAGATTGAATTTTTTTTGTTGTCGTTGTTTTCATGGCTGTGAACGCTTCTCTCGGCCAGACGGGCGTTTGGACTTCCAGGAGTCTTGCAGTCAAAACAGTGCAGCGTTTATGAAAGAGTAGCGCAGTGAAGCCTACAGCAGGCTGACTCTGCAGTCTCATATAAAACACCTGAGCCAGTCAAAGCAGTTCTGTCTGACATCTTGAGGTGACTCAGCTAGTGAGGCAGGCTGACCTGAGCTGAACCAGTAGACATTATCATGGTAATTACCAAGTAGTCCATGTGGTACTCGCGTCAGACCACATGAGCAAGTCTATTTGATAAGGAAGCCAGTTTGCATGACGCTAATTAGGGGTAGCTTCTGTGACGTGTCAGCTGCATTAGCCTTGTGGTCCAGTTTAAAATGAAAAAAGAAGCATTAAATATCTTAATTGATCATAGGTCAAATGTCAAGAAAGCATATTTAACTTGGCTGGGCCACTGCTGATGTGGATTTACTCTTTTCAGAGTGTTTTCTTTGCCAACATTTTTTTTTTTTTTTTGTAATCTCACATCAAAATCTTATAGTGCAACAAAACAATGGCATCAGCCAGCTCGTTAATAACAATTTCATCTAAAATACTGGCAGCTGTGGTTGCCAAAATTTCACAGTAAAATGTACGGATGTATAAGACATTACTGTATGCTTTTTTGGAACTGTTAACAATTGTGTTAACAATACTGTGATAAAAATGGATATACACTGTTAAATATATATATATATATATATTTGTCCAAATTGTACTGTAATAAATGCGCTTCAGTGTGTCCTATTATTGCAATAAAAATATTGGTGCTGCTGATTTATGATTACCGTATGCGGTAAAATGTGGAATCGAACACCAAAGTACAGTTCATCACCACCTCTATGAACAAAGGTTCATAAATTCAATCAGACATCCTACACAATCCAGAATATTTCAAACCAAACCTGAACTAAACCCTTAACCTTTAATGATGCATCAGGCAGCTTGTTAAAAACTAAAAAAAAAAAGTCACAATAAAATGTACGGATGTATAAGACATTACAGTGCGCTTTTTTGGCAGCCGTAAATGTTTATATTCAGGAACAGTTTTGTTTACAATGCATTACTGTGACAAAAAATACAGTAAATAATAAAAACAGTATTCACAGTAAAGAAAAGAGTCAGAATTGTACTGTAATACATACGGTAAGAAATGTGCCCTACTGTTACAGTTCATTTTCCTTTAAAAACTAATCTCAAACACTAGGGTTAGCAGCTATCAGCACGCTGTCTCAAGATCTTTATTTAAAAAAAGAAAAAAGGAGGATCAAGGAAGTGGAGAAGGAGTGTGATGACAGGCAGAGAGAGACTGAGGGGATATATATATATATATATATATATATATATATATATATATAGAGAGAGAGAGAGAGAGAGAGAGAGAGAAAGAGATGGCTCTTTGAGCATGGGCACTAAGTCCTGCAGAAACGAATAAGGGAAATTTATGTCAATTTGATTTTTAATCACCAAACTATGATTTAATTTAAGTTACTTTAAATTCTTATTATTTGTTTGTTTGGTTGCTTGGCCTGTCTGTCCAGCACCACTGTGTCAAGACTTATCAGCAAAGCTCCAGTGTGACTTCAGGTTTTTATTCTATTCCTAATCAGCTGTTTGAAGACTGAGACCGACTGATTAAATAAGTGAAGTCAGGTTTGCTTCACCTTGTTTGGAATTTAATAGCCTGTGCATTTTGTGGGTAAGATTGGACATCCATTCCTTGTACCAGAGGCCTGTTCTGGTCAAATTCAGACATCACTCTTATGCCCGTCCGAACATCTAAACTGCTCTGATTTGCTGTGGCTCACCTCTCATTTTTAAGCTTTTTCCTTTATTTTACAGCAGATGGTTCATTGAGAAAGCAGAGCAGACGCTAAGATCTTTCCTCTGCTGATCGAAGTTGGATTTACTAAGAAATTCCACTGTGATTCTGTAGAGAACTATCACTTTTTACCTGAAGCTTGGTATGTTAGTTTCATTGATATCTGCTAATATCGACTGATATATATATTGATATCTGCTACCTCCTTTAAAGACGGGTAGAGTTATAGTGAGTAATAAGACGAACAAACAGCTGGCTTCTTTGTGAGACACGCCCTAGTGTATTCAAAACCAACTATAGTTAGCTTTCCATTCCGTTTGGGTCATTTCCTTGGCATTTCTGTTTAGACCAAACTGAGGGAACGTCAGCGGAGGGTGTGCAGGATGAACAAATGATATGTTTCCCCAGTCATCTTAGCAATAAGCAGACTAATCGAGGAGTGCAATGAGTTTTAGAATTGGGGGAAATGAACTAAGCCATAGAGCCTTACTCAGCAAGTCCCTCACTCTTCCTCCTCCTTCTCTCTCTCTCTCCATTGCTCTCTCCATGTCTTTCTTCTCTTGATCACTCTTTCCCCTCTTGCCTGCATTCCTTACAGTTTTGTCCTCCTGCCAAGGAAACTAATCAAAAGGACCTCTACTTTTCCTTTGTCTTGCTCTCTCTCTCTCTCTCTCTCTCTCTCTTTTTCTCTCTCTCTCCAGTCGCCCCCTGATAGTGCGGCCCATAGTGTACACACTCCTCCTTGACCTCCATGACTGCCAATGTCATTGGGAGTTGACCCCGGGGCGACTGGGCTCGTGGTTGGCCGTGCACTGAGCCGAGCTTGCTTCCTCATGTTTGGGAAGCCCTGGCTGGGATTTTTTTCTCCTTTTATAAAGCTTCCATGGCAAATTAAGGCTTGATCTATCAGTGCTGCCCCCAAGGCCTTGCCATTTCCATTGGGGTGAAAGGAGGGTGGTGAAAAATGATCAAATGGCACTGTGTATTTCATACTTAATGGCCCTAGTACAATGACCTTTCTTTGCTGTGACATTTGGACTGGATCATCACAATAACTATGCAAGGGTGCTTCAGCAGACCAACATAGCCTTTTTGAATTCTGCATGAATGTATGTTTGCATGAGGGACATTTTGCATAGTTTGACAGCTTAACATGTTTGGAGCTGAACACTAACTGCCAATCTGTTACAGCAGTTTTGACTGGCAACAGTCACTGAGCTTGAGGTTAATTCTGCTCTCATGGACTCCTGGCAATGGACGGAAGTGACATGATGGGGATCGAACTAGCAAACTCTTGACAATAGGGCCAACTTTTGCACTGTGCCACTCGGGAATTCCTATAGAATCAGAATAAGGATCCCAGCGAAATTTTCTGATTGATTTCTTGATTCAGCAATCAGTTCATGTGCAGTGTTGTTGGGTATACCTTTTAGAAGTAGCTGAATAAACACCTACTTTGAGAAAGGACCACATTAAGCTCAAATTTCACCTAAACTCTTCCTACTACTCTTAACTTTTATGGCCTCTGAAGAAAATTTCAGAACTTGAACAAAATCTAATTCGAAGTCACCAACACAGCCACAACTTGGCAGCTCTCCACTGTCAACAGCAAGATCTGTACAAAATGTGAGTATGTAGCATTTAAGCAATCTGAAGGAGATGTTAATCAGCCTGCTGGTTGAGTTAGTGAACACTTCCAAGTGCATTTAACCACCATCTCTTGAACCGTAACCCCTGGTGCACTGTGTGCCATCTCTCACGCCTCCTCAGTCACCTCTATCATGTCAGATACTCCGCTGATAGAGTCCCAAACACACACCGGAGGGCCCTCCCAAGCCTTGATAAGGCCCTTCTCTGAGCCTGAGCTTCAGCTAGCGTGTCGTGCTGACGAGGACAACCCTTTATCAGTGACGATGTTCATGCTGGAAAGAGAGAGATGATGACAATCTCACTGATGACAATCTTCCCATGCTCCAGAGTTGTCGCACACACACATACCTAATACACAAACGCACAGGAACACAGTCAAGTGCAAACACATCCCCTTGGTTACTGTGGTTATCGAATAAATACGCATATATGCATGCATGCATGTAAATGCATACACTTTCGCTCACGTTCACACACATCGCACTCATCTTAAACAAGGTAGATGATCATATTGGCAAACTATTTGCCTTACAATGAGAGATTAGAGGTTGAAAGAGATCAGCATACTGCAGAAGGGGGGGGGGGGTGAGCGAGGAGCGATGTTGAGACACATCGTTTGACTCATCACGTAGTTTTTTGGAGACTGTCATTTCCGACCATTTCACAGATGCATATCAAATTCTGCAATCTGCCTCGGGGAGATAAGGCCTACTAGATGCTGGAGTTGCAACATCCCACCGAGCGAGCGAGAGAGAGCGCAGATGGGCTTCTCATAGCGATCTCTGCAAGAGATACGGCTCTTCCAGCACCCTCAGCATCACTGATTACCATGCTAATCTCTCGGAGACTGGCGTCTGCCAGGCCAGGCCTCAAACGCGCACATTCACATGGCCCTATCTCATGCAGGAGCTGTGACCGCGCTACTAGCCTTGCGGAGGAGAAGGAGGCTTGTGCTGCTTGTATCCAAGCTGATGGCTAGCAGTGAAGAATCATGCCCCGCAGCTTTAGACGTGCTCCATACACTCCCCATCCAGTTGCATGGACAAGAGACCAGGGACTTAACTCAAGTTAGTTTGACTTAAAAGCCAATGGGCTTTAATAAGAAACCGAGCAAACCGACAAGGACTTAATTAATTCCTGTGGCCTCTAGTGGGTTTGGGAAGAAACTGACTGTGGCTGATTGTTTTCATATAAGAGGGCGGCAGTTTTCCCATTCACTCGTAATCTCTTGAAACTATTTATCCTATGTCCACTGATCCAGTGAACAAGTTTCACCCTTCATATACACGGATCTCCAAACACTGTCAGCTCTCAGAGAAAGATCTGTGGTTTATCTTTTTCATAATAATGCAAAAAAAAAATGACTTGAGAGCTGAATGTTTAGATTCATAGGACAAAAATGGTAGCAGATGAGACAGTGAGACACAACAAAAAGCAGAGGCATGGATAAACAAAGCTGGGGATGCCCTCACTTGATCTTCTCCTGGCTGTGCATGACTGAAGGGCCAAAGCCATGTCAAATGAGGCCTGGCAGCATGGGCATTATGGCTGCACTGCTAGGCTTTCTAATCAATCCCAGAGCCTGGTATCTGAACAAGACTCTGATGATTCAGATGCAGAGAGAAGATTCCATTTGTCTGAACCCAAAGGTGCCCAACTTTTCACAGGGTCTGATCGAGTTTGGATGTTGCTTCTTAAATATTTCTTGGGCTTAGGTCAGATTAAACTTTTGGATGTTTCATTGTCTCATATCTTTTTGGGCTATTGCGCTTGATATATGTGCTATAGCTTCAGTGCAATAATTTCAGATGTGGCATTTGATTTGGCCATAGCTTGGTGGTGGTGAGGGTCTAGTCGTATTTTGAGAGAATGGTGTTAAACTACATTGGTTTTAGACAAGATTCTGTTAGACTGCAGTCAGATTCAGCTAAAAGTTTGCTGAGCTAAATTTCAAGGTTTGAATTCAAAGCACAGGTCAGGTCAGGTCAGGTCAGACTTGGGCAAAATCCCGGTCCATATTCAGATTGGACCCACAACTCAATGCCTGATTCCAGAACCTACAGCCTAGGAGCTCACTGCCAAGCAGCAGAAATAGATACTGAAGCAGGCAAGCTGCTCAAATCTGCCCTGATACAGGGCATCACTGTTGCCTAAGAGACTACCTATTGTTCAAGGCAACTTCTCTCTCTCTCTCTCTCTTGCTATCTCATTGAATGAGTGAAACACTGATGATGTGGCCCATCTTTCTCTCTCCAGCGTCCCAGAGGGTCCCTGCTGCTTTCTGTCTGTTCTGATCTCTGCTACCACTGAGGCCTCATAGGGAAGATTCAGCAACAGACACCGGGTCCGCTCCCTCTCTCTCTATCTCTTTCTATACCCCACCACCCACCACCGGCTATGAGCCAGCCCGGCCTGGCTTCACCCTCTCTGATTACCTGCCTGTGAAAGCCAATGGGGTGCGGATGGGGAGAGCCCGTCCAGACTTGGGCTCCCCTGAGCCTGCTCTGGCATTCGCACTTGCCCCCCTTCGCTCTGTCAATGGGAGGCCGGATGAATGCGGCTGTTTGTGCGCAGACAGCGGGGATGAATTTGTCTGCCTTAGAGAAGAACAGGAAGGCCTGAATACGCTGCCTCCCCGGAGGACGCCATGAATGGCGAGGCTGTCTCAGGTGGGACGGATGAATGGCGGAGAGGCTGCTGAATGTTACCTCTCACAGGTGAGAGTGCTCTCAGTGTTAGCCTCAATATTGGCTCTCTCAGCTGAATGCATCTTCCACGCTGACTGTGCTAGGCTCACAGATGTAGCTCACACTAGCATGGTTACGGTTTTTAAAAAAAGTCTTGCTGTAACATGATCGTGATATCATACAATTTATGTGAGAGGGCACGTCACTGGAGTGGAGGAGTCCTCTTACATAAATTGCAATTTGAATGGCATAGACGTGCAGTGCTGGCTCTTTCAGATCTTTTTAATGCTCGATATCTCAACTGAGAGCGTATTTCAAAAGGGAAGAGTGTAATACTATATTGCTTGGCAGACTCGCCTCAAAGCCAAGTGTACATCACGGCCCTAAGCCAAATCTCTAAGGTAGGATTAGTAGAAATGCTATTTCTGATATAGAAATGCCTCACTATGATTCGCTCAGCGCCCAAAACAGTGCTAATTAACCGCAGAAAATGATAGCTTCAGTGTTAGCTCTGAGTGAGACCTCCTTTCATGCTCTCAGGTCAGTTCCAGTGCTGTCAGGTGAGAGAGAGCTCAATGCTAAGGTCCCAAGTGAGAAAGCTGACCTATTTTCTCATGGAGGGCTGTTAGAGCCGCACCCCGGCTCCATGGCCGCTATGTAGACTGGAGCAAAGACAAGTAAAATAGCATTAATATTACACTTCTAATATTGCAGCTTTTTTCAACACGAGCAGAGTAAACTCATAAATGTAGAAAGCTGCAGTTCAGCAGTCCTGTCATCCAGCAGTGTGTCAGTTACATGTACTTTGATTCAGCACAGAACAACCTCAGAGATAAAAACGCACAGGAAAAAGTTGTGTTTATGAATAGCAGCTGTTATAAACAGCCTCACTAGTCACCAGAATCAGATTCTCCAAAGCGTTACTATTTTCACAAGACTGTAGGTCTCGCCCCAATATGAAAGCCACAAGAAGCAATAAATGTGGCCCATAACCGCCAGTATTCATGTGAAACCCTTTCTCTCTATTCCCTTTCTCTCTTTCACTTCTCTGCTGTCAGACGCCACGCTGGGACGTCATCTGTAACGGGCAGTCCTCAAAAACATAGGACAGATGTATGATTTATGTGTAGCAGAAGGGCAGCACAGAGCATGGCAATTAACTGTTAAGATTCACTTGAGCAGGTTTCCTTCACCGTCTGCTCTTTACACCGTAGTTTGATTTTTTGAGTCTCCGTTGGCAGTAATAATAATACAGTAGAAGTATTTCCTGCTAGTCGTTTTCACTTCCTGTTTTGTGTCTAAGTGTGTGTGTGTGTATTGTTGGAAAAACATGTGCTTTATTAGCTTCAGGACCAGCTGTGGTGCTATGGGTGTGAAACGGAGGGAAGAGTGCACTGGGGAAAGAGTTGCAAAGAAAATATTTAAGTAATATAGGCTGTGGGCCGATTCACACGCTTGCTCGATTCACAGGCTTTGGTGCCAATTGGATCATCCTTGATTAGAGGTCTGCTTAGCTTTGTTTCAGAAAGCCAAACCAGAGCTACCTAACCAGACTTCTAAACAAGTCTACCTATAGTCATTCCAGATTTGCACCGCGATCAGCATGATGTGCCACATGACTCTACAGACATGATCAGTTAAGCAGGACGCCTGCAATGATAGCATTGTGTGGGTTGTATATCATCAGGGTACGGCCCTGTACATTTACATTAAGCCTTTTTGGGGTATTATGTAGTTTTGAAATACACCTATAAACAATAGACATTGAGGAGGTCAACCTGTGTGAAATCACCAAAGGCCTCTGTAATGCCCATCACCGATCATCTTAATGGTGTTATTAGTTTTAAACTTTTTATATTAAAAACCATAACCATAATAAATATTTTATGCTTAAGACATTGTCTTATCTGGTTGGTGTGGCGTTCAATTCCCGGTCTGTGCTACACCAATAAGAGTCCTTGGGCAAGACTCCTAACACTAGGTTGGCCCATCTTTGTAATATGAGTAACCTTGTAAGTCGCTCCGGATAAGAGCATCAGCTAAATGCCGTAAATGTTATCTGAAGGCCTCGCCCCTTTAC
Source organism: Salminus brasiliensis (assembly GCF_030463535.1). Lineage (NCBI taxonomy): Eukaryota > Metazoa > Chordata > Actinopteri > Characiformes > Bryconidae > Salminus > Salminus brasiliensis. The sequence goes on from NC_132898.1 coordinate 28,091,816, forward strand.
ACATGATGCTACCAAGCCAATGAACATTAACATGTTTATCCTCAATTGAGATAACTCAAGCCGCTGGACAGCTCAACACGCTTGGAGGAGAGCACTAACTGCAAATTTTGTCATCTCTGCTAAGAGACGGCCACAGTGTCAAGCATCATGCTCAGTTATGGAGAGAAGAAGCAAGGCCATCCTTCCCATCCAGATAAAGCTAGGTCAATATCAGGCCCCTGCAACTCATACAGAATGCAGCGGCACGGGTCTCTTTAACGTTCATAAATTTCAGCCATGTTCATTTCCACTGCTGCGTTCCCTTCACTGGCTTCCTGTAGCTGCTTCCCGCATCAGATTAAAAAGATCAAAACCCTGACGCTGGCCTACAAAGCCCAGAACGGACCAGCCAGCCCCTCCATACTTGATGGCAATGGTCAAAAGTCGATCTGCACCAAGAGCCCTTCCAGCTTCAAGTACGGCTCGGCTCGACCCGCCATCCCTCAAAATCCGCGGAAGACGAGCGTCCAGACTTTTTTCTGTCCTGCACCGAAGTGGTGGAACGAGCTTCCCCTGGATGTCCGAACAGCAGAGTCCAACGCTCGCTGTCTTCAAACCCAGACTGAAGACCCTCCTCTTCTGAGAGAACTTGGGCGAATAGCAGAGTACTATGGTCTCCTTACTGACTTGTGTTTAGTAATGTCTAAAGCTTAGAAATATCTTTGAATTATTAGTCTATTCTAACTAGATGAGGTTTTTCTTGGGTAAATAGCAAAGCACTTTTGTAAGTCGCTCTGGATAAGAGCATCTGCTAAATGCCATAAATGTAAATGTAAATTCTCTGTTCGACTATCAACTTAGCATCGTCCGAGACCAAACTTGCAGTCTCCCAAATATAAGACCAATGTTTGGTTGCTTACACCACCACTTTTTGGGTCATTGCTCAGTGTATTATTTTAAAGTCTTGAGATCTGCACTGTTATTCTGAAGTATGCAAATAATAAAAATAAGGAAAACCTTTCTTTGAAGAAGTGTGTCCGAGTGTCCTGGTGAGTTATGTATGTCATTATTATTGATACCAGGTGCATTATTTTTAGGATTATTTTAGTTTGATTACCAAAACAGAACATACTGTGAGGCAGGTTTGACATTTTATGGTTTGCTAAACATGCAGAAAAGAAGATACTTTTGTAGGTTGGAGCAAATTCCAAGTCCCTCTTTTTCTCCACGTCCAAAGTATGGAGATCAGAACATTCATATTTTGGTATTTACTGCTTCTATTAAAGAACACTTTTACCTTTTTTGGCAATAACCTTAAGACCTTTTTTTTTTTTTTTATTGAAAGCAACAGTTTTCCTGACTGGGGAGGGGATAGAGTGGTCTGGTAGGTTTTCATGTGGGTTTTACTGGCCACGTCCCATGTCTTTACATACTTACATCACATGCACAGCTTCTGAAAGAAGATCCAACAACTCTGGCACTGCTAATGGTGCTGATACAAACACAACGACTACTGAAAGAGCTGCCGCAAACATGGTGATATCAGAGCGGCAAACGCTTTATCTGCTCATTCACCTACTATCAAACCAAAGAAAGGTAAAATTTAGACCTGATTAGAACTAGCGAGCCAAAAGAGTCCTTGCTGAAACTAGGAGACAGGAACATTGGCTTGGCTTTTGAAAGGAGGCGAGAGCTCTGTGGCCTGAAATAATTAAAAGTGATGCTCAGTTGCCTTCTTTTTTGCTGAGCAGGTACCTGGGAGGCCTCGATAGAGAGGAAGGGTCGAATTCTTCGGAAGTTGAAAAGGAGAAATCTGCATGCTTAATGAACACAACTGTTTGTTTCCATATCACTGTACCTCAAAGAAAGCTTTTTTGTTTTCTAAGTTTGTTGGGCATGTTTTTACGCTCTTTATTGTGACATTTCATCATAAATGTACAAACCTACATAAAAAACAATAGATTTTTAATAAAGATTTGTAATTTTTAATACGTTTTTACTGCATTGAAAGTTAAAATGCTTTTAACTTCTACATGTTTTTTAACCTAAATACAACTGTTATGCTGATTAGAATGAAAACTGTATATAATCCTCTGAAGGCATTCCCTTTACCAGGTTTTGACTGAGCTCTCTCTGAATACTCCACTCTGAACTTCTCCAAACTTGCAATCAACAGATTCATCCACTCTGAAGGAGACCGCACAACAACACATTTTAAAATTGCTCAGTGCAACTATACATTCTCACCACAGAGGTTTCTAAATCTAAAGACCCTTTCTGCAAAAAAAAAACAACAACAACAACACCTTTGGAACCTATTCTTTCTTTATATCTTGTTGAAAAGTGAACGCTCGAAAATGGTCCACTGCCTTTTGGTGCCCTTACTGATGGATAGGGTGCTGGTTGGCCCGACACTGGCTGCCCTCTTTTCTCTAGCTTTTAAAACAATGGCTTAATGAAAGGGCAGGAAACTGGGAGGAATAACTGTGGAGGGAAGTTAGGAGAAGTGTGGCTGCTTGGCTTTCCCATGGCCTTGCCCTGGTCCTTCAAACAGGGGGCCAAAAGACTGAGACAGAGTAATTGGCTTCCTCTAGCCTGCATTACCGAAAGCTGTTGGGGAAAGTACGTGCGGGTTGCAGATGCACTTGACTGGATGGTTGGTTTGTGTATTACTGCTGATGTGTGTGTGTGTGTGTGTGTGTGTGTGTGTGTGTGTTTGAGTGAATGCAGAAACAACATATTGTACCTGTAGAATCTGTGACCTCCTACCCACTGTTCTCGAGCTATTGAGCAGCACTGCCGTTACTCCACCCCTTGGCTGGCATTTCACTACCAAGGGACTGTGCTTCTATGAATTTCTGTGGCCCCTAAAAAGAGGAAGTTCAGCTAATAATATCCAGTTAATGCTCTGCTTTGTGTGTGTGTGTGTGTGTGCATGTGTGTGTCTCAGCTGGCTGAGCTACAAACCTTTTAAAGAACCAAAAAAGAAAAGCTCAAGTGACAACTGCAGTTGCTCTAGAGTTTATTCCTCTTCTTCTTCTTTTCTCTCTCTCTCTCTCTCTCTCTCTCTCTAATGATTAAATGTGATTTGCACTAACTTGTAGAGGTGCAACGATGCACAAAATTCTAAATTTGGTTTCATTCTCAATATGATTTTTTCCATTCTGATGTCCACATCTCTAATCTAGTGCACCCAGACGACTAAGGTGCATTCCAGACGCGCTAGGCTAGTAGGCTAGGGCGGTTCCAAACCATAGGGAGTGAAAACATTTACTTCAGACTTGTGTTGGGTGTAATGAACAACGCAGGAAGCATTACTATGTATTACTGTGTGGTTTGATGTAGATGTAGAGCATTCAGTTCCCTCAACAGTCTCTCATTTACCATTTTTGGGGAAATTACTGTCCACAGAATCCAAAAACTAGAGCAGCATTCCATTCCCTATAGGCTAGCAGGACCCTTATATTCCCTATACACTGAGCATGGGATATTAGTTAGGGCTTTTGGATTCTGTGGACAGAGATTTCCAAGAAAATGCCAAATGAGAGCTATGGACATACAGTATAAGTTTTAGTATGCTTTCACACCTACCCGAACCAAAGGACCAAAATTCGGCCCGAACAAAAGAGGTGGTCCCGGTCAGGATCAACCGAACCATGGTTTGGTTGACTTTCTGACCAGTTACAGGAAGCTACCACAGCGAACTTCTAACGGATTCCATTGTTTAGCTTGTTTTTTTGCTAAGCTAAGACATAAGGCATCATTTGGACAGCAAGAACAAACTCATTGCCAAAATCTTAAAGTACACTTTAAACGCTCCCCTGAGAAAGCAGGCCTATTACTGATTTTTGCCACTTTATATGAGGTGAGGCTAACCTTTATAAAGAGCTGGTGGTGCTGCTCTGGTTCAAACCGTGTGAAGAAACCAAAATTTGTCTCCATTTTCCAGTTTTTCTTTAGTGATTCAAAAAGCTTTTAATATCCAGTAGAGGAGCTCTGATATGTGCGCTACAAGACTAAATATGACGCAAACCTTTTTTTGATGTGAGATGACTGCCTAGAAAAATATAGACATGGTTGATACATGGTTGATCTGGACGGGAATAAACTCACAGAGGAACCCCATGTGAAAAAAGAGAATCACCCCAAGATCCCTATACATTTAATCTCGTCTCCATTTTTCTAAAAATGAAGATCTGCTGTTCTGGTCAGTGGTGTTTGTCTGCTGCACTTCCGGCAGTTATTTCTCAGAAACTTCTAGAAATAACTGCCAACATTAAAATGTTGAGCTTCATCTTAGAACGCTTGGTCGATGTGCTCTGGCCTATAGAAAGCCCACTTTTGATTGCATAAAGAACCATGTTTGCAATAGAGATGTGTGAAAGAGTGTGAAGAAGGTTCTGTACCAATTCAAAGGTTCTTCACACTCACACTCATCTCTTTTACAAACGTGCTTCTTCATGGAACCAAAAGTGGTTCTTCTATGGTATCACTCATGGTATCACTATTTGGGTACTCCTACAGAGTCACCATGTAAGTATCTGAACCCTGTAAAATGCCTTTCGGGCCATCCCTGTACTGTAAGAAGGACGAAGTACGAAGTCTTGAGATTTTTACCAGAGTAATAAGCTTCCAGTTTCAGAGGTTAACCAGCAGGTTCCTTTCGCAAATGTCCTCAAACCAAATCTGACATGTTGACATTGTAAAACCTGAGACTTTGCACTTTTTACGAAAGCCCTGGAGAGGAAATGACATTGAACGTGCTTTTAGATGCGAGTGAGGTGCGCTAGACTCCAGTAAGGACATGCCGCCGTATTTCCTTTGTGGGGGAGCGAAGGGAGATTGAGGGAGAGAGAAAGAGGGAGGGTATGTTCCGTTAAAGCAGTTCTCCGGGGTCAGGCGTGTGACCCCGGGCGTTGGGAGAGACCCTCGGCTGAACCGCACTCTTTTTTGCCTTTTATCTTTCATCTTGAGCTCCATAACTCCGCTCTGCGCGGAGGAAGGCCCGAGTACCTTTTGATTCTGTTAATTCAATTTAATACATAAACAAATACATGAAGGGAGCGAGAACAGGGGGGAAGAGAGAGAGAGAGATGAAGGGACACAGACGAAGAGGGAGAGGGGAAGGGAGGGATGAGAGGATGAAAAGGAGAGCGAGAAGAAGAAGAAGAAAAGGAGGCTCGCTTCAGTAATGGCCCAATAAAGCGAGGCCACCATGCTGCTTCTAAACCTGCTCTCATAAGTCTCCATGCCTTCAGCACACTATATTACACAGCCATTAAAAGAGCAATCCGACAACTTATTAGTCATAATTTACCCACTTTATAAGGGAGGTAAGATATTGTTATCGTTCAGGAATGCGACTATTACTTTTTTAACCCATGCCTTCTCGTGCTCTGCATTTCTCTTTATATCTTCCCTAAAGGTTTTACTGTAGGAATGCACCAATAATTATCTTCATTTTTGTTGTTTACTTTTTTTATGTAATTTAGAAACACTAGTTTAACACTTTGCATTGTGCCAAACTTTGTGTTGACCTGCAGAAATGATACACAAATACCTTAATAGAATGTAATGTAATATATGAAGCATATTTTAGGTGAAAATACCAATTTACCAGGACCCACTCCTGTGATTTTGACCCTTTTAATTTAGAAAAAGGAGCTAATAAATTGCGAAATTGCGTGTTTTCAGCTGAATCCGCAGTGTGTACATTACATTAAATTCAAAACACGTTTAATTCTAAAGTCATTTATGGGTTTTTTTCTCTAAATAAAAAAAGAGTGAGATGTTTAGACGTTTGTCTGTCTTTACCCTGATAAATATCCTTACTGTAACAGAATGAGACCATAAAGGCATGTCACAGTTACCCACGACTGCCCACATTACAACCACATGACTCACTTGCTCTTGGTTTAAATGCCAGGACCAGCATATTTCCATGCACCCTGCAAAATAACTATAAGCATTGTATGCACTTTTGGACGATGGACAGGGGTGATCATGAGCACTATGTTCAGTGTGCGACTATGCAGCCCCATACACAGCAGAGTGTTATTGTTGTTGACACATTCTCCATACAGTCATTATTAAACATTACTGTGTGCCACAATCGCCTTTCTGTTGGTTTGGGCCATATTGGGTGGGCTTTAATGAGCCTTGGGCACTCCTCTTTCGACCAGTGTTGGTAGGTTCTCACCACTGCTACCCGGAAACCCCACAAGTCGTGCCATTTCAGGGAAGCTCCGACAACCAAGTCATCTGGATGATTTGTCCTTCACGTCTGCCCAGTTCTAACACATTCAGCACATCAACTGAAAGAATCGACTGGTCAGTTAAAATCCAATGCATGATTTTGATCCGCTTGACCTGTGAGTGGTCATATGGTTTAGGCTCATTTACATTAGTAATTATATATATATAAACATATTATTACTAGTAAAAAGTCACAAATTCATAAATGTTCTGACTAGTACAAATGCTAATTAAGATATCTGTAATGTAGTTTTGTCTAGTTGTGCAGTTTTAGAGCTCTATAATATCATTTATCAAGATAACTGCAAAGAGTTTTCACTAGTCATAATATTATTGATATATAGCCAACATTGCATTATAAATATATCTGGAACTACAATTTCTACTAATAAAAAGTCATTGTAGATATCTGTAACTGTAGATTTTACTAGTAAAAATGGAATTACAGGGAGAAGAGAGTAAATGTAAATCAAATGACTAGTTAAAAATTACATGACAAATATGTCATCCAGGTAATCGGTTATAGGAGTGGTCAGAATGGTTTTATAGATTAAACATTTCATAGCTAATCTCTGAAATGAGAATCTTCACTAGTAAAAATCGCAGTTCAGAGATCATGAATATACCGAGTTGAGGCCTATATCACTGGTGTGATTTACGGCTAAAACGACTTGCCATAGCATATGATGATTTGAGAGGAGACTGAAGAGAGGGAAGAGAACTCTGGCTGGAGTTCAGGTGCCTTCTGCTTGTGGTAGGAAGCCAGTCCCCTCTCTCTTTTAGAAATAAGAGATTTGGTAGAGTGAAAGGGAGGTGACGGGGTGGTGGAAGGTTGCAAAGACTTGTCATGGACACGTAAACAAGGGAGAAATATTATTTGTAGGACATTAGATTGGGGGAGGGGCTTCAGGCATGTTTCTCCTCTCAGATTTTTTGTTATTTCATAACACATTCTAATACAAACGCTTTAATATCGAACACTTTAATATATAACATACAATATATTTAATATATAACACTTTAATTTTATATATCCTTGAATATTAACAATGATTATGAATGGGGAATGAAATTAAGGGCCCTTTTCTTAACTTTTAAGTATCAAAAAGCAACAAAATCACATGGCTTCAAATTTTGAAAAGAAGGAAGATGTGTCCTCAGACTTTTGACAGGTTGTGCATTCACTATGTACTGACTATACACACTAATAATAGAAATCTGAGGGGAAGATAAACACATATACAAACACACACACAAACACACACTCACACATACACGCGGCACCACGCGAGCGCGTCATGGTGCCTCGTCCTCAGCTCTGAATAAAGCCACTCTTTCTCCCTCGCCCGTCTCTCTGACGCGGGCAGATCCTTTTATTATTTTGGGGAAGACAGCTCCTTCCCTCCGGAGGGGCCTCATTCGAGTCCGGTGGACGTTTCATGCTCTGGGAGCCCGGCCAAACGGAACAGCACACACACACACACACATACACACACACACACACACACACACACACACACACACACACATATGCACACACATACACATACAAACACCAAAAGAAAAACCCAGTGGCATCCATAACTAGAAAGCACAGCAGGGAAACAAAAGGCTGTTACAGTAACATAGTATTTTTTTTTTGTGCAGCCCCAGCCACCACTGGGCCTGGATCAGCACAGCCAAGCTCAGCAGTGTGAGGAAGACTCTAGTCTGGAGGAAGAGCTTGAAAGAGAGTATTAGTTTGATGCCAATCAGTTGGATTGTCTTCTGAAGGGACATCACATTTGGGCTGTGTGTGTCGTCGAGCTTCACTGAAGCAGCACGTTGACTCCTGAAACTGAGGCAGATGTCACAGTGTGTATTTATCTTTATTCTTGGTTGGATAATTTCACTGTAGCATTTAACACACTTTTATTTAACCTGGGTAAAATGATTGAAATGATTTGAAATGATTGAAATGATATTTGTCTTGTCGTTTTGATCCTTGAAGGCTGCCTATTACGTTTTTGTGGCTTATTGTGACAAAATGCTCATAATTCATTTTTACACACCCATTTTCCACCCTCTCTTTAAATTAAACAGACCGTTTTTGTTTGTGTGCCTTTAAGAATGATTTCCGCCACGCCCACTTTTAAGAATTTGTATCTTCCACCTTTGAGTTACATTTGTGGTGGTTTCTTATTCAGAGTGAACGCAGTCTGAAAGAGACTACTGCTGTGGACCCTGATCATAAAATAGCTAGCTATGCTAACCCAACATGCCAACAGGCTACTTAGTGTTATTTTGAGCTCTGTAGAGCAGAGCTAACTAGCTTTCCAACACAACTCGCCTGCGTCTGTTGTTGAAGGCGCTACATCTAAAACACCCACCCGAATGTCCGTACATCTGTTCTTATGTACGTCTACACGGCTGTTTTTTTGGAGTTGAAACATGGTTATGAAGCTCTGGTGAAGCTCCGGGCGCATCAGATGCTTGTGAGGCTGTCTGGTAAGATGTTAACCTAAGAGCCTCACAAGCCCCTCGACGCTTCTGCTTCACCGGAGCTTCAGAACCGAGCCATTTCCCAGCGTAAGGATGGTCTGGTGTTGGTTTCCCCTCCACAAAATGGTAAGAACAGATGTTTGGATGTTTGGGTGGATGTTTTAAATTTAGCGCCTTCACTATTGCTCTGGACAATCTACACAACGTAATGTTAGACTGAACATATACACTATATTACACGACAGTCATTCGCCAAACCCAGACTGCTCCAGTGGTGGTGTGCTTTACACCACCCCATCAGACACTTGGTATTGGGCTTGGTGATGTAAAGCTTGCATGCAGCTGTTCGGCCATGGAAACCCATGCCATGAGGCTCCTTTACAATTTCAATTGTGAGTAAGGCAGACTGCATGGCTAGGTGCTTGATTTTAGACACTTTTGTGGATTAAAGGGATTAAATAAAACATCTGAATTCAATGACTCTGGGCCCTATCTTACTCCCCGCCGACAGTCTATTTTCACGCCTTCCACCTGTGTTGTTTAAAAAGCAACACTGCATGTGAATTTATCTACGCTGACGGGTGTGGTGGTCTCAAAATGAGGGGTGTTCAGGTCAATTTCTGGTGTATTGCTGTGTAATTGTCCCATCATTACAATAGCAAAGACACAATGACATGTTCTAAATCAAGCTGCGCGGTTGACGACTTGCCTAAGTTGCTAAAATAGGGCCCTAAGAAGTGTGTCCCAATACTTTTGTCCATATGGTGTATATGAATGCTACATTGTTTGCAGTGTCTGTGAAACGTGTAGGCATTTATTAATGGAAAAGATATTGGGTGAATATTGACTTCTAGTGTATGTAATTAATAAGGTGTAAGCCCTAAAGCTAAAGAAGCTAAATGAGACTAAATCTGGGGTCAAACTGTGTAAATTCGATTATTTGAACAATTTCTTTAAAGCTGACAGACTGATTTCATCCTTCCTATTAAATATCAGCCTGATGGTTCAAATTTGCTACTGGCCTATATATATATATATATATATATATATATATATATATATATATATATATAGAGAGAGAGAGAGAGAGAGAGAGAGAGAGAGAGAGAGAGATAGAGATAGATAGATAGATAGATAGATAGATAGATATATTTACCTGTAGAATATATGGAATATAATGGAATAAAATATAACACACATTTAACAAATTTGGCCCATCATAACAAAGGCCATTGTTAAATGACCCACATTGTCACTTTAAGCGCTGTCTATGAGCATCAGCATGATCAGAACAGTACGATGTGCTTTGACCATCTGTAATCCTCTGCTCTAAGCCTGGCAGAAGCACCCTGTCTGGCCATTGTTGGTGTGTGTGGTGTGTATGGTACGCTGTGGGAGTGTGTGTGGTGAGAAAGCTGGCAGCGCTGACCCGGTCCTGGCCCCACTCCGCCCCGCTCCTCCTGGCCTCCCTCATTAGCCGCTGCTCCTCTGGGTTAAACGCTCTCTCTCTGTAAATGAGAGCCAGTTTAAGGGCTGTTTCCTGCAGCCTCAGCTGCAAGCACATCTGGGAGAGAGCGCAGAAAAGGGGTCCAAAACTGCCCCCCACGTGTTTGCTTACGGCTGGCCTGATTGCCTTTCCTTCCTCCCTCTCGCCGTCTCTCTCTCTCTCTCTCTCTCTCTCTTTCTCTCTCTCTCTTGCTCTGTCTGTCTCTCTCACTCTCTCTTGCTGTCCTTCCTCTCACTCCTCTATTTGGCTCCAGCAGAATATGCAGGGAAGAAAGAGAGAGATTGGGTCAAGTGGAGAGAGGAGTCGAGGACAACAGTTTTGTGTGTGTGTGTGTGTGTGTGTGTGGACAATTGGCAGTGTAATGTGTGTGTGTTAATAGCAGCATGTGTGTACATTTGTTTGTTTTTGTTTGGTGGTTATAGGGATGAAACAGGGATGGAGACCCAGTGATTATTAGGGATGGGCGATGATATCGGGTTTATTATCAGTATTTGCAGATAATTACTTTATAAAAAATGTAAAGTTTAAATTTGATCAATATTTAAATTGATATTTAATGTTGAATTTTGCTTATTTTTATTGTATTTTATCTTTATTTGTTTGCATTTGTAAAAAATAAATGGTGTATTTCTCTGTAATGCAGATCCAGGTGCCTTTGAGGCCTATTTCGCATCATCGTTGACATGTATGAGAAGTACTCAGAAGCCTTGTATCTCCAAAAAGGCACCTCTACAGGATAAAGAAAAGCCTTTTCATCTTTCAATGGAAGTCAATGTAAGATATGATTGTATAACAATAAGTTTGGAGCATTTCTATTAATCCATTCATTATTAAACCTTAAGACAATGTAAAGAACGACTGCCAGATTCACATTATGTCAAAAAATGAAAAAAAAAAAATAACATGTGACAACAACAATATATAAGCACTGACCCATGTACTTGTACTACTTTCAATTTTAATGCAGCATCTTGCAAAAAATTGGCTTCCACTACAACTGTGGAGTGCAATTCAGTTTTACACCACTGTCATAAAAAACTAATTGCACTTCGCACAAGCGCCCCTTCAGGGACAACTATACACATGCATTTGTTGACAAGCTGAGAGATACAGAACCTGCATCTGATGTAAAAGAGGCATATGGACAGAGGCAGAATTTTACACAAATGTGACTCCTCAGTTCTGGAGAGAGGTCTTCTGTAGCTCCACCAAAGCTCCACAGTGCAGTAGCAGCATTCTAGCCCGGAGTGGCAAAGACGGAGACGTCACTCTCCCTGTTACAGTCAGTAGAGCATCAACAGTTCATTTTTTGGGGAAAAACACAAGAATTTCAATGGTCATAAATGCAAATAAATTTTCGTAGTATTTGTAGATGTTCTGTCTAGGTCCCTGGTTAGTCTAATCAATGTTGCATTAGGTTAAATCAGTTGTGCTGCTGGTGGTATTGAACATATCTATGCAGAGACTTTCTTGAGGGTCCTTTGTTCTTCTAGCTCTCACAACATCACTCATAACTCTTTTGAACACAAGATATTAAATTTTTGTATTTTCATCTCACAGATGAATGATTAAGCTTTCCATTTGTATGAATGTGCCAAATTTATGCTTGAAATACCTTTTAATATCACTTGCCTTTACATAGCATATGACAATAAAACACTACAAAGGAGAAGGGGAGGGATTATTAAGTATTAAAATTTTATTTGCTTTATTTGTGTAATGGAAAATGATAAAAACGTACAGTTCAGCAATATCGCCTTGGCTAAGATAAGTCAGTGTTGATTTTTTTTTTTTTCTTGTGTTTTTGTTTGTTTTTATCATTTCTTTCTTTCGATAAGAATAATCAAATAATATTTATAATTATAACAATATACCCATATGGTTTTGAGGAGAGAAAGAAAAAAAAATAAAGTGTGAAAATAAATTATCATAACAATTATAATAATAACGATAATAACAATCAAGCTTTATAAACATCTGTTTTCCTCGCTAGTCGTGTCCATAGAGTCTGTTCAGAGGCAGTCTTGTCCGTGGAGTGTGTATATCCCAGCATATCAGCACAGAATAAGCAGTCCTTCTATATTCTCTACCTCTCTTTCTCTCGCTTTCTCGCTCTCTCTCCAGCTCTCTCTCTTTTCTCTTAGGCTTAGAGTCCGAGAGTCAGGCCTACGCGAGCCGTATCTGTTCAGTTTACCAGTGGCAGCGGCTGATGGCACCAACACACACACGCACACACACACACACACACACATACACAGTGACTCGGCTATAACACACATCCTCTCTTTCCCATGTACTTGTACTACTTTCAATTTTAATGCAGCATCTTGCAAAAAATTGGCTTCCACTACAACTGTGGAGTGCAATTCAGTTTTACACCACTGTCATAAAAAACTAATTGCACTTCGCACAAGCACCCCTTCAGGGACAACTATACACATGCATTTGTTGACAAGCTGAGAGATACAGAACCTGCATCTGATGTAAAAGAGGCATATGGACAGAGGCAGAATTTTACACAAATGTGACTCCTCAGTTCTGGAGAGAGGTCTTCTGCAGCTCCACCAAAGCTCCACAGTGCAGTAGCAGCATTCTAGCCCGGAGTGGCAAAGACGGAGACGTCACTCTCCCTGTTACAGTCAGTAGAGCATCAACAGGATTCTGAAACTGTTATTTTAAGGTAAAATTACTTTCTTCTGTTCCTTAAATGAGCACAGTTACTATGTCTGACATACTGACATTATTCTTAACCACTTAAACTGTAAAGCCATGTTTTACCCTGTTCACCAGTTAACCAGGTATTTCCCTGGTAATAATAGTTATAAATAAGAAGTGTTAAATAAACAAATAAATATGTAATAAACCTGCAGTGTAAAGGGGTTAAAAGGTCACAGTGAATGCAAACAGCTTTGTCCCTCTATCTTCCTGTAAAGCAGGCACTGGGACAAGATGTTTACATAGTTATAAGCTGAACAGTAAACGCAGTGCTGGCAGTCATTTTTAGTTATTTATTTATAATGTCATTGATTTATTGGGGTGAGAGAAATGTGAGAGGGTCAATTAAAAGCGGTTTTGTTCAAGTGCAAATCCAGTTTCAGGCCTTTTCCAGTTTTTACACCAGTAAGTTTGATACACTTTCAACACTGATACCCTGCTCCTGTGTTGAGTCTCTGTTCTATCTCTATCTCTGTACATGAGTGTGTAAGAACTCTTAGTGTATGCTGGACTCTAACGTTGTTTGTCGGTCAGAATGCAGCACCCTTGGGCTGCTAAACTACAATGCTTCCTTCTTCACTTAACTCTGCCTCAGTCTCAACACACACAGCACAAATACAAGAGTCCCAACAGCCTTAACTCACAGTTCACAGCCCTTAGAAATGATCACATAGAGTCCACACCGACCCAGCTGTGATGGAATTCCCTCTGTAGGGTCAACATATTTCCCAGGACGGTCCCATTTCAGCTTGGGTTGAACTTATATATATATATATAGATATATAGATAGATAGATAGATAGATAGATAGATTTTTTTTATTGCATACTCTCTTCCATTCTATGGGATGTATTTTGTGTGCTGCTACATTAATGCAACATATAATAATTTACACATGAATATAATAAATTGCATTGCTTTGTTTTTTTGCTTGATTTGTTTTTGGCAATGACCGCACAGATGTAACATTTTATTATGTGTAAATTATGAACACATTTGAAATATGTAAATTATCACTTTTATTATCACTGCATCACTTTTTCCAGTGGACTCTTTGCAATACAAGTAATTGGAGGTAATTGTCTAGATAAATTGTAGCCAGTTGTATAGGTTGCCACGCTCTAGACAGCTAAGTGTGTAAAGTTTAAGTAATATAAGATTAACTGGACCTCGTTGGAGTTGCCACATCTGGTCGACATTGGTTGACAAGGGCCTTCTTATTAATATGGTGTGAAAACAGTACCCTGCTGATGCACTTAATACATCAATCAGCCATAACATTAATGCTTAATATCGTATAGGTCCACCTACTGCCACCAAAACATCTCTGAACCATCGAGGCTCCACAAGACATAAGACATAGCCAGCATTAACCTTTTTTAAAAATCTGTGCTACAGTAGCTCTTCTGTGGGATCAGATCAAACGGCCTAGTCTTCGTCCCCCTCTCACATCAATGAACCATGGGCGCCCATGACCCTGTCGCCGGATAACCGATTGTCCTTCCTTGGAGCACTTTTGGTACGTACTGACCACTACATACCGGGAACAACCCACAATGTCTGCCGTTTTGGAGACCCTTCCACCTAGATGTCTAGTCATCAACGTCAAGAGCTTACTGTTAATGTGAGGCCTAATATGTAGATCCCACCCCTTGTTATTTACTCAGTTTTACTTCACCAGTGTATGGGACTATGTACAAGAATGTCTGTGTATTGCGTCCCCAATGTAAAAAGAAGGCTGTCCAAAAATATGCTGCCTAAAATAAAAGAACCCTTTTTTCAATACCTGTAATCCTCTTGACCACTCGGCCTGTCTTTTGACCAATGTGTGGGCTGTATGTGTTTTATTTTTTGGGGAAAAACACAAGAATTTTAATGGTTATAAATGCAAATAAATTTTCGTAGTATTTGTAGATGTTCTGTCTAGGTCCCTGGTTAGTCTAATCAATGTTACATTAGGTTAAATCAGTTGTGCTGCTGGTGGTATTGAACATATCTATGCAGAGACTTTCTTAAGGGACCTTTGTTCTTCTAGCTCTCACAACATTACTCATAACTCTTTTGAACACAAGATATTAAATTTTTGTATTTTCATCTCACAGATGAATGATTAAGCTTTCCATTTGTATGAATGTGCCAAATTTATGCTTGAAATACCTTTTAATATCACTTGTTGACAATAAAACACTACAAAGGAGAAGGGGAGGGATTATTAAGTATTAAAATTTTATTTGCTTTATTTGTGTAATGGAAAATGATAAAAACGTACAGTTCAGCAATATCGCCTTGGCTAAGATAAGTCAGTGTTGATTTTTTTTTTTTTTTTTTTTGTGTTTTTGTTTGTTTTTTATCATTTCTTTCTTTCGATAAGAATAATCAAATAATATTTATAATTATAACAATATACCCATATGGTTTTGAGGAGAGAAAGAAAAAAAAATAAAGTGTGAAAATAAATTATCATAACAATTATAATAATAACGATAATAACAATCAAGCTTTATAAACATCTGTTTTCCTCGCTAGTCGTGTCCATAGAGTCTGTTCAGAGGCAGTCTTGTCCGTGGAGTGTGTATATCCCAGCATATCAGCACAGAATAAGCAGTCCTTCTATATTCTCTACCTCTCTTTCTCTCGCTTTCTCGCTCTCTCTCCAGCTCTCTCTCTTTTCTCTTAGGCTTAGAGTCCGAGAGTCAGGCCTACGCGAGCCGTATCTGTTCAGTTTACCAGTGGCAGCGGCTGATGGCACCAACACACACACACACACACACACACATACACAGTGACTCGGCTATAACACACATCCTCTCTTTCCGGGCAGTACCAAAGTGACTCAGTACAAAATAAAGAAAGGCTAAAAGCATCAGGCGTTTCCCCCCCAGAACGCCACACTCTTGGTAAGTCTGTGTCCGTGAGGGATGGGGGGTTGGGGTGGGCTTTTAAACAAGCAACATGTCCTCTTTACACTCCGGTCTTTCAGCCTTCGGCAAAAAAAACAACACAAACAGTGTCTCTTTATGGTCGTCTGTTATGAACCGTAGCCACACCTTCTTATGTAGCATTCGACCAGGATGTGATGGAAAGTCAGCTCCCCACACTGCCTCTCTGATCTGCAGAGGTACTTGTGAAGACCAGGTAGAGTAAGCCAGCAGTCACCCAATACTACTACTGGACATGTATCTTCCTACAGGTTTCACCTCCAACCCAAATCTCACACACTTGATCTAGATAATCAGGGATTTCTGCAAATATTTGACGTATTTGAAATGGGCCTAATTTGTGTTCCCAACATTGGAAAATCAGGAGATCAGAATCAATGGATTAAATAAATGGAAATGGTTTCGTACTCAAATATCACATAAGTTAGCAATCTTAAACAATAATGGCAGTCTGTGGCACACGGCAGGACGTTATGGGTATCCCGTGTCCACTAGGCTACACTGTTTATGTATATTGTCCAGCAGTGAATGTTTCCCACTACCCTACATATTTTCCACTGTTTTCCCACTAGCCTTCCTATGGTGGTGCCATATGCTATGTTGTGGAAACCACTATATATTCCACTATAAAATAGCCTCAGACGTAGTGCACTGTATCGTGTATAAGATACAGTTTTAAACATATCCAGTCATACGTGTGGTGGATTGGACGTATTGGATTGGAGCTAAACCCTGCAAGAAGTTAGATGTCCACGAGTTGCGTTGGTGACCACTGCAAAAGGTGAGGAGCATCTGGGATGGGGCTGCCCTGGATGAACCCTCAGTGGGGCTCGGCCCAGGCAGGTGAGCGGCCTGCATGATGCGGGTGGCTGAATGTGGGGTGGATGGGAGTCGGAGTGGGCAGCATGTGGCCTGCGTGGCTGAAAGGCGGCAGGTGGCCCATGTGGGTCATGTGGCTTGCCATGGCCCCGGCAGTGGAGAAGGGCGACGTTTTATCGTGCATGCACTTGGACAGCTCCTCGAAGCCCTCGCCTGCCCGTTTGCTGCGCTTGGACTTGCTGGACATCTTGCGGTTGCGCGTCTGGATGCCTTCTTTCTTCATGGTCAGCGGTCTGTTGACCTAGAAAGAGAACGATAGAGAGACAATGGTTAGATGGTAGGTTCTTTCCATGCCTAGAGGGACATTTTGGGCATTCAGAACTCAATTTCAAGAGATGACCATCTATGTTATTAACAAGCAAAAAAAAATATCTTTCAATTATGACATTTCTTCATTCCTGTTTTGGAAAATTAGCTGCATTTTATTACTGTTTTCATTTTACTGTGTATGTAATTTTATTTATCCGTTCCTTTGAGGCTGAGCTGTATTCAATTACAAAAATAACCATTTAAGTTGTACGTCGTGATGCTCATGTTTTTTAAAGGGTCCATTGTGATCATGAATATCATTATTTATTTGAACGGCTGTCCAGCCATGACCAGGCCTACTGGAAAAAAAAAAAAAAAAAAAAAAAACGTCCTCCCTCTTTTCTTTTGGGTGGCCACTTTGTTGCAGCTCGTCACGCTTGTCCCATTTAGGGCGAGCAATGATTTATTCCCAGGATAAAGTAGCTAATGTGGGCCAAGCTGAAGATAGAAAGGCACTGAGTGGCAGGTCTGTCCGGAGGGGCTCTCCTGGGGGTAACGCCTCCCACCCACCCAGACAAAGCTGGACCCGTCAAAAGGCGGAGAGCGGAGAAACGGTCAGGCTGACAGGCGCAGGCACCCTTTGCTAACCCCCCCCAAAAGCCCACCAATACCTCTCCCCACCCAACAATGCCTCATAGGAGAGTAGGAAAGCGTCCACTGGGGCTTCACTTACGTTGTGCAGTTTGTAGTAGAGGCCGCAGGCGTTGCACACCGGGTCCCCGTTGCCGTTGCGCCTCCACAGCGTGGTGGTGGTGGTCTGACAGTTCGCACAGCAGGTGCCCGCGCGCCGCGCCGCAGACTGCAAAAGAAGAGAGACGAGAAGCGTTAAGTGGGCGGGGTTAACAAAAAGGACATTTCACAAATTAAGACAAGGGACACGTTAACGGGACACGTTGTAAAAGAGACGGTTGTTTAAAACACTGTGTGCTAAGCTTGTCATTTTAACCCTGGACATGCAACTGGTTATACAAATGTTCACAAAAGTCAAGTCTTAAAAAGACACTTTGTACCTTGGTTTTTATTAGGTTTATTATTATTATTTTATATGTTTGTTATTATTTATATATTTTTTTAAATAAAGGTACTGTGTGATTGAGATGTTTGGATACATAATCTATATTTACAGCAATCATTTTGTTCTGAAAAAAGGGAAACTGGAAAAATGAAATGTGTTGGTTTAAAAAATATAACCTCAAAACCAACATGTTTTATGTTTTTTTAAAAAACGTGAGTAAACGCACGTAAACGCCGCCGCCGCCGGGAAATGTTTTTACCGTATTTTGCGTTTTCCAAAAACAGGCTAAACGAAATGAAGAAAGATTGGAAACCAATGCACACATAATTATAACCCACTGGTATATTATGTTCCTGTATTTGTTTATTACGATGTTTTGCGTTTTCTAAAATTACAGGTCAAACGAGACAACAAGCTCAGTTCACTGTAACCCATAATATCGGCTTTTGTGTATTTCCTTACAGCTCGTGAACTCATATTCATTATACAGCACTGTTAGTGTATACTATATAACACACAGTTGTGTATAACACAAACACCATGTGTCTGTTTCGGGCACCTATTCCTAATATGTGTATTGAATTCAGGCCTGCTCCGCTTCACATTGTTTTATTCTAATGTCTAACGCTCCTCCATAAGCTGCTCCAGTCCTGTGGGCCAAATACTTCAGCCCACGATAAAGATCTGCTGGAGGAGCTGGGGGTGACGAATATTATGGCTGTGCGTGGCTGTGTGTACTCCACAGCACACAGCATTTCCAAACCATCCCACCGTCCCCGAATCAGATGAAAGAGCGCGCCGGCTCAAGCACACCAAGTCGCTTCCAGAGAGTCGCCTCGATCGGCCTAACTGAATCTATTCTGTGCATTTATACGAGCTTAATTCAATTTTCCAATTTGTGCCATGATGAGGGAGGGAGGAGGGGGGGGGGGGGTGGGGGGTGAGTGGGGAGAGGTCGCTGCGCCTGGCGAAACGAGCTGCCTCTCTGTTTTACCAAACGCTGCACGGCTGTTGGAGTGGATGGCGCTTAGAGTTGGAGTTTGGGGTGATGCTGAGAGAGAGTGTGTGTGTGTGTGTGTGTGTGTGTGTGTGACAGAGAGAGTGTTTAAGGCGGGGGCTGGTTGGAGGGGGGGCTGTGTCCATTACACATCAATTTTTCACACATAATAAGAAACATTTATAGGCGTACAATGCAATTCCCCCCGCAGCCACGAGCCTTTCGTGTCATCTGTTCGTTTACGGTTTACATAAGCGCTCCTGGTAGCCTCTAATGCAGGGTGAGGAGCCTCGAACAACAGCAGAAAAAAAAACTACAAGAAGAAAGAACGAGTAGCCTCCGAGACAAACGAGCCGCTGTTTAAAAAATAAAATAAAAAAATATATTAAGAATAAAAAAATGACGGTAAATTTTAGGCTGCATTTTTAAAAATAAAAATTAAACAAAATTGACATTTAAAATATTATAAACAATCATAATAGTGGCGTGTGTTATTATTGATAATATGCTAATAATAGTATTAGTATTATTGTTAGTATTGATAGTGCTTCTATTATTATTATTATTATTATTAATAATAATAATAATAATAATAATAATAATAGTTCTAGTCATTGTTAAGCAAAAAATACCCTCGTTAAATTAAAATAATAGCCGTGGACAGCAACACGCTCGCATTCCGATACTGAAGCTCGGTGCCAACCGAGCGCGGACAAACAACAGCGCGAGCGCATAAATCCATTTATTTTCCAAAATGCCTCGCGCCGTCCCCGCCCCTCACACACACGTACACACACACACACACATATATACACACAGCCTGGTTCTCCTGGTGCTGCTGCTGCCGCCGCTGCGGTGCGTGAGTGTGTGTTGTGCTAATCGCTTTGCAGTAAAGGCGTGTGTGTATATGTGAATGTGTGTGTGTGTGTGTGTGTGTGTGTGTGTGTGTAAGAGACGCGGTCCTGCCGGGGCTCAGAGAGAATGCAGTGGGGTTTGTTGGAGACGGAAGCACCCGGGGAGCCTGGCTTCCTTATCGGGCGCGGGCAGATATCCGGATAGGAAACAACTGGACGGCCTTTGAACGCGGAGCTCTGAAAACACTCGAGCCCAAAGCTGCGCCCTGCGCCGCATGGAAAAGCTTATGGAGTTCTCATCTGGAGAGCACGACACAAAGCTCGCTCACAGGAGAAACCAGTGCTGTTATTCTGGAATAACGCGCGTGATCATAATAATAATAATAATAATAATAATAATAATAATAATACGTGTTTTTTTAATCCTCTTATAGTAGTCTGCTCTACAGCTCAAGCCCAACCCTTTTTCTACAAGGACCCTGAGAGGAGACGAGATCCACTCAGACTGACTGTCCATCTGTTTCTGTCCTATATAGAAAAGTCCTGTCCTATAAAAAACTCTGTCCTGTAGAGTTGCTGCCCTGTTGTCCTAAAAAGTGTCCCTTTGTCCCGTAGAGAGTCTCTATCCTATGAATCTCTGTCATGTGGTGTCCCCATCCTAACAAGAGGCTACAATCAAAAAACATCTCTGTGCAATCGAGAGCTACTGCACTATAGCCAGTCTCTGAATTATTGAGTCTGTGTCCTATACAGCGTCTCTCTTTTGGGGCCCATGTCCTATAAAGTGTCTCTGTCCTATAGTCTATCTAGTCCCATAGTCTCCGTCCTATAGAGTCTGAATTCTGTATAAAGTCCCTGTACTGTAGAGAACCACTGTGCTATAGAAAGCCCCTGTGTTATAGTGAGTCCCCTATAAAGTGCCGCTGTAGTATAGCGAATATCTGTCCTGTAGTGTTAATCCACTGTAGTCTAGTCCTTGTGTTAATGTGACTGCTAATTGAATAATTCTGCCTAATTAGGCCTGTACAGGCTGATCAGCTGCCTAATTAATAGAGAGGAACAGCTAACTAACAACTAACACCACACAAAAGTGTTGAAATGATCATTAAGTTGTTTTTTTTTTTACTTTAATGCTAAGGATTTTTACGAGTGAATGCAGTGCTGAGCCTGTTCTGTAATATTAATATGCAGATATATTTTTTATTTTATCAAAAGATTTAATTCAAAGACAATTTAAGGAGAGTTGGGTTTTTTTTTGCTTTGGAACAACCCAGGACACACAAACACAACTGAAGATGATGTAATTGGTTTATTCCCAGCTCTGCAGTTCTATTAAACTATTGCACATTGTCTCATTAATAGGCCACGGGTTCCTTCGGCTAAACTTAGAAAACGCTAAATCGAATCGTCCTAAAATTCTGCCTGAATGCAAGGAAGTTTTTTGACATGTTTCTCAAAGACAATGCCGTGGTGTGTAACGGCCAACTGGAGAACCGTGGCTCTCCCAGAGACCGGACCGGCATAGGACGAGGCGCGTGGACATCACTGTGAAGGGTCAGCGTGTGCAGCTGTCCAGTCAACGTGCCGTGGTGCTAATTAAGCCAGCGTGGGCATTGGTATCAGTGACAGTATCGGGACTAGCAGCAATAATGATAGCAGTAACAATAGCAATAGTAGCAGGATTGTAACAGGCAGTGTAGGGGATCACCGGGGGGTGAGGGCGACAAACAATTCCAGGAAGATCATAGGGAAAATATAACTTTCCTGGAATTGTGCTTATTCTCTCTGCTCTGGGCTTCTATTTAGCCCTCTTTCTCACGTGTGTATATGTGTGTGTGTGCGTATGACAGAGGTTAAGGGTCAAATGAGCTACTCACCAGTCTGCGTTTGGGCTTGATGAGTGGCCGGTTCTGACCGTTCATCTTGTGGTACAGGCCGCAGGCGTTGCAGAGGTAGTGGCCCGTTCCGTCTCTCCTCCAGAGAGGGGTGGACGTGGCTCCGCAGTTCACACACTCACGCCCCTCTGTGTAGAATTCAGGTGGGGGAAAAATCAAAGAGAAATTTTATATAATTAAGAAGTTCATCTTACAGCAAGAAGGTCAAGTACCATCAGAATTTAGAGTGGGGTCCAGACGAAGGCATTAGGGCTTATTTTAGTTTTATAATTTTACTGTACTCTACTGGAGTCTACAGGCCAACGTGGAGCAATCTGGTCAGGTAAAGTGGCCAAGCTAATTAGCCGATATGTAATCTGACCCCTCCCATTGACGGCACATTAAGATATTCCTCATGATATAAAATATCTCTGTCTAAGAATGCCTTGAACAATAGACATCCGTGCTTGACTGGCCCCAGTCCTGCCGCATACCCCCAGTAAGATCGTCACAGACACAGACACCTCCATGTAAAATAATCCACCAGAGCATTGCAGAGAAGCGGCAAGGGTATGTCCAAACCCCGAGGAGCCCATTTAGAAGCAGCGCTGCATAATTCATCACTGACATCAACATGGACATAGAGTGTACCTCACAACGCACTTCATGTGTCATACAGTGTATTCAAACTTCTCCAACTGCATGTCCACGAACCTCACATGCTGGAGTCCCAAAATGCAGCATTGTGCTTCAATGTTTGTGGACTTCAGTGTCTGCATTTATGCATTAATGAGCAGAGGTGGCTATATATAGCCGTACAGAGTTTCTGTATCTGCTGTAGTTTCCATACACTCCCTCATTTGGGTTTGCCCCCTTTCGAGTCGAGAATTACTGAAGACACCTTTTAATGGGAAAGCCCTGAATGTGCTGGAGATGACTAGATGTTTCTGCTCTCACCTCCCAAGAGCATCTCCCTATTATTCCCATTCTAATGTGAGGGACTACCTGTCCCACCCAGGCCAGAGAAAGGAATCCGCCCTGGACAATAGAGGCGCTCCTTTTGAAGTGCCTGATGTTTAGTAATTCGGCCATGCCGCCTCCCTTGTTCTCCTCTGTCACCATTCCAGTGAAGCAACAGACAGTGGTATCGGCGTGTTTCAACTGCCCCGTGGTTCTGGGAGTGCGAGGACAAAGTGTCTACGAGTTGTTGAGGCCACGGGGCCGCAGGGTTGGGCCCTGAGCCTCAGGCTATGGCAGTAGGAGAGGTCGTTCAAGACTCCCAGGCATATGCTGACCCCCTGACATGACTTGGATACCAGAACGGTTTGGTTTCACCGAGGTGTGCAAAGTCACCGGTGTTGAGTTCACTGCTACAACGTCCTTTTGCACCATGCAGCGTTCAACAAGACACTTGTGAACCCAGTAGAGGCTAATCCTGCAACAGTGAATGTAATAGATGTACTACCTTCTTTCTGTCAGACTCTCAGAAATTCTGAATATCAGTATCTATAGCATTAGAGAGGCCAGGAATTTAAGTGATTTCCTCCCATAAGCTTGAACGCTATTCATCGACTCCCCTTTTGCATTCCTGAGAAGATTGTGAAGCTTGTTTTCCGAACCTAATTCTGCATTCAAGCAGAACACGGGGCACTCTTGCCAAGAGGTAAAGAGATTATAGGATTGTCAGCATTTAATGATGATTACATATGTCTCTTTGTAAGGGTGACAGGCTCCTGTGCAGCTCACACTGTTGTGATCAGCGCCAGTGTTCAGCTCAACAAATGCCTGAAATCAAGCTTCTTTTTTTCTAAAGGACTTGCATGAAAATAAGAGGCGGTTTCAGCAGAACGTTATCAGCACCGTTACTGCTCACAATATCTTTATCTTCATCTTCATCACATCGTACGACTACCAGTCTTAAAAATAAAGGTGCTTCAAATGGTTCTTTGAGCGATACTATAGAAGAAATTTAGAACTTTTTAGAACTTCAGAAGGTCTAAAGAACCTTCACTTGATGTAAAGGTTCTGTACTAAGATTTTCTTCATTTTCTTTTCAGAAGCTAAAGTGGTTCTTTCATGGCATCGTTCAAAGAACCATTTGAAGCCCCTTCATTTTTTTAATACCATCAATACAACAAAAATATTACAGTAGGTTATATTTAATAATTATTCCATAATGCTGCATTGAGTTGTAATAATTATGCTAGTAGTTTTTTCTGCTAATAGTTGTACTACAAACCCCACCACTACCACTACTACTGATTATTAACGGGTTTAAAGTGGGTGTAAACGTTAGTCCTCTGAAACCTAGGCTGCTGTGGTCCGGGACGGCGTGTCCCTGTGGAGCTTTGTTAGTGTAGGGGGATGGGGGTGGAGGGGGGTTAGAAGGGTGTGATTTGGTGTACAGGATATGGCAGGAGCCAGCGCGTCGTGACTCCTGCAGGAATAAAACGCAACGGAGCCCCACAGCAGACGAAAACAAGCGGACAAAAGTGGGCAAAACGAAACCAAGACCGTCACGCCTCTAAATCATCAAAAAAAAAAAAAAATCAGGGAGCGTTGATTTATAATAAGCTAAAATCTAATAAAATCTAAATGTAATTGAATTCATCTGAATATTATATATAAAAAATACGTTATTGCATTTATTGCATATTCACACTGGCCTATGGAAACCATACAGTTTCATATGTAAGCTATGTGATATAGAGGCTATTTGACAAATCGTTAGCCTAATTGTCTAAACACACCTGACACATCATTACTGACCCCGTTTGCTCGTTTTTGTGTTTGTTAAGCCAGGCTTTAAGTGCCTCTTATCAGCCAATGGCCTTTTTGGGGGGACTCGTTTTGGTGGGACATGCAGAACAACCGTCAGACGCGGGACAGAAAGAGGAGGGAGATGGAGAAGCGCCTCAAGGAGAAACTGAAAAATGCCTCTCAAGCTTATCTAACGACTATTTAACACACACAAAAGCCCTACTGGTGTCGTAGAAGGGTCGTTACAGGGCAGAAAAGCCTTTCTGGACATAAATGGACAATGAATGGCGACTTGTGGCTGAGTGTAGACTTTGTCTAGTTTAGTTTGAAAGACAGTGAGTTGGGACGTCAGACACTTCAAACGAAAATGTATTTATATGTGTGTGTGTTTATCTTTGTAAATGTATTTATTATATATTAATATTTATAATAAAATAACGTTTGCGCAATATTTACGCAAGTATCTGTCTATCAGTAAGAATGCGCGAGGAGCCTCACCTGAGCTCGAGCGGGTCTTGCTTTTGCATTTGGGCGTGAAGCTGGACGTAGAGCCTCCAAGCAGGCTGCCCGGGTGGAAGAGGCTCGCGCCGTAGTCGTGTGGCGCGGGTAGAGAGTACGCGGGGTACGTAGGGATGGGGTGGTGGGCGGAGGGCGCGGGTGCGCCCATGGCCAGGCCGCTGCGCAGAGGACTGCAGCCCTCCATCTTCATACCGTCGGCCAGCGCCACCTGGTACTTGACTGCCTCCTTCTCGTCCATCCTGGTGGCGGAGGCGGTGGGTGAAGAGGGTCCCGGGTCAGGGGACGCGTCTTTGGGCGGGGTAGGCGGGAAGTTGTAGAGCGGGTGCGGGCTCGCGTGGCTTGCAGGAGCGGGCACCGGAACAGGGGCCGAGCTGGAGACCGAAACGGAGCTAGAGCTCGAGCCTCCGCCACCGGCGCTGCTGCTGCACGGGTAGCCCGCGCTGGCCGCGTGTAGGCCGGCTTTAGCAAACGGACTGACTGCCCAGGCGTTGTGATGGTGAGCCGCGGAGAGAGCCGCCTTGCCGGTGTCCAGCCACGACAGGCTGGGGCTGTGGATGAGGTGCGGCCGGCAGACCGGACTGCCCGCGAGACGAGCTATGAGGGGGGGGGGAAAGAGGGCAAACACGGTTGTAATAAATAATTAAACACCAAAACTAAACAGTTAAAAACAGCAAAACCCGTTCAGTTATTTTTATATGTATATAAACATTTGATAGAGAAAGAATAGATCAGAATAGACACAATTAAATTAATTCAGATCATTTAAGCAAATGTAAAATGAAAGTAGCAAATATTTAAGATCAGACTTTAGGCAGGACTTTGACCAGATCCATTGTTTTTTAAAGGTTAAAAACTCTGGAAAGTACAAAAAAAACATTTCAGAACAATCAGAAAGTGGAAAGATTTGATTGAAACATTACAACGCATCGGTGTCAGATTAGACAGGACCGATCTTCAAACAAGAAGGATTAGATATTGAGCGATTTCAGACTAAACATAACCACAGTTTAAGATCAGAAACACCAGAAAAACGAGACGAGGAAAGAAGGAATAGACTTCAAGCGGTACATTCACCAACACTGCTCCTTGCGTTCCTACCTGTTGATTCACTTCCAGAATAAAACTCGCTCGACATTTAGCTCAAACTCTAGATGTTTTCCTACTCTAGCTGGAACTTATCACAGATTTCACACAAATCAAACCAACCCAGCCTAGAGTCCCACCAAACGTCAAGCCAACGCCTTCATAGTCCCTTCTTCTCGATGTTCGATCCTGTTGTTTCCTAAGGGCTTGGTGAGATATTCCGATGTAAAGCTTGCCTCAGAAAAGGCCAACAAATAAAACCTATGCGTTATAAAAAACCCACCAGGCCACAACCTGGTCCTCTTCTTCATTTACTTCCAGTAGAAGAACTAAGAGCGGTTGTCCAGTGATTTTTTTGGTTTGGATTTTGTATCCGGGAAGTGCCTTGCTCTCTCTCTCTCTCTCTCTCTCCCTCTCCCAGCCCCAAACAGAGGGGGGACAAGTGACATGAACTTCCCTTTCCTCCCCGTCCCATTTACTGGACAGTTTTTTATATATTATATAAATAGTATATTTACGTTTTAACGCGTTTTAGTGAATGTTACAGTGACAGACCTCCATCCCATTAAAGCATAAAGCCTAGCATTTTCAGTTGTTATATAATTCAATTTTATTGTATTTTTTTATTAAAGCGAAGCTAATATTTCAGCTAACCTCAAAATTCGAGACCTGAAATTATTTTTTAATTAAAATGAATTTTAAATTTAAAATGTAGCAGATTTAACCCAATGCTAGGTAAAGGCCTAGATTACCAAATTGGGCTTATTATTATTATATTATTATCTGAACACGTTGGTCAGTACAATTTCACCAAAATCATAATCAGTGCTTGTAATGTCTTTTTTGTAATAATTACGCTTATAATTTTTTTTTTTTATATCAAACGTCACATATTTTCTGCTCGCCAAAGCCTGCAGACTTCTGGTGGCCTGGGTGATGTTTGTTTGCAGACCCTCCCCTTGCTTTCTGACCCCCTTACTTGTAGAAAAACAAGCGCGGTTTCAAAAGAAAAAAATAGCTGTCCATTATTCTGATGTACTGAACTCTAGGCTTCAAAGGTTAATGCCGTAGAAGAACCATTTTTGTTTCCATTAAGGAAGAAGGTGAAGAACCTTGCAATGTTTAAAGAAGTCGACGTGAAGGGTGAATGTTTTAAACACTCACAGCTCTTTTACAAAAACAGTCCTTTATAGAAGCAAAAATGGCATTGTTGTTTGTATTATGTGAATGAAACACATGTCAGTAAAAAGCATGCGCATTTAATTTTCCACACGTGCACAAACGCGCTCTTACCGTGCGCTTGACTGTAGGACACCCTGGCTCTGGAGTTGGAGTAGTACGGGTTGCCCTGCGAGTCCAAGTGGTTTAAAAACACGTCCACTTCGTCCGGGGGCAAGAGCGGCGCCATAGGCTCCATGTAGTTGTGCGCGAGGCCGTGATGGTGAGAGTCCGGGTGCTGACCGTTCAGCACGGCGTGGTGATGCGCCATCCATCGGGACTGGTCGGCCACCTCCATGTCTCTGGAGAGGGTGTTTTGTGGTGGGGTTTAAAAAAGAACAACGTACGTTAAAGTGTTCTGGGTTACTCTCTGAGACCCTCTGAGAGCCGAGATCATTTATAGTTCCAAAAAACAGCAGAAGCAGAAGATCAGGCCTGCTTGGCTTTGGTGCAAAAAGCACAAATGGGATGCAGAGCTTGACAGTGTCCTTCTCACTTTCTGCGCACTTCTTCTTGAGTTGGAGTCCTTCTTGTTTTGCTGCAAAATAAAAACACATCATGCTTTACTCTTCAAACAGACCGCGTGGGTTAAACAGACATCTCAAATCGACTCGATTAATTGTTTGAACCGAGCTGTATAATATATCAATATTTACAGTTATACACTTACAATATACACTGAAACTCCAGCAAAAGCACAACAGGCAGGAGGACCCCGTCTCCAAACAAACCCCACACTTACTGCTTACTGCATTCCGCTCCTCCCTTAGTCCGCTCTAGAGAAAGTTAATCCTGTTGACATATCGCTAGACCCGGTCTAGTCTGATACGGAGTGTTAAAACAAGTCTCGAGTCTTTTTTTCTGCTGCCGAGCCGAGCCGAGCGCTGCGTGCTTAATGAGCTGCGCCTCTCTGCTCCGTCTGAACTGGCGCCAGTGCATTCCATATGACGCGAGCGAGGGGGCGGAGCTACGGAGCGTTTTTTTAATTCCCACCCGTTTTCCGTCCTCCGCGCACTCAGCAACACTATAAAGCAGCAAGGCCCCGCCTCTCCTGCGCTGGGATTGGCCGGGCTGTTCAAACTCGTAGAGCAGCCAAAGCGACGAGAATGAGCCGGTAGCCAATCCCGACGTGAAAGGGGCGTGGCTTTCAGGAAAACGAGTGGGGAGTGAAAAAAACAAAACAAACGCTGGATGAAATAAATAACGTCGCTGTTGGTGTGACCTTCTCCGCGCTAACCAATGAGGGGCGGCGCGCGTCGCTATTGGCTCAGGTCAAGAGAGACAGATAGAGAGAAAGAAAGAGAGAGAGAGAGAGAGAGAGAGAGAGAGAGAGAGAGAGAATGAGGGAGAGATACATCAATCAGAGGGGGCAGTTTTATTGAGATCTTCTAGCTTTCTTACAGCTTGGCGCTCCACGTTGATAACGTCTCTCTCTGTCCCTCTCTCTCGCTCCACGAAGCCTACGTTTGCAGCCTAAGTCCATAACTGATTGGTTTACACATTTCCACTGTATTTTTTACCCAGAATTATCCCGTGCTAATGGAGCAGTCTGTTTGATTTAAGGCACAGAAATAAAGACGCATTAAATAAATAAACATATAAGCTGGGGATCGGCTTTGTAAGCCTGCAGGTAATGCTTTGTTTACTTAGTGTTTTTCTAAGCAATAAATTAAGGGATTTTAATTATTTTTAATGGCATTACTGAAATTAAATAAAACAGTACAATGCAGGGAATGTGACCTGCCCTCCAATAATCTACTTAATATATATATATATATATATATATATATATATATATATATATATATATATAGATAGATAGATAGATAGATAGATAGATAGATAGATAAATAGTAGGGCTGCACGATATATCATTTCAGCATCGTTATTGCAATGCGTGCATGCACAATACTCACATTGCAAGATGTGCAATATGTCACATAAAGCAAATTAAACCAAGCACGTGTTTTTAAATTTAAATTGGCACGTTTATCATTTACCATGACATTTCTATCAAAGGCAGATTGTGTCTGACCATTATTATTTATTTTGCTTCTATCTTGGATACACAGACTACTACTAGGCGAAACTGGTAAAAAGTCCTGTATTTCTAATATCACAATATATATTACAGAACAACAAAATGTTGCCATTTTTTTATGTCGCGCAGCCCTGTTAGATAGATAGATAGACAGACAGATAGATAGATAATCACTTAATCTGTAAAAGTTACATTTTACTTGTTTAAGGCAGTAAAACACTGACCTGTCCTGTCAATCATTAGCATGCGCCTAAAACAACAAACTTTCAAATGTTGATTTTCGCACGCGGCCGTAAAGCAAACAAACCCACAGTCTCCCCAGTTCGTGCATTAAGTGGGGAGGAGCGGAGCTTTACGGTCTTTATGGTCTGTAAAAGCAGGGGGCCAGTGTGGCGCGCGCCTAATTGTTTTTAATTAGCAGTCACGACACTCCTCTTGTGAAAACATTGGGGCTTCTTTTGCGGGCGATCTCCAGCGATCAAACGGCCCTTTACATATTAATGGACGGTGTGTGTGCGTCGCCCTCGCGCTGGTGCCGACAGGTCGCAGGGGTTTTGGCCGAGCAGAGCCAAAGCGCGGACGATTAGCGAGGGCTTCGTTAAGTCTCACTCGGTTGGCCTGTCAAGATTTCAAGATTCAGAGAAGCTTTATGGGCAGGACTGTAATGACAACAATATTCCAAAGCATTATAAAAATAACAAAATAAGTGACAGAAGAGAATAAAAATAGCAATCATTTAAATAAAGACTCTCTCGCGCTGAAGCACGCGGGGCACAAAGACATAGAGTCGCCAATTAGGTTGATCAGTACAGAGATAAAAAAGCTGGGAGAAGCTCGAGCCGCCAAGTCAGTGTGCGCGAGTTTTAACAGACCAACTTATTGCGCGCGTAGGTCTAATAGTATTTAGCGCGTATTTATTTAATGTATTTATTTGCTTGGTTATATTTCCGCATGTTTATTAATTAATTAACGCATTTATTTATTTATTTATTTATTTATTTATATATTTATATGTCTATTTGTCTGTATACTCATTTTCCGCCCATGTTAATTTAAAAATATAATTATTGTTTATATATATATATATATTAATAATTAAACATGTATAGTTATTTTACATATATATATTTTATTTATATATATATTTCGCTATTTTTTTTATGTTTTAATATCACCACTCTACCCGCACACCGTGTCGCGCAGCACTGAACGTAACATTTTATGGCTCACTTTAATTAATGCACTTATTCAGTTCAATGCTTTCAGTGCTGACTTAGAGCTGCTCACCTGTCCTCAGGTAAGCCCTGCAGGCCAACAGCACCGCTTCTCAGCTGCAGATTCACACCTCGTGCAGCCCCGCGGGCTCTAACACCGTGTACCAGCGATTTGTGTGTATTAATTATTCATTTCACTCCACTGCCGCCATGGAGGAGCCCTTTAGCTTGACATTCCAGGCTCTGGGAATGCCATTAGGATGTAAATAATCCCACCTGAGTGGATCTGTACAGGACTTTCAGCAAAAGTCGGCAACGTTGGTTCACTGATATTTATATAGACTGTAATATAATTGTGTTCTATTAATTAGCCAGTTTTGCTTGCATCCAGGTGTACGCGCGCTGTACCTTAATGTGCATTCTTTCAGATGCATTCTTTCATGATGACTGTTTTTAATGTAGCTATACAGTATTTGAGGGCAGTGAGGCGCGCGGCCTGTTTTATGGTCTTAGTTCGAAGAAAGAAGGACATACAAGAAGAAAGACAGAAAGAAAGAATACATAGAGATATAAAGTAGTAAGGAAATAAAATAAAGAAAAACGTGATTTAAAGGCAATAAGCGGCACGAGCTCCCAGCCCAGACCGACCGCCTCGCTGACGCCGCCGTTTGACGTCACCGAAGCAGAGCAAAGGAATAAAAATGAGAAGTGCAAGGGGGAGGGAGGGAGGGAGCTCGTAAGGTATGCTCGAGAGACTTTAGGTGTATGAGGGCAGAACACACTGCATTCACAATTTGCATTTACACACCGCATTACGGTACAACTTATTGAGGCACGACTAGGGCTACTTTGTTTGTTTGTCTGTTTGTTTGTTGCTTGTTGTTTTATAAATTGTAGCTGCTGCTGTAACGGGGTTGTGGACCTTTAGTCAAAATACTGTTGCATTGAACTGAGCTAATACAAAGTATGCTGCGTCATGTTGTTGTTGCGTCAAGCTTATAACACGTGAAAGTATGTGTGTTTGTTGATACCACAAATGTACCACATCCCTTTGCTTTCATAGTAAGTCTACAACCCCTAAGACCACACACACGTCTAGCTGGTATTGCCAACAAAATCTGGGCCATCAAACAAACCCGATAAATTCTGTTTACACTCGCTTCCATTGAAAGTAACGTTGTTGTTGTTTTTGTTTTTTTTACCAATTTCTATAAAATATGTTTTTTGGGTACAACTACAAACAGCTCCTTATGCTGTCAGTGGCACCACTACCTCTTTCTAAAGGAGCTGCGAGTGTCTTCTCATAACCAGGTGTTACTTCCCAAGGGTGTCAGAAAATAATGGTCATTAACACTGCCATAATGAACGACTTATTAAAGTTCAGTAGCATTAATAACAGCTCAGTGACCACTTCGTATAGAAGCTGTTAATGTGGGAGTCGTGAGTGGCCATACGTTGGAGGCCTATGGTTTCTCCTCCTTAGCTGATTTGCTCAGCTTGTCCACAAGCCGTGTTGCTAATGGCCCTCTTTAGTCTGAAGTAAGTCTCCCAGCAGGCCTCTTTGAAGCAAGTCTGTGTTAAATGCCTGTGATAATCAAGCAGGTAGTCATCAAGCAGGACACTAAACCGAACCCTCAGGACCCTCAGAGCTCCTCAAGAGCACTTCTTCCAGACTGAGGGCTCTAAAACAGGCTACAGTGGTGTATCTAATGTGGTCCGTTACTCCCATTAAATATATATGTCAATGGGACTTCATGTAAAAATGACCTAGCATAATTACAGACTGAGAATTATTTGTTTACAACCGAGTTGGTCTGATAAACCGGGTTCTTCTGTGCAAAACCATAGAAGAACCATGCTTGGTTCCCTAAAAGAACTTTTCAACTGATGGTTCTTTGAGCTGGGTGAAGTTCAAAGGAAATTCACATGACGTAAAGCTACTAGCCCATGGTAGTCAACGCTATTCATGAGTCATTGAACATGGTACGTAAATAGCGTAAATAGCGTAAATAGCGATTTTAGGGGTTCAAGAACTAAACCCACTACATTTGCCCCGCCTTCGTACCGACGACTTGTCGTACGCTGTTAAAAAAATATACATACAAATATTTTTATTTATTTTATTTTTAATAGCCTAAATCACAACATCAGACGCCTGGACATTAAACAATAAATACTGACGATTTCATTTAGCAGTCTAATATTTAATATACTAAGTAATCAGGCCTAAAATTAAGCTGAGCTTGTGTAACACATTTGAAGACAGACTGAAGTGCATTAAAAACACAACGTAAAGACACGGCAACGAAGTGACTATGCTATACCAATGATAACAGTAGCAGCAGCCTGTTCTTCTACATTTACACTAGGAGGCCCTCTCCATCACTTGCACCATCCTGCCTCCTTATTGCTTAAATTAGTGGAAGATGGAGGGCAATCGTCCCTATAATTAACAGGTGCCCTCAAATAGGTTTGCCTCTCTATGGGCCTAACCGAGGGGGGACTGGAGGGGGGTTGAGGGGTTTGGAGGTTGCCACAGAAGGGTTTGTGAAGATAAGCAGACTTGGATCGGTGGGGGGATGACACAGAGCAGGCTGAAGCAGCATTGTCCTTTACTCACGGGTAATTAGATCGTAGCAGGGCACTGGGGGCCAGGCCCAGCAAAGCCAACTAGTTACAGGACCCTCTTCTCCCTTTACTGTCTCTCTCTCTGGGCCAATTGCACGCGCCCGGGTTCAGCCATACGAAACGGACACGTGGTTATATTGACGGGATGTGTCTATATGGCTTTAAAGGCACTTGAAAGTTTTCATTGCAGTCAGAAGCGTGACTTTTTTTTATCAGCAGTTGATCCCCGCAGCGCTCATAAATCTGCACGGTGATGACAGGGGAGCATGCACACCCTCTTTGACAGCGTTTTGGCCGGCTCGTGCTGCTCTGCGTGGTCGCAGGTTAAGGCTGGAGACAGCTCTGGCATCCATACACAGCACAACGAGGGCTGTAGGTGTGAATTAAACTCTGGTGGGGTTTGCTATGCTATGCAAGATAAGCAAGTTATGGCAGGACTTAATGCATATAGACTGTATATTACATAAGCTTAATATTATCTAAATAATAAATCTAAATCTATGCCCGTATTTGTATATATGTGTAAACCCAACAGAAGAGGGGTTAATTGTCTAGTAGCAGCAGTAGGGCCTACATAAGAGATATATAATCATAAAAAATTTTTTTACATTAACATTTTACATAGATACCTAGATTCACATTGCATATACATATACATTAAATAATATTTCATAATACATTAAAACAATATAATGTTTGTTAACAATATAAATACATGAATACATGCCATCTGAAAACATAGAAACCAAACGTTAAAGATCACGTGCAATTGGGTTCTTTGACATGCAGAGCTGTCACGGTTCTGTGCAACCACTGCCTTTACTGGGATCCTTTCTGAAGGTGTATATTTATCCTGTTTTGTTTTGTTATTGTTATTATTTATTGATTATTAACAGTATTAGGGGCAGCGCAACGTGCAACTCGAATAATGCAACGCATTAGCACGTTTCAAACAGCAATATTTTACATAATATTTTACATATCATTTTCAAATAAAATCAGCACAAATAATTGGTTGTAGTGCTACTAATTGTTCTGTTTTCCTTAAATGGCTTTTCCAGATTTTCACGACTAATCATGCTTGGATGAATTATATATATTTATATATATAATTACTAATATATATTAGTAGTCAGTGTTGTAATAGTTTATAATAATCTAATATTTTTCAGTAATCCTCATCTCCTGCTTATTATCACACATATTTCAAAATTCAAAAGATTTTTAGAAGCTAATGGTATTAAACAGAGAAAATGAGAGCGATTTAAAAGAATTATTAATATTATTGTTATTATTATTATTATTGTTATTATTATTATTGATAAGGAAAATACGGTCTAAATCATCTTTACAATCCACATAAAATCGTGTTTTGGAATTGCAGCAATATCAGAAATTCCTCTTTCCATAAAGCAGCGCGTAATTAGGACAGAAAGCACGAGAACATCCTCATTATCCCCAAACACGCGCCGCTGCCAGACACCCTGGAAACCAGCTCTCACTGTGTGTGTGTGTGTGTGTGCGTGTGTGTGCGTGTGTGTGTTTGTACGAGACTGTTAAAGTGTTTGTGCGTGTGCGCGCGCGCTCGATACCCTTCTTCTGCCTGTATGTCATAATACACACTCAGAAAACGGCTCTTACCCGCGTGCACGCGGTCTCGCGGTGGTTCGTCCAAAAAAAAAATCTCGCCCTGTCCGTGTTCGGCTGGGAGGAAGAGCGCGCGCGCAGGTCCGGCAGCCAAGACAAGCGCGCTGCAAACTGACCGCAGACTTGGAGAAGGGTGCTGTGGCCTCTTTAGCCCACCTCTCTTTCTCTCTCGCGCTCTCTCTCTCTCTCTCTCTCCCTCTCTTTCCCTGTCAGCCAATCCCGCTCTCCCCTCGCTCTCCAGCTCTATGGCACGTCCACCAAAACCTCCTCCTTAGCTCGTGCCCGCAGTTGGCGCTGTAACTGACCGCCGCTGCTGGACACTGCCAACGCGCGCGTCCAACGAGCTCGTGCACGGTGAGGGAGGGGGTGATTGGGAGGGTGTTACTGGCACCGCGAGCGTTACATCACACCTCATTTTGAGCGTTTAATCAATTTGGCTCTTCTGAACAGAACAATCAGATCATCAAACGGAGGGTCTCGTGTAGCGGTGGTGGACTTTAATCACGTGACCCCTTCTCGCAGATGCATCTCGGAGTATTTTGAATATGCATGCCTGGCTTTGCATCAGTAAGTCGCCCCCCCCGAGCAGCCCCTCCTCCTGTTATTGTTATTATTATTTTTAACTCTCTCACACGCACACGCGCAGAGCAACTTTTTAAAACATGCAAAGCCGCTGCAAATCTCCAGCACGAGACCGTGCCCCGGCCAGGCCGCGCTGGTGCAGCGGCTGCAGGCGCGAGGCTGGCAGGTGCAATGTGTGTGTGTGTGTGTGGGGGGGGGGGGGGGGTATTGAGGTGGTGGTGGTAATGGGGGGGGGGGGGGGGTATTTTTGGAATAAAGAGAGAGAGAGAGGAAAAGAAGTGAACTCTGACACCATTAATTGCGTTTAGAAATAATGCAGCAAAGCAGCGCTGGTTTGTGGCTGTCAGCGCGCGCTCTGTCTGCGGGATTTAACGATAAACATCAGAGCGCTCGTGCTTCGACCAGGGCCGAGCGCTGAGAGATGGAGAACGCGAGGCAAGCTCCTCTGCCAAACTTCTTGCACCCCTTTTTAAAAGCGCGAGCACGTTTACTTAGCCACTTCATTTACAGCGTCAGCGAGCGCGAGATCTGGGAGGCTGGTTGGCACTGTGGTCAGAGCGTGCACATCTTGAACGATCTTAATGCGCAGACAAGCTGATAACGAGTTCTTATATTACAGAGAATCACGTGATGTGAAGCTCTCTGTTTACTCTCATTTATTCCCGTTTCAGCGCACTGGAGAACTCTGTAAACAGCGAGAACCTGGATAAAAGGGGGAAAAACCTCAGCATGACAGGATGCCATAGAACACACTGTCCTACCATATAACACATTTTCCATATAACACTGTCTCATAGTTCCATATAACACTGTCTCATAGTTCCACATAACACTGTCTCATAGTTCCATATAACACACTGTCCTACCGTATAACACACTGTCTCAATAAAACACGGTCCCATTGTTTCATATACACACTGTTATAGTACCATACAACACTGTCCCATAGTACCATATAATAATGTCCCATAGTCCCATATAACACTGTCCCATTGTTTCATATACACACTGTCCTACCATATAACACATTGTCCCCATAAAACACTGTCCCATAGTTCCATATAACACTGGTATGGTACCATACATCACTGCCCCATAGTACCATATAACACACTGTCCCACAGTACCTTATAACACTGTCCCATAATACCACATAACATTGTTTCATATTTCCATATAACATTGTCTCAAAGTTTCATATAACACACTGTCCTACCGTATAAAACATTGTCTCAATAAAACACTGGCCCATAGTACCACACAACACTGTTATAGCACCATACAACACTGTCCCATAGTACCATATAACACTGTCCCATTGTTTCATATACACACTGTCCCATTGTTTCATATACACACTGTCCTACCATATAACACATTGTCTCAATAAAACACTGTCCCATTGTTTCATATACACACTGTTATAGTACCATACAACACTGTCCCATAGTACCATATAATAATGCCCCATAGTCCCATATAACACTGTCCCATTGTTTCATATACACACTGTCCTACCATATAACACATTGTCCCCATAAAACACTGTCCCATAGTTCCATATAACACTGGTATGGTACCATACATCACTGCCCCACAGTACCATATAACACACTGTCCCATAACACCATATAACACTGTCCCATAATTCCATATAACACACTGTCCCATTGTTTCATATACACACTGTCCCATTGTTTCATATACACACTGTCCCATTGTTTCATATACACACTGTCCTACCATATAACACATTGTCCCATCGTTCCATATAACACTGTCTCATAGTATCACATTACACACTGTCCCATAGTTCCATATAACACTGTCCCATAGTACCACATTACACACTGTCCCATAGTACTATATAACACTGTCCCATAGTACCACATTACACATTGTCCCATAGTACCACATTACACACTGTCCCATAGTACTATATAACACTGTCCCATAGTACCACATTACACATTGTCCCATAGTACCACATTACACATTGTCCCATAGTACCACATTACACACTGTCCCATAGTTCCATATAACACTGTCCCATAGTTCCATATAACACTGCCCTATAGTACCACATTACACACTGTCCTATAGTACCACATTACACACTGTCCCATAGTACCACATTACACACTGTCCCATAGTACCACATTACACACTGTCCCACAGTACTATATAACACTGTCCTATAGTACCACATTACACACTGTCCTATAGTACCACATTACACACTGTCCCATAGTACCACATTACACACTGTCCCATAGTACCACATTACACACTGTCCCACAGTACTATATAACACTGTCCTATAGTACCACATTACACACTGTCCCATAGTACCACATTACACACTGTCCCATAGTACTATATAACACTGTCCTATAGTACCACATTACACACTGCCCCATAACACACTCATATAACACACCCTGTCTCCCCATACTGTACCAGCCACACTGTACACTGTTCTCGTGTTACCCTATAACACACTAAATATAATAACTGTGCGCTGTTAAAATGGGGTCTTTATGTGGTGGTTGGTGGGCTGGAATCATCAGGATGAGGCTTTCAGCTCTCAGCAGAAACGGTGTGAATGGGTCTCAGGTTTAGTGATAGCGGCGTGGTCTTATCTGCGCGCTCTCACCTCTGATGATGAAGAGGAAGAGGAAGGTGTTTCCTAGATCAGAATATCAGAGTTATCATTAAATAATAGTGATTAATAAGTAATAGGTTAATCACAACAATAATAAGAACAATATTTATTATCAACACAACAACACAGTCATCATAATCATCACCAACAACAACAGCATAATAATAATAATAATAATAATAATAATACAAACAACATGGTCAGTGTAGGTGTTTGTAGAGTGTGTGTGTGTGTGTGTGTGTTCATCGTGGTGAATGTGCTGTGATTTAAAGCTGTTATTAGCTGCCTCTTTGTAATGCTAAGCGGAGAGCAGAGCGCAGCGGCCGATCAGCGCGCGATAAACCTTATCAGGAGCTAGCTCGCATCTCCAGCACATTAAACA